>NC_054602.1:35139582-35468902 GCF_004785595.1 Juglans microcarpa x Juglans regia | reverse complement strand
TACCCTCTGGGATTTTACAAGCTCGAATCGTCAGTTCATTGAGCTGAATCTGTCAAATATTCCAAAGCATCGATGGGGCTTCTTCTCCGGAGTCTCTCGATGATTATTCTACTGATGTGGTTCTTCTGCCTGCCGGCCCTGAGGGCTCAATCCACTAATGGGTCTTCCTTAAGCCCTGCTCGTGCTCTGGATGCACTGCTCCAAGACTACGCTTACAGGGCTTTTGTTGAATTAGTTCGTCCAAAGACTGGCACTCCCTATAATGGGGATGTTCCCTCGAATTTGACTGGGATCAAGATTGAAGCACTGAGGCTGAGGAGCGGTAGCCTATTTAGAAAAGGTGTTGATAGTTACAAAGAGTTCCATATTCCCACTGGAGTTAGCGAGCAACCATATGTCAAGAGGCTTATTTTGGTCTACCAAAACTTGGGCAATTGGTCTTCGACGTATTACCAGTTATCTGGTTACACTTACTTAACTCCAGTGCTGGGTCTGCTTGCTTATAGTGCTTCAAACTTGTCAGCTACAGATTTACCAGAATTGAACATTACGGCGACTGGAGATCCCATATCAATTACATTTTTGGATGTGAAATCAGCCCCTGATGGGGCTGTAGCAAAATGTGTTCAGTTTGATTTGTCTGGTCAACACAGTTTCAGCAACGTGTCGCCTGATTATAAATGTTCAACAATTCACCAGGGTCATTTCTCTATTGTGGTCGAGTCTGTTGCTCCACCACCAATCTCTCCTACACCAAGTGCCGAAGTTCCAAATGCAGGTCCAAGATCGGGTGGTGAAGGAAAGAAAAGTAATTCGAAAGTTGGGATAATTGTTGGCTCCGTGCTAGGTGGACTTGCACTGTTGATGTTATTGACATTCCTGGTTCTGTGGGTGCAGAAGTTCAAGCACCGGAAGAAAGTGCAACAGATGGAGAGGGCTGCAGATGTTGGAGAAGCCTTGCATATGACCACGGTTGGGAATACGAAAGCCCCTGCTGCAACAGTGACTCGAACACAACCAGTCCTCGAGACTGAATATGCACCCTGACTCCCACACAGAGTGTACAAGTCTCCGCTCTCGTCCAAATACCATTCATATTCAAGTTCAATTCCTGTATTCAGTAATTCTTCCAAATCACACCTATTTTTGTGGTGTCTCATTTCCCTTTTCGTTTCTTGGTAGACTGTTGGTTTTAGTGTGGTTAATATAGGATTTTTGTGTAATCAGTCTCAAAGCCGTCCATAGTTTTATGATTCATTGTGGTGTGTAGTAGCCCAAAGTGATTTTAAATGTGATGAATTTAGTCGTCCAAATTGACAAGGAATAAAATTTCTAATGGCAAGTTTCTTTTTGGTGTTGTTGCTATCAATTTTTAAAGAAAGTAATATGGAAATGAGTTGATATGCCTATTGATATATTTTATATTTCTGTCTGACCTCAACTACGTCCTTTCCTAAGCTGTAGGCAATTCTCTGGTCTCGAAGATCATTCTGTACAATGGAGCATTTTATGTTATAGGTAGTTTCTTGTCTCTTCTCTTTTCCCAGTTGTTTACTTATGCTTCCTGGTAACTAAAGCATATTACTTTTGCTGCATGCGTAAAGAGGGATTGAAATGGTGTAAACTGCATATGCATGAAGTAGTAGAAGAAGAAAGCCAAAAGTCATCACAATAATACATCCATCCGATGAAAATAATTGTGAATGGTGATAACATGTCATGTCCTATAAAAAGAAAACAGTTAATTAGTGCATGAACACTTTTGTTTTAGGCACGCAGGGTGGTGGGCATAATGCTTAATTGGCGTGGCATGGTTGTAGACAAGTCTCAATTAACAAAGTTTATTTTAAAGATCAAGCCCTACGTACACATTGCTGCCTCCTCCTCCTCTGGTCTGGTGGCCACCTCCATCCATGAAAGTGACTGGAGCAGTTAAAGGCAATTAAAAAAATCACTAGCTTTGTTTTTTCTTATTTCTTTAAGCAATAATCAATTGGAGGCTTATGAGATGCTTCTCTTCCAGACCATCCAAAGAATTAAGTAAAAAAAAAAAAAAAAAAATGCAACATAAAGATTCCACATGCTGGCCAAAGAGGCTAATAAAAACAAACGAGTCCATGAAGCAGCTCTTATTTATTTTTATATATCTATCATTGAGAATTATGATAATGAGTCGATGCCAAGATGTAGATGTCATTTTTGGGAATCAGAGTTCAGCACCGCCAAAACCTTGTTTCTGATGATGAAGCAACTGAGAGTTTCTAATCGCACCCATCTTCTCATCCTCCAGACAGCTGCGAAATCACATTATTACTAACTGATTTATCATTACTAGAAATAAAATTAAAAGTAAAAACGTAACAAGATTTATGTCTTCTCTTAACATCCTACGACAAACTCACCTTTATAAAAGCAGAACAAAATGGGATTGACATGAATGAAAAGGTTTTTATGACGGCCGACAACGAGAAGGCCTTCTTCCTTCAAGCAAGCTGTGCTCTCTCTGACTCTCCGGGCATCTCATTGGTTGGGGGCACCTTTTGTTTAGAAAAAAATCTAATGGTAAGCGATTTTGCGCACTAATACGCGCATCTATTCAATATAATTGATCAAAAAATAAATTTTATTGAAAACAGTACTAATTTAAATTTAAAATATGAATATAATAATATTAGTACACAGATTGATACGCAAATTTACTTGTACATAACAAAACTCTTTATTTAGTGTTGGTGAACTTTCATCACCTTTTTAATGTCCTCAATTATTTCATTGCTTCACCTTCTGATTTCCTTATCTTTTTTTCCCCCTTCTTGCGGAGGGTGGGTTTCTTTCTACTTACTAACATACATCTACAAAATTAGGAATGATGGCAGCATGAATCTTAACCTTGTCATTAATTATACATAAAATATTATCCCTTTTTTTGGAAGGGGGGGGGGGGATTTTCAAATAATGAGTTAATTTTGTAGGAATTATATTCCCATCAATTTAAAACATTTTATTATTTATTTTGAAAATATCAAATCAAATAGATTTTTTAAGAATATTTTTTGTAACTATATATTTTCAAATTGAGAAAGTCTATACTTAGTCTGGTTCTTTCACCAACACCACACACCATGACATGGCGAACCCGATTTGACCGCCATGTCACGGTTTTGTAACGAAACGGCTCGAAACCAAACCCACCCACGCCCTTTTCCTTAGCGCAGAAACCAAATCCAAACCACGCCCTTCGTCTTCTCCTTTAGCGCAGAAACCAAACCAAACCCAAACCCACGTCCTTCGTATTCTCCATTGTCTTCTCTTTTCAAACCAAACCCATGACGAAGCTTCGTCTTCTCCTTTAGCGCAGAAACCAAACCCAAACCCAAACCTAAACCCAAATCCACGCTCTTCGTGTTCTCCTTTAGCGCAAAATCCAAACTCACGACCTTCGTCTTCTCCTTAGCACAGAAACCCTAAACACCATGCAGAAACCCACGAGTCTTTCGAGTCCCCTCCGAAGCTCCAAATCATCTCAAACGGCACGACAGTGAATCATTTCAGGTTGTGTAGATTTTTTAATGACTTGTATTTTTTTTTTTTTCTGAGGGTATACAAAGTGGAGGAACTTGAGGTGATGGGGGAAGAAAACCCTGGCATTGGATGATTTGAATGAACAAAGTTGCAGAGTTCGGTGACGGATGGACAGTTAATCTGGGGAATTTGATTAGCTGATTTAGATCTCTAGGGTGGATGATATTTTTGGACCTTAGATCATTTGATAATTAGGGTGTAAAATTTTTGAAGATGAGTGTAATTATTTTTCTTGTACAAATCACACTTGACTACTGTATGATATGAATTCTGTAAAAAAAGTTGATTTTGCTGGAGTTTTATATCCCCAATGGACATTTGCAAGATGCTCATCTTCTCTTTTAGCTACACTCTGTTCAGCCACGCCATCCACTACAATGTTCAGTTGGTGTTTGTAAGAAAACGGCGGAAGGGCGAATCCGAATGGAAGATTTGGGAGAGAAGGTCGAAAACGTGGGAGTAGTCTTCCAAAACGAATCGTTTTGATAAAAAAAAAAAAAAAAAATCCAACTTAGCTGATGTGTGGTGTTGGAGACTTAAGGGACCTATGAGTAGAATTACTCTTTCAAATTAATATATAGAAGAACACTGGATAAAGTTTCTGTTTTCGTAATGTAACACGTGCATAAATGCATGAATATTGGTAGTTTTTAAATGGCCGGTGGTCTTTAAAAGTGATTCCAATTAAATGCTGAAGGTAAGGGGCTGTGGGCCTTGATCGGCATCAGCAACAACACAACTTCTGTAGCATAACAAGCATAACCAGTGCCTATATCCAGTCAGCCGGATTATCATGTCAGTCAATAGTTGTTATTTACAAAGCAATAGACAGTATACACATCGCTTTTTCTTGCTCTAAACACATGTTAGTTTACCAAACAACAAGGTTCCGATTCCCAGGATCATCTACCAAATACATAGTTCTTAAGATTCTATTGGAGTAAGCCCCTCGATATTCTGAGGCATGACAGAAACAGATTAGGTTGCAAGGTACCTCATAATCAACAAAACTCTTGCAGCCCAAATTCAATGAGTCAACACAATAAGCTGACGAACAAATGGCCTTTTTTTCCTAAACGATTCCAAGCTAATGCAAATTCACATACAAAAAGAAATGAGTAGTGCTACAGTCACAAAGTGATTACATAAAAGTAATCTCACAAACTGACGTGATTTCATGTAATCCGTCGAATCTGCTTTACAATAAAAGTAATTCTACAATCTAACAAACCACATCAAACTATATCACTTTGTGAGATTACTTTTATATAATCACTTTGTGACTAGCATTTCTCAAAAGAAATATGGAAAAGCAAAAACAAAACAAAAAAAACTAAAACAACATCACAATTTCTCTTGCGGCTCTTAAGCATTGCTGGCAGTTCATTCCAGCTTCCGGAGTTCCTGCATTTATGGTAAATAACACAACTTCTCCTCCACGTATATACTCGATGAACACAGAAACAAACGCGCATGTACATGGCAGAATGAGAAGAATTTAAACTATCTTTTTAAAATAGAACCCCCATGGAAACCGAAAGCATACAAGTGCATGCACACATGTAAAACAACGAAGGCAGATAGATGTAAGGGTCGGGCTGTAAGTATACTATATAAGCCTATGAGTTGATATAATAGAAATTAAAACTTCCTGTGATAAGTTTTTCAGTGTCGACATGACAAAACAAAACGTCTAGTCGACTTACATAAGAACTCGGCGTGGTTGAGCGGAACCTTCCAACTCAACAAGAAGCAGAATCCCATAGAAGAAGAGGAACCTTAAAGAGCGCACATGATCCTGCCCCAACACAAAAGCCCCCATAAAGAGAAGGAAGGCCTTTGTATTATTGATCGAGAAAAAAATCCAAAATGAGGTCCAAAAGAGGACCGAAAAAAACCAAGAAGGCTTTTCCCAAAAAATAAAGGATGTTGCAACACTGATAACATACCCTACGATTCTCACTCCTTTAAGTAAGAACATACATTGTCATTCCCAAACTTTTATGTGATAAAGTAGCATCGAGTCTTTTTTCGCTCTATCAGGCAGCTAACATAACTCATTTTTTAATTTCACCACACAAAACTATCTGATGAAAACAAAAATACAAAAGATATAAGGCAACTTGATATAAATAGGAATAAATGCAACCACTATGAAGGCATTAAGGATTCGAGTAGAATTCTTGGTACATCAAGATATGTGGCCAAGAACAAATACAGTTCTTCCACCAAGTCTAACAACATCGCAATCGCAGCAGTTAAGCTTGATTGCTGTTAAAATTGAGAAATATTCAAACTTTCATTCACATAATTGATTTTTATAATGAGGAACGTTACATATATATAACCACAGAAGACTAACTTTGTATGGAAACTTTGTATGTAAGGGAATGATTTTCTAATTACAAAAATTATGGAACTAATTATAAGGATTAGACTAAGTACGGAAACATGTATCAAAGATAAGTAAACTAATTATACAAATTAGACAGATTCCTAGAAGCAGGAATATGTTGGAAAGAGAAGTGGTGTTCATGGAAGGTGACATCACGAGAATAAAAAATGGAATGAGTGTCGAGATTATAGAGTTTGTAAGTTTTATGAGTGCTGGGATGGTCAAGAAAAACACATTTAGTAGCATGGGGGGAAAATTTGTCGCGGTGAGCACTAAGGGTTTGTGCATAGCAAAGACATCCGAATACGCGAAGATTATCATATCTGGATGTTTTATTGAAAAGAATTTCAAAAGGTGACTTATTATGGAGAATGCGACTGGGGGTACGATTAATGAGATATGCAGCAGTGAGGACACAATCTCCCCAAAATTTTAAAGGGAGATGTGCTTGGAAACAAAGACTATAGGCGACATTTAAAAGGTGCCCATGTTTACATTCTGCAACGCCATTTTGTTGTGGAGTTTCAATACATGTACGTTCATGAATGATGCCATAATTTTGAAGATAAGTTTAAAATTGATGAGAAATAAATTCTTGTCCATTATCAGTACGAATAATTTTAACAGTAGTATTAAATTGATTTTGGACAAGAGCAAAAAAATGCATTAAATTAGTAAAAGTTTTAGAATTAAAACGCATCAGGTAGATCCAAGTAGCGTGAAAAATCATCAACAATGGCGAGGAAATATTGAGCCCCACTCAGAGAAGAATTATGATTAGCCACCCCAAATATCACAAAAAAATGCGATTAAAATGAGAAACATTTTTATTTGCATTAATAGAAAAAAGTAATTGGGTGTGCTTAGATTGAGAACAAACATCACAATCAGAGAGAATGCATGGAGAATTAAAAAGACTGTGAATAATAAAATGGGAATGATAACCTAGAAGTTGATGCCATAAGTTCTTATTGACAGTAGATTGGATAGCTAAAGCGAGAGAAGATTCAGGCTGGTACACATAGAGCCCATTGCAAAGATCACCCGCTCCAATCGGCCTCATCAATTGTAAATAAACAAGTGTTAGATGAGAATAAAATGACACAAGAGTTATGAAGGGTAATTTGGGAAATTGACAAAAGGTTAAAAGAGAAATTAGAAATAGACATTATGTAATATGAGAGAGGGAGAGAGAACACAGGTTCCCATCCCTTCGACGGGAACAACTTGGCCATTAGGGAGTTGTACGTTGTGCTTGGAGACAATACTTCTTAGGTCAACGAAGGCATCACGCCGGTGGCACATATGGTGGCTTGCGCTGCTGTCTAACACCCAGTGGTGGTGCTGATCGAAGGAAAAACTAGAGGAGGAAGGAGAAAGTGTGTTACCGACAAAGTGGGCTGAAGGATTCAAGGAGGTGGTGGAGGATGACGACGCGAGCAAGGCAAGTAAGAAGTTGGCCATATTGGCTGGGGGTAGGGATCGGTTAGACTGATACCGTGTTAAAATTGAGAAATATTCAAACTTTCATTCACATAACTTGATTTTTATAATGAGGAACGTTACATATATATAACCACAGAAGACTAACTTTGTATGGAAACTTTGTATGTAAGGGAATGATTTTCTAATTACAAAAATTATGGAACTAATTACAAGGATCAAACTAAGTATGGAAACATGTAGCAAAGGCAAGTAGACTAATTATACAAATTAGACAGATTCCTAGAATTAAGGTGACTGATTTTCTGGAGATGGAGAAAATATGGCAACTGTCAATATTTGGCAACTGTCAATAATTGCCTTACATGTATGTTCATTAAACCATTTTAGAGATGAACATATGAGTTAATTTTACTTCTAGAAATCCAAAAAGCAGTCGAAAAAGCTATACAAATAACTTATTGTAGAAGTTTAAGATTTGGCTGTAAACAATGCATGTATTAGATGAAACCCAAAAGTTTATAATAATTTCCATCCTCATAAAAAAAGTTTAAAAAAAAAATACAACCGGAAAGATTGCAAACAACACAAGTATTAGATGAAACGCAAAAAGTTATAATAACTCTCATTTTCATAAAGAAATAAATAAAAAAATACAATCTGAAAGCCATTGTTCATGGTCTTAAGAAAACTGAAGACCCAACCCCCTCCCAGCCCCAAAAGAAAAGGGAAAGAAAAAGAAACATACACATTTTCCAATTTAACTTTATAATAAGCATCATGCAATCTGTTAATTACATGTGAACAAGCATAAATTAATCATTCAGCAATCTCATATAAAATCGATGTATCAAGTTATTAAACTATATACATTTTGAAATTCCAACTTGTTTGGGTTGCATTATCCTTAATGTTTAGAGTCATTGGTCGTCCATAGATTTGTCAAAATCTGTTTAATCACCCTTTTGGGTTGGGCACAGATTCATATTCAACTATTATGCATCATATCATGATTTCCACAATGAGACAAGCAGAGATCCTTACCTCATAAATCACTCATCTTATTTTGAGGGGAGACATGACAATCACAACAACAAAATCTTTCTGATAAGAACAACAAAAAAATATTCAAGGAAATATGTAGACACAACACACACAATTGGACAGGTAACTGAAATGCTGCGAAATGCAGAATGTCTACTGTCCGGTTAAATCTCGGACTCAAGAGACCGTGCAAACACAATGTCTTTTTCGGTTAAATCCTGTGCTCGTGTTATGTATCGACGTCACACGGATCTTTTGATGACAAGGAACTCCAGAGGTGAGGAACTTCAGAGACTATGAAAATGCAACATGTATTTTACCCGGTTAAATCTGAAATTGAAACGATATCCTAAATGATTAAAAAAAAAAGTGACCGAAGAAAAATAGATAAATAAAGAAAAATCACAAAGTAAAAAAAAAAAAAAAATCTTATTTTTTCCTTTTTGTTGTTAATAATGAGCAGCAGTAGAGAGCTTCTCAATGAGCTTCTTGTCCTTCCGTTCCATAGCCACATCCCACATGTCGTTGCCGATATGCTTCGTCTGAAAGAAAAAAAAAAAAAAAATCAGTAAAGTAATTATTAGGAATAACGTCAGTCGGAGAAATAATGATTTCAAGGATGATTGATAAGAAATAATCTACAAGTGAAAAAACAAAAAAGGAGATACCCGGTCATGAACGGCTTTGTGCATGTAATACTGAGCACTACCCATAACACAGCATTCCTGCTATGATTCCCAGAGGTAGCACTGCTTCCCACCAAACCCACGCCATCTCGAGTCGAGGATGATCGGATCTCTCTCTCTCTCTCCCTTTTTTTTTTTCCCCCTGCTGCTCACAGGCTTGGAAAGGAAGGAGTTGGTTGGTTAGTTGGTTGTCTGCCACGAGTCCTCAGCCCGACTCCGAGAGTATGGGCCTTGGGCTTCTCTAAGACAGACAAACAGACAGACAAAACATACAAAAAGTAGGCTGGCAGGCTCCATAGCCTCCATTAATTAATTTAAGGTTGTGTTTGTAATTGATTTTCATAGTAATGGTTTCAAAAGCTATTTTTGTTATTTTGGGAGTCTGAAGATTCTCTTTATTAATATGTATTCCATGAGCTCTACCTTTTCGATTACACAGTTAAAACTTAAACACCATTTATAAACAGTCCAAAGTCCCCGTGAACAATTTTTATACTGTCGGATCTTGTTTAGGCATTGGTGTGAGTGGTAGGTATTACTGTATTAGTTTCACTCCCTTTATTAAATGCCTAATGTTGGTGACGATATGGTTAATCCTTGTCCTGTCTCAGCCCAATTGGTCATCGTTCATTGAGGCCCCCACCGCTCTTGACTTCCGTCTCCCAAAACATATTTCCATGCGTCTCAATTATGAGTTATATATATATATTTGCAATTTAGATATAGACATCAAATATAAATTATATAAAATCAGTGATTATTCGTTCTTATCTATCTATAATTACATTGACGAATGGATAGTCTATCTTCTAGTTATTATTAGAATATTCTTTAAATAAATAAAAAAAATATGACCAATATTAACTACGAGTGTATGAACCTGCAATGCTTGTTTGAGCGTGACAAGTTTTTGTTCTTTATTCGTGGCTTGCATACTTTTTGAATTAATCCAAGTGAGCCCCATTAGATGTCTTCCGCCAAAGATCTTGTACGTCTAATTAAAACTCTCTGTTTTATGTGGCCTTTTGTTTATGCTTTTCCTAGTTACAACTATCAGGGTTGTTTGGTTGAGGAAGATCGGAGGGGGAAGAAGAAGGAATGAAAGGAACTACTCTTTTGGCCTCAAAGATAGGGAAGGATGATTTGGAGAAGAGAGAGGAGTAGCAGAACTAGTGGTGAAACAGAGATCGATTTACTCATTTTTGAACATGGGTTATCTGTAGGTCTGCTAAGTGCTATGGCTTGGACTCAGTATTTGGAATTTGAACTTGAGGTGCATGATCTTAATTAGGAGCTGCTGCATCTGCATGGTTGACGTTTTAGACATGGTTTCACGATTCTGGAGTTGTCATGTCTCGTCGGTACCATGGCATGCAGCTAATAGATCAGCATCTTATATATATATATATATATATATATATATATATATATGGAGTCTTTCACTTGAGAGACAATATATATTGCACAAATAAATTAATGGTTTATGGAGAAATTAAGAGAGAGTTACTTTATTTGTATAGAATGGGGCTGCGGGCAAAGAGAGTGGGTGATCATTGTTGATTGTGTATTGGAAAATGTTGGAGTGAGTTCCATAAGATTTTCAGGCATTCCAGTTCCAGTCATCTAATTTTCTGGAAATTTTTTTACTTTTTTATTGCATTCACTGTTTGATCTGGGAAGAATCAAGTAATGGCAAGCTTGATGCTCGAGCGAGCACATCGGTAATGGCATGTGAAGTTGCTTGGAAAAAAATAAAATGGCGTACGCTAATTTCCAAGTAAGGAGGCAGGGCCGAGGCAGATCAGAATGAAAATAGCGGAAAAATAAAGCAGAACGAGGAAGCCAAGCAAAACGACGCTGTCGTACTCACTCGTAAGTAAGAAATGTACGTAATGTTATGTAGAGGTTGAGGTTGAGTAAATACAATCACACTGGACTGTCCAGCTAATACTGCGTTGGCAAAAAACATCATTTGCCATTGGGAGGCTGCCTCTGCCTCTTCTACGCTTGTGCGGGAGGGACCCCCCCCCCCCCCCCCCCCCCCCTAACACAACCTTGATTTCTTGCATGCCCGACACACGTCTTTAGCTGCTACATACTTCTCCCGACTCCCTTCCTTCGCAAATGCAATGACATCTATGATTTTTTAATATTTTTAAATTTTTTTTTTTGAAACTAATTTAATTATTTTATTTATTATTCATATATTAAATATTTAATAAAAGAAAAAAATAATAAAAATTTAAAAAAATGTGATATGTAGAGGTGTGAATAGTAAAAAATTGTGTAGATTTTTTCATAAAATAATGCTATAATCGTGAGGTAGGTAAGGGTGGGATAATTATTTTGAAAAAAAAAATATATTATTAAAAGATTAATTAACTTTTTTTTTTTTTTTATATAGATTTCATTAAAAAAAAAAAATTGTGTAATATTTATCTAGAATATATCCGACACAGTAAATCTCAATTCCACCTCAGCGGTAAATTAATTAAAAAACAGAAACCAAAGGCGAAAACCTCTCACAGTCCTCACTCTCTGTATTTCCTTGCTCGTTCGGCCACTGTAATAATTTTGCTGCAGATTCTTAGGCCTTTAGTTTAAGTTCTCGGTTCAGAAAAGATCCTACTTGTTTCGACCCTCAGTTCCCACTGCCGGCAGCTCTTTTCAATCGCGAGTTCTGTTCTTTACATATAGGAACGTAAATAATTTATTTTAATTATAAAAGGGTTGGTTAGTCGTTAATGCGATAAATTTATACATAAATAATAGAATTTGCTTAACAAAACTCCAAAGGCAAAGGTTGAATATTAAAAAGAGAAAATTATAGAGTGGAACCGAAAAGAAGAAAATAATTAAAGGTTTTGCTTCCCTTTCTGCAAATTTGACAGAGCTGTCGACCCATTTATTTTCTGCTTCTTTCTCTCTTTTTTTCCCTTATTACAGACTCCCTTTATTGATGGTGCTTTGTCTCTCCTTTTTCTTCTGCAACAAGAACAACTAAACCCTTTTTTCAATCTCATTCCTTTGTTTGTTCGAATTCTCTCTAAAATATAAGCGAAAAAGCCATGTCAGGTCTGTACAATCCCAACTTCTCACCCGCAAGGGCTGCTTCACCACAGATTAGAAGCACCCCAGATGTTGACAGGTACGCCTCCAAAAGCACTGTACAATTAAACAGGATTGAACCGCAGACACAGATATAGTCTTGGTCAAGTTGTTGAATTTCTTTCCTGGAATCGATATTTTGTGTCTCTCAAAGTCCTGTTCTTTTGATCTCCGTGGACGGGGTGGTTTTTTTGTAGTCAGTACTTGTCAGAACTGCTTGCAGAGCATCAAAAGCTTGGACCGTTCATGCAAGTTCTTCCGATATGTAGCCGACTATTAAATCAAGGTCACTTCCTAAATCTCTGAATTTTGGATCTGGATTTGCCATTTTTAGTGATTCTCTTCTCTGTCACAGAATTATTGAGTTAAGAAATGTGCCTGTTTTTGTGGGATTAGATCCGTCGGATTGTTCTCAAACCTTTAGCCGCATGAACTTGGCCACCAGTTTCCTAGTCAGTGATAACAATTATTGGATTTGATCGAGCATCCATCTCTGCTATTTTCCCTACAATCATTGAGCGTGAAGTGTCTGCACTCCTGGCTTGATGATATGGGAACTCTTGTTTCTGAGATGAGGCTATATTGATGTTTCCCTTTGGGAAAGTTGGAAGTCTCGTGAAAATATAACCCAAATCATGGAGTTTTAGATATTTGGCGGATGCTTAGTTTGTTAGTCTGGAATGAAGTCAAACTTCTATCTTTTTAAAATCATTTTAGTTTTATTTGGTTCTTCAATGTACCTTGACATTATTATCTTTTGGCAAGTTAGAGAAACTTAATTGTAATGTCTGGACCAATTTGTACATCATCTAAAGGCCTTAGGATGAAAATGATATGATTGCATGAAAGAGTCTGGCAAATAACTTTGCACTGGGGTTGGTGTCGGGGTGGTCTTGGTTAGTTACTTGTACGATGAAATTATGAGATGCAAGTATAACAATGCTAGAGCTAATAACATAAAACATGTTGATGGCATATGATTTTGGGGTTTTATAACACTTTTTTAGCAGTCTCTGGCATAGCTTCATGGCTAGTTTTGTGTTTATGGAGATGATTAGCTCACTACTTTGGTTTTTCTGGAGTTTGCTAGCGTGTAAGTCCACAAATATTCTGCACATGAGTTTAAGACCTAAGTGAATTGCTCAAGCCTAGTTTAGCTGAGTAGTTGTCCTCAATAGGCATCCTTGTTTAGCGGAATTAAGACATTGAACTTTAACTAGTGTCATATGCCTGTCTTCTATATGGCTCTTGGCTTAATGGTCTTGTAGCTGAGGGCTTTTTTTTTTTTCCTCCCCCTACGTTTTGCTATGTTTTTAAGATTCCATCCCTTTCAGTGATGCCTCACGTTTAATGTTATATTTGTCAAGAGTGTGAGTCAGTTTCTCATATGAAATTCGATTTGACATGCAGAGATATTACGGGTTTCTGGAATGATGTCCAACCAAGGTTTTGGTGACTTTGACAGACTTCGGCATAGAAGCCCCAGTCCCATGGCTTCTTCAAACATCATGTCAAGTGTCACTGGGACGGGATTAGGTGGCTGGAATGGCCTTCCTCCGGAGGTTATTGTTTATCTGATTTATGGTGCCCTTGACCTCTATTTTGTTTTTGTGTTTCAAGTTTTGCAACTATGAGCAAATAAGCTTACAAGATGTGCGTCATATGCATATGGTTTAATATTAAGTCACTGGTTAATAAGTATGATGTTTGACTTCACGTGATTTGATAGATTGCTCGTATATCAAATGCATATAATTGGAAGGCAATATAATAAGGGTAGAGCCACAGCAATATAACAAGTCTATCTTCTTCTTCTTCTTCTTTTTTTTTTTTTTTTTTTTAATACATAAACATACCGATTAAATTGCATAATTTTGTGGAATATGCTAAGAAAAGCATTAGTTGAGAATGGGGTCAAACTTTAGGTGAGCTCATTGTACGGAGAACTTGTCAAGGAACTTGGAAGTGCATGGAAAATTTGAAGTGCTCTTATAAATGACCCATGTCTGATAAAAAAAATAAATGACCCATGTCAAAAAATGTCCATTTTAACCCTGAGCTGAACAAATCTACAGATGTTTTTGACTTACCTCAAGCTGCTACTCAAGGAGGAAAGTTCGTCAGTAGAGAAAAAGCAGAGCTGTTTGTGAACCTCCAGCCTAGAATACTCAATTTCAGCAGTTCTGCTGGCTCACAACTTTTCCCCCAACTCCTTCTATCATCTCATGAGACGTGTTATTGCATTAGATGGCTAAATGATGATATAGTTTATCTTGAATGAGCAGCGATGAATGCTAAACTGATGAAGGCATATACACATCCTTCTGTAATATTCACATGCACAAATAAAATGAAGTTATTTCAATATTCACCTCTCTTTTTATCTTGGAGTTAGATCTTTTACAAGGTATATGCATGCTTGAAGATTGCAATTGAAGCTCACAAGTGATGTGAAAATGGGATAGTTAGCTGTATGAATGTGCTTGACTTGATGAGCGACCTGATTTTCAGATGTGATATAAGCACACCAGAGGATTGGCTCTTTTTATTTTTAATGTTATTTTTTATTTGTATGTGACTAGATTGCAAGTGCAAAGAGACAAAGAATGAGTTGTTTGACTGGTCATACTAAATGTTTTTCTGAATCGGAGTAAATGGTCCACAAGGAGGGTTATTGCTGGTTGCTGCTTGTTTGACATGCTTACCCTGCATGTACATTCTCTGGTTCACTCTGCATACGATCTTTCTGCTCAGACAGATGAATTTTTATTGAATGTTCCTAATGTATCTGAGAACCACATGCAATTTTTCCTTTTAACTCATTCTTGTTTCGTATTTCATTTTAAGTTCTAAGCACCTTTCATTACATAATAGAGATTAAGTGGACCCCCTGGAATGACAATGGACTGGCAAGGTGCACCTGCGAGCCCTAGCTCATACACTGTCAAGAGGATTTTGCGTTTGGAAATTCCAGTTGATACCTACCCAAATGTGAGCTTTATATAAAATGCTAGTTTATGAAGTTAAATTTGATTGCATATTTTCATCTGTTCCGCTGTGTTAAAAACCAGTTGCACCAAATGGTTTGTTTCTTTATGCGTGTTAGTTCAACTTTGTTGGGCGGCTTCTTGGCCCTCGAGGCAATTCCTTGAAACGGGTGGAAGCTACAACAGGCTGCCGTGTATACATTAGAGGGAAAGGCTCAATCAAGGATCCAGACAAGGTACTTCATGCTTACACCACTCCTTCCTGTAGTGCACTGCTATTAGAATTCTAGTTTCTCAACAATTATTCAACCAAAACTGATATGGAAATATAATTCAATTTTTATGGACTTTTTATGTGATCTTTTCACGTTTAAGACTGGTATTTATTTGCATGTTCTGTACTTTTCAATCTCAAGGAAGAAAAGCTAAGGGGAAGACCGGGCTATGAGCACCTGAATGAACCACTCCATATTTTAATTGAGGCTGATTTACCTGCCAGTGTTGTTGATATAAGGTTGAGGCAGGCACAGGAAATTATTGAAGAATTACTCAAACCTGTGGTATATATCTCTAACTAGTTCCTATAGCTTTTTATTTTGAAATTCCACATAATTGTATTGTGGATGGCTAATTATTATTACTTGGAAAAAACAAAAAACTATTATTATTTGCAACACATCCTGAAAATTTATCCTTTAAATGCAACTGCGTGTTTGCTTGTTCTTGATGACAATATATATTTTTGGAAAATCTGATGGAAATTGAGGCATTCAGATAAGGATAGCTTCACAGAGGAATCTGCCATTTGATGAGAGTCTTATTTTAGCGATTGAAGCCAAATAGGCATACTAAATCTATTAAAGCTCTATGTTTTACCTTTGGTATAAGCCTTCATTTCATATTTAAGATTTATCACTTTCTTGTGAGAAGTGAGGAAGGGCCTGTTTGCAGGTCGAGCATTCAGTTGAAGACACTTTATCTTTCACCTTTTTTCTTTGAAAACATTCCATTAGGAATTGATTTATAGTAAGTATAAACAATTCTTTGGATAAGCTGCTCCCATTCCCTGCAGACATCTTATTTACAGAAGCTATGTGCAGTAATCTGCCCTAAATTCTCCTTACATATGTTAATTAGTTGCAGTAGTTTTTATAACTTATTAGTGGCTTGTTTTGGTCTTCGTTTTGATGTAAACTCTCCATTTTTTTTTTATTTTTTGGACGTAACCTTCAATACGCAGGATGAGTCCCAGGATTTTATTAAGAGGCAGCAGTTGCGTGAATTAGCTATGCTAAATTCAAATTTCAGAGAAGAGAGTCCTGGGCCAAGTGGTAGTGTGTCTCCTTTCAATTCAAGTGGCATGAAACGTGCAAAAACAGGACGCTGAGTGTTCATATTATTCTAGGCTGAAATGTTCCAGAAATTCTGGCTGAAATACCTTGTGCTACCTTTCACTTGAGCACAGCTACAAGAATAGGCTAACAGTTCCTGGTGGGTGAGCGTTCTGGTGATTTTTTTTTTTTTGTTCTTCTCCTTTTCTTTATTGAACAGAAAGACAAAAAAACAAAAAAATATATTGCAAAAGAAAAAAAAAAAGGTTATATAATTGAGTTTAGGTTTGTTGAGGTCAGTTTATGCAGTAAACATTATTATACATTCATTGGATTTATTCTTGTGTTAGTGACATTTGAGAAGTGTGGAAAATATAATATATTAGGCCTTAAAGACAATGGATCAAATTTTTTGTGCGTGTATGTGTGTCATGTTCCATGGCGTTGTTTAAATTAAGCAGTTACCTAAGCCAAGTCTGGATTCTCTATTTGTTTCTTTGGAGACATTCCAAATATTAAGAAAGAAATGATGCAGTGTGGATTGGCTGAGCGTTTCACTATCTTTTCATGGCTTGAATTTGTAAACTTGTATCAGCTGTTGGTACCTTTCCTTTGTACGTAAAATGGGCTATTACATACCATAGTTATCTCTCTCTCTTTCTCTCTCTTAATCATAAGCGTCTGAATGTGTAATCATCCTTTTGGAAGTTGAACCTCAGATGAGTTTATGGATGATGTCAAAGCCTTCAATTGGAAAATGAGTTTAATTAAAATTAGGCTGCTCGCATGACGTTCCTTGGATGATTTTAACGGATTGCTGTGAGGAGCTCTTCATAAAATCCCACGTTGTCGGAGTAGGAAGAATATATAGCTTTTGGGAAGGCATGACACGAAAGGTAGATTGATTACAGCTAGCGGAGCTCGGTCTCCACGTGCTAGTCAAAAAAAGTTTGGTAGAATGGGGTGGTCAAGCAAAGATGAAAGCTTGAGTGTAAATGAACACCAACGGACCAACTAGTTTATGTAAAAATGACCACGCTTTTACCAACCCTATCATTAATTATATCCATGTCTACAAAGTATGCTCTGAATGAATAATGGTCCATGAAATTCCTCTTCAAACAATATCATGTATTAGCGGTGCTATTCTGCTGCCGGAGTGACGCCGCTCATTGTTACTACTAGTTGTTTTAGCAATTTTTTTTTTCATTTTTCTATACATATATTTTTTAATATATTTAAATATTTTTAAAAAATTAAAAAATACACCAATACATTTAAAATCAATACCTTAATTATTAAGTAAAAATAAAATATAAAATTTTTTCAAAGTAGTCAAGTAGAGCGGTAAAAATTGGTGGGCATAATAGCTTTTTTCATCATGCATTGAGTAAGATAATGAATATGTGCTTGATGATGAGAGAAATTGATATGAACTCGTAGAAATGGAATCTTTTGAACCTACAATTAATTTGAAAACTCTTTCAAGAAAGTCAAAATCAAGTCAATGGATGGAGAATCTAGACTTGATGAGAACTCATTTCAAGAACATAGATTATGTTAAAATTTAGACTCATTGAAGAACTTGTCTCAAAAATCCAGATTATAAGAAGGAATGTCATAAAGGTTGTAATTTACCTTTGATAAATTCAAAAGTTCAATAAAAAACAAGAGGAGTAAAACTCAACTCACAATGAAAAAAATTCATCAAATTTCATAAATTTCTTAACATGAGGCAACAAAGGGTATTTAAACTATAACTTAATTAAAATCCTAACTAAAATAAAGTTCATTTTACTCAAAATACCTCCGGATGAACAGTATCACGGCTATAATAACACTACATTAACCGGTATTTAAAAAGACGTTGTATTTTGGCCAGGGCCTTGTACTAAAGGGAATTAAGAACCAAGCTCTCTGAATTTTTATCTAAGGCAGGTAGCTAGTTAGCCTTAGTTTATTGCTATAGTTGGCACCGATAGTAGTCTCTTTCATATTATACGTTTTAAATGTTTCCTCTAGGCCTACCGTATAATCTCCTCACCTCCAGCTCACAGTGGAGGAGGAAAATTTGATGGATATCGATTAAGGAAGAAAGCTACCATATCTCGAGCAAACACGGCTCATACGGGTATTTTGGGTGAAAAAATAATACAAAAATTCTATATATACTCATTTTTACATATTATTTTACGTATTTCATTAATATAATTGATTGAATTATTTTTTTGACCAATTACATCAGTAAAATATATAAAAAATATGCAAAAATAATAATACAGCATGGCTCGATAGTACGAAATGGACCTAGCATGGGAAAATGGTGTTTTGATGGGAGGATTGCAAAAAAAATTTCTTTAATCAGCTGTGAGGGCTCCAGAAATAACAGTTATGAGTGGGTTCCACCAAAAATTAGCTATAAATTTTAATTGCAGGGACGAAAAGTTACCAATTATTTTGAAGGTCATTTGTTGTAATTAAAAAATTCCTATCAATTATGAATATAGAATATACAATTATAATTATCGGTCATAAGTTGAAAAATTATAAACCTTATTTTTTTCCTTAATTATTTAAATCGGAATCCTATAAAATATCAATAACAAATATACCATTAAAGGTCTCTCCCAATGATGTTAAAGTTCTCAACTTTAGATTATTTCAAATTTATTTAATTCAAATTACACAAGATTTATGAAATATCAATATTCAAAGCGCCAATTCAATTCAAAATTAAATATTGAAAAATGTTTATATATTTCAATAAGAACTATACCATTACAACCATGACAAAAATTCATACATGCCCAAAAATATAAGCTCAATGACCACTCCTATTTGCCCACATAGGTATTGCAATTTCATCCCTAATTGCACTCATAGCTTGGGTTGATTCAGTGATCATGTTGCAACCCCATGTGCATTTTGAGAGAGTTGCATGTTGCTTCATCTCTCAAATAATCAGTCCTTTTGAGTCACCGTTCTAATCAACTTATGCACAGTACAACATGCTGTAACGATGAGCCTTTGTCTAACTTTGGTATATACAGGCATTAAACATTAAAATTTTAAATCGATCTTTCAACACACCAAATGGCGTTCAATTACATTACGAATTGACGAATGGCGATAATTAAAACAATCTTTATAGTCTTAAATTTTTTGATTTGCACTGAGTGCCCGAAAACAACATCTCAACTAATCCCAAGGGTTCACTGACTCTCAGTAAGGAGATTCTCACAAGTTCATCTCAGGTAATTTATGGAAAATATTTTTCATTCTAATGACCCTTAGAGATTGTTTGCACCCGAGGAAATCTGAACCTTAGACGAGAGGTGAACATACTCCCAAGGCCAAGGCCTTTACCACTTAAGCAAACATTTAGAGGTTATATATCTATATATATATATATATATATATATATATATTTATATACACCTCCTAAATAAATGCTGATTATGGCGATCACTCATGTGATACATTTCTCTGGGATATGGGGGAATAAATTCTTGAGTGCATGGAAAAGTCGAATTAAGTAGATAATAGTAACTGAACACATTTCACCCAAAACACAGTTAATTAACAACCCATTAACAAAAATATTAAAAAAAACATCATATATAAAGTTAAATAATATTGGAGGTTTACCCTCAGCTGGCCATGGAAATTGGCTTCAAGTTAACTCAAGGCATGGTTAAAGACGCGAGCATCATGAGATGTTCCCTCCCACCCCATGTAGAAAAATGTAAACTTCATATCAAAGTAACATATACACAACACATTTTGAGCAATTCGCCCATATTGGTTACGATATGCCTCACGTACATCAGTTAGTCCAACCACATATATTATGGTGTCGTCCATCACACCAATGCATCACTGCAAACACATAAACGAGCGTACATAATTAATGCATTAGCTTCTATTTTATTGTAGTTGCAAAAGTAATGAAATCTAGTTACTAAAGTACGAGAATACTGGAAAAATCTTATCTCAAACCAATGATTATTTTAGGAGTTTCCTGCGATAGAAGGATGCCCTCCACTTGTGTGTGTTTGTGCAATAATTTATATTCCAAGCTCACATAGTGCATGTACCACTATCCTCACATGGAGATTAATGGTTTTACTAAAATGTTGAAACTGATTCCCCACAATGCGTTGGTCCTGTGCATGGTTTACTAGAAGGCAAAACATGCCTACCAACTTTTCCACGAACATCGATCGTCTATAATCAACCAACAAGTGATTTCCACGTAACAAGCATAATGCATGAAATGTCACAACCTCCATTCACAATAAGTCAATACAATATTTTGGATGACCATTCAAAATTCCTAGAATATACTGATCTCCGTGCAACCCTTTGTTGTGTTGTGGCATTGTAATATTAAATCCTGATTGAGAACACACGAGAATAATAAGGGTGACGATCGAAAACAACACGAAAATTGTTATTCCTTTTATTTCTTAACATGGTATTAGGCCAAAATCGATCCTGACATACTTTTGTTCAGCTTCCAATAGCTTCCAATGGCCTCCTCTGCCGATGCTCCTCCTCCCTCCTCCCCATATCTCCTTCATCCCTCTGATTCTCCCAGCCTCATCTTTGTCTCTGGCCATCTCATTAGAGATATTTTTCCCAAATGGCAACGTGCGCTTCGCCGAACCCTCAATGCCAAAAACAAACTATGCTTTGTTGATGGCACCCTCAAAGCCCCATCCAATACTTCCAACGATTATGCTCAATGGAGCAGGACCAAAGATATGGTCCTCACTTGGATCCTAAACACCATAACCGCTTCCCTAGCCAATTCTCTGGACTACCATGATGACCCTCGAGATGTATGGCTCGACCTTGAGTCGCGGTTTTGCCATGGCAACAATGCTCGTCTCTTCCATCTCAAACGAGAAATATCCAATCTTCACCAAAATCAGCTCTCCATCCCTGATTACTACAATAGCATCAAGCAATTATGGGATGAACTCAGCAACCTTCAAACCCTCACCGATGCCAACACCTTGGAAAAAAGAGTTGAGGACGAACGTGTGTTTCAGTTTCTATTGGGACTCAACGACTCGTTCGCCGCTCTTCGAACCCAAATTCTTGCCACTGATCCTCTCCCACCTCTCAACAAAGTCTTCTCCATTCTCTTCCAAGAGGAACAACAGCGTCTGCTACAAGTTCCCCGATTGCCATCCGAGAACCTTGCTCTTGCCGCTCGGACTTCTCACGCCAATCGACCACCAGTCAAGTGCACAGAATGTGGAAAAGACGGACACCCCATCACCGTTGCTGGCTCATCATCGGTTATCCTCCTGGCCGTGAGCCACGCAACAACCGCAAGCCCTCGATCCTTGGCAAACGACCTGCTGCTGCCAACCTCGCCTGATCTAGCTCGAGCCCAGTCCCAGGCCTCTCACTAGAAAATTATCAGCAATTGATGAACCTCCTTCGCCCTGCTGCTCCGACTGCAAATTTCGTTGGTAACTCCTCCACGATGCCGTGCTCTTTCGATCCACAACAGGATTGGATCATCGACAATGGTGCTAGTGATCATATGAGCCACTGCCGTTCCTTTTTTTCTCATCTTCAACAACCACCTATGGCTCGATCGATTCAACTTCCCACGGGAGCCTCCATTCCCGTTGAAGGCATCGGTTCCATTGTTTTATCAGAAACCCTCACACTACATAATGTCATTTATGTCTCTGCTTTTCGTTTTAATCTCCTCTTCGTCCCTCAACTCACTACCCATTTATCTTACATAGCAATTTTCTCATATTCTACTTATTTTTTTCAGGACCTTCAGTTGAAGAGGCTGATTGAAGCGGGTGAAGCTTGCAATGGACTCTATGTTTTTCGGCCCCAAAAATCCGCTGCTTTCTCAGTTCACAATATTGACAATAAGACCCTATGGCATCAACGTCTAGGTCATCCTTCTAGCTTTACTATTCCTAAAATTTTTGATAGTCCATGTACTCTTTCTCATTGTGATACTTGTGCTCGTTCAAAACAGACAATGCGAATAAAAGTACAATTCCTTTTAATCAATTATATTGTGATATTTGGGGTGGTTATCATACCGCTTCTATTTGTGGCGCACATTATTTTCTGACTATTGTTGATGATTTTTCACGCACTACATGGATTTATTTAATGCGTTTTAAATCAGAAACTTTTAGTCATTTAATGCATTTCTTCGCTCTTGTTAAAAATCAGTTCAATTCCTCGGTTAAAATTATTCGAACCGATAATGGCCAATAATTTCTTTCCCATAATCTCCCAACCTACTTTCATGCTCACGGCATCATCCATGAACGTAGCTGTGTTGAAACTCCGCAACAAAATGGTGTTGCTGAGCGTAAACATCGGCACCTCCTAAACGTTACTCGGAGCCTTCGTTTTCAGGCACATTTACCTCTTAAATTTTGGGGTGAATGTGTTCTTACTGCTGCATATCTCATTAATAAGACTCATAATCTCTCTCTTCAAAATCAAACTCCTTTTCAACTCCTTCTTAAAATTCCACCCAACTACACTCATCTACGTGTGTTTGGTTGTCTTTGTTATGCTTAGACTCTTACTGCTCATAGAGATAAATTTTCACCCAGAGCATCCCGTTGTATCTTCTTGGGTTATCCTAGCAACCGCAAAGCCTATAAGTTATATAACCTCGAAAACGCTACAATTTTTTATTCACGTAATGTCACCTTTCAGGAAGATCAATTCCCTTTCCAAAATCCTCCCACTCCACATCCCACTAGTCCCACAATTCTTCCTTTACCTGTTCTAGAACCTATTCCTCTTTCTACTCCATCACTGGTCATATCTACAGAGTCTGCACCCACTACCATTATTTCTTCTCGCCCCCGCCGCAACATTACTCGTCCGGCATACCTACTTGATTATGTTTGTCCTCCTATACCCACGAAGTCCATTGCTTCTTCAACTGCTGCACAGTCCTCAGGTGCTTCTCATCCATAATCTGCTTCTCATTCATAATGTCATTTTTCACTTGTTCATTATTCTTTTTTAACTGCTCTTATTGCATCTGTTGAACCTACTTGCTACTCAAAAGCCACTCGCCACTCCCACTGGTGTGAAGCCATGGCCTCTGAACTCCGTGCTTTTGAAGAAAACTTCACTTGGACTCTTGAACCTCTTCCTCTTGGTAAGAAACCCATCGGTTGCAAATGGGTTTTCAAAACCAAACTCTGAGCAGATGGCACCATTGAGCGCCACAAGGCCCGACTCGTAGCCAAAGTCTACACTCAAGTGGAAGGCATAGACTATCATGAAACTTTTGCTCCCGAAGCCAAGATGACCACAGTCCGCTGTGTCCTCGCCGTTGCTGCCACAAAAAATTGGATCATTCACCAAATGGATGTTCACAATGCTTTCTTGCATGGCGAACTTGATGAAGAAGTTTACATGACTCCACCACCCGGCTATTGTATTAAGGGGGAGACACGCGTATGCCACCTCCGGAAATCCCTCTATGGCCTCAAGCAAGCATCTCGAAACTAGTTTTTTAAACTAACATCTGTTCTTCTTACTGCAAATTTTGTTCAATCTCAGGCCGACCACTCTCTATTTACCTTGATTACTGCTACTAATCTCACGTTTGTTCTAGTGTATGTTGATGACATCCTGGTCGTTGGTAATGATCTCTCTCAGCTCACTTTCTTCAAGACTGTTATTTCCACTCACTTCAAAACCAAGGATCTTGGCCCTCTCAAATATTTCCTTGGACTTGAAGTTGCTCGATCCTCTTTAGGCATTTTTCTTAATCAGCGAAAATATGTCCTGGACATCCTTGCCGATAGTGGATAACTTGGCTCCCGCCCTTCTTCCTTTCCCATGGAACAGAACCTGAAGCTCAACAATACTGATGGTGATCTACTTCCTGATCCTGCTCCTTACAGACGACTAGTTGGACGTCTCATTTATCTCACAATTACTAGACCTGATATAGTCTTTCCAGTGAATATTCTCAGCCAGTTCATGCATGCTCCACGGATTCCTCACATGACAGCTGCCACCCGTATCCTTCTCTACCTTAAAGGTACTCCAGGTCAATACATCTTTTTTTCTTCCTCTATTGATCTTCACGTTAGTGCTTACACAGACTCTGAATGGGCCAGCTGCCCCACTACTCGACGCTCTACCACCGGTTTCTTCATTACTCTTGGATCTAGTCCTATTTTGTGGCACACTAAGAAACAGACTACAGTCGCTCGATCCTCTACAGAAGCCGAATGTCGTGCCATGACTGTCACCACCTATGAACTCGTATGGTTACAACACCTTCTCCACGATCTCAGCATCTCACACAAAGCTCCCATGACCCTCTATTGTGACAATCAGTCGGCTCTCTACATTGCTCACAATTATGTTTTCCATGAGGGCATCGAACATATTGAGATAGACTGCCACATTGTCCGTGACAAACTCTGTTCCGGTCTCTTCACCACCGCCCACCTTCCCTCTTCTGAGCAAATCACATATATCTTCATCAAAGCCTTGTGTCGTGATCTTTTTCATCATTTGTCTCGCAAGATGGTCATTATAGATCTCCATGCGCCAACTTGAGGGAGAGTATTACAGCACCAAGATACCATGTCCCACAATTTCAGCAATCCCACCAAATCAGCCATTTGACAGTTACATAATTTTTTGTAAATCTACATTATTTTCTTTCCATGTATAAATCATCTATTCATGTATATGTATGTGTATGAGATCAATGAAAAACAACATGAAATTGTTATTCCCTTTATTTCTTAACAGAAATCGCCTCATATTGGAACTCATCACCACTATAACTCATAGGTAAGTCAAAGCTAATCTCTTTGCCATCGTCGTTCGCAACCTCAGTCTTGAACAACGTTGTGGAGAATGGATAGTGATAATTGGTTAGCGGGAAGTCTATCCATGGTTAGCAACTGTAATACAAATGTAATAGTTAGCAAGAAGCACCGATTCATAGCTTGGGATGGAAAAATAGAAGTATGCAAATGTAATAGTTAGCAACAATCTCTGATGGATAGCCACGCACACACGAAAATATTTTTTTATAGATTATGTAAGAATATATAACAGTTATGAGATTTTTAATTTAGATTCAAATCTAAAATAAAAAATAAAAAAAATCTTATAGTAAAATAATAATAAATGAGATGTATCATTGTCTATTTTAATTGAATAATGATATATACACAATATATTACACAACATTATTATAAAATAAAGAATAAAATGATGTTATAATGTTTTATAAGATGTTTTACATGGCATAACAGTGTGTAAATCATTTTCCTTATAATTGGGAGGTGGCGGCGTCAAGAGCGTGCGGTATCTTTACACTATAATCATATCGTATATCTATCCCCTCCCCTCCCCTCCACTCCAAATCGTAAGTATAGCAACAACGACAGCTCGGCCACCGGAAAATGCTAACCCGAAACGTAGCACCTCCTTCCTCTCCGTAAGTACCACAGCTCTTGCAATTTTTCTCTCCTTTTCATATTCCAAGTTTCGTTTATTCGGTTGGAATCTGAAATCCGAGATAATCTTTTCTGGGTTTCTTGTACAGTGACTTTTGAATGTATGGTTAGGGTTTCGGAGAAATTAAAATAAGAAATTTCCTCTCCATATGTATTTCTCAGGTGCCCACTTGTTTCATTTGATTTCCATTGTCAAATGTCTGATAGGTTATTGTTTCCTCACAACCTAAACTATGGCCTTGACCGAGGTAATGTACACTTTGCCCCCGTTTTTGCAACTATCTTGTAGAAGATAAATGGGCTGTTGTGTAACTTTCTCTGTCTATGTATATTTATATATATTTGTTTTATTTTTGATTAAATATATTTAAATCCTTTCAGGACGAAGGAAGCATGAGAGTTTACGACTCAGGGCTGGGTTTTGGGAGTCCATTAAATCTGGGTAATGCACATATTTATGAAGATATATACACGTTTAGCATATATGAATCTTGTTTTGTCATTTGCCTAGTACAAAAAACTAGTACGCGAGGGAACTTACTTTGTGTTTGGGTGATCAATTAACTGGCCGGATTGCTTCCTCCTGTACATGAAAACTTTTTCTTTTTATGTTATAAGAAGGAAAGATGTTTCGAACAGGCAGTAAAATTGTGCTCTTGCAGATTGTTTCGTGCCCTTGACTAGCTTAGAAATTGTGAGGAGGTGGATAGACCACACTTTCTCCTACAATGATATTTTTATTTTATTTTTATGAAGCTACAATGATATTAAACGGCCACATAGCCTTAGCTTGGAATTTATGAAGGTTTTTGTCAAAATTCTTGATGTTATGCATACGGGCAATTGTTGTTGACTTGATTATTCTTACTGTTTTGTTGCTTTAATTTCATTTTAAAGGTTCATTACTTGATTCTTGTATCAGCTTTTTAAAGAACAATACCGCACAAGTCATTGAAACGCCCTCAGCACCCCAGGAAGTGGAGGAACCTTTGCCTCAAGAGTTTGTTCTTACTGAGAAGACTGAACCGAATGGGGCAGTGGAACAAATAATATTCTCTTCAGGTGGAGATGTTGATTTGTATGATCTTCAAGCCCTATGCGATAAGGTAATATATACCATCGTTGATAGCTTTTCTGCACACCCATATCTTGTTAACTCTGTTGCACATTAACATGAAAGAACAAGAAGCCATATGCCTGTGGGACTTGTATTTTATGTGTGCTTATGCATATGTAGGCATGTATGTACATATTGGTGGTGTTGAGTGATTTTGTGTCATATTCCATGGATTAGGGCTGATATACCCAGTCCTCTGTGAAATATATACCAAGGCTTGGGATTTTTATTTGCATTTTTTTTATATTGTAACTTAGCTGATTGATCTTTACTGAAGGCTAATTTGTTAATATGTTTATGAATATTTGTGGGCTAGATATCGGTTATGCATTGATGTTCCTTTCACCCAGTAGTTGATGTATATATACTTATAAAATATGATTATATGCATCAAAAGGAAAAACAAATGTGTGAAAATGTGTATACTTTTTCTCCACTTTGAAGAATTGATGGTCATTAGTTCTGTTAAAATCTTCTAGCGATAGTCAAACCATAAAACCCCAAGTTATCATGCCTTTTATTAGGTGGGCTGGCCTCGGAGGCCACTGTCAAAATTAGCTGCAGCTTTGAAAAACAGCTACATGGTAGCCACACTGCATTCTATTAAGAAATCACCTGGATCAGGTAAATAGTAAAATTGACATTGTTGCATTATCCTCCTATTTCATATGGGTGGCCATGTTAAGCTTTATTCATGCTTATTACTACATCTAAAACTACTTGATGAACATCTTAGTGTACTTGGAGAAGTTATTTGACAGAAGGGAGTGACCAAAAGAAGCTAATTGGAATGGCTCGTGCCACATCAGATCATGCCTTCAACGCTACAATTTGGGATGTCCTTGTTGATCCAAGCTACCAGGTATCTTTTTTGTCACAAGACAGTGAATAATGGTAATATTTAATTGAGGAAAAAATGTCTCCTCTGTTGATATTAAACTGGGAATTCAAGTTTGATAGAAAAACTGCAATTCAAGTCACGACTACTCTAATGTTTTGAATCCCAGCACAGTATCATTCTGGTGCTACAGTTTTGTTTCTGATTCATTGATGACAAATTAAGGGCATTCTTGGAGTTGGGCCCCATATCTTCATGCACCTAAGCATCATTTGAGTGTAACAGTCAGAAACAATATTGGTCTAATAGTGTTTTATCATTCAGGGACAAGGTCTTGGTAAGGCCCTTGTTGAAATGCTAATAAGGGCACTTCTGCAGAGGGATATTGGAAATATAACACTCTTTGCCGATAGTCAAGGTATTAGTAGCTTTACAGATTCATGTTTGTGTTCATTGTGGTAGAATTGTAAATGTATAGTAGATTGATTAGCCTGTCTGCCAGTGCTACGTATCTGTCATTGGGCGTTGGCCTTAGCCTTAAATAGTGTCTCTCTCTTTTCTTTCAATTTTTCCTCCAATAAATTGGAGATTATGAAGTCCTGTCTCTGGCATATATGAAACATGTATTTCCTGCTTCCAATTCCTCCCTGATATCATCCTACCCTTTTTGGTGTTGGTCCTTTTCTAACATTTGCAACTATGTTTTAACTTGGACCATCTCAGTTACTGTTCCTTTTGTTTTGTGTGGTATTTAAAGCTTGTAGTCTTACTTCTCTTCAATTGTCATTCCAGTTGTGGAGTTTTATCGGAATTTGGGTTTTGAACCTGATCCAGAGGGCATCAAAGGTATGTTTTGGCACCCGAAGTATTAATTCACTTCAAAAAAGTCTTTTTTTTTTCACCTTACATTGAACTATGTTTTGAGTTTGAATGGGTAATGGGGACATCAGCATGATCGGTATGGAAGACTGATAATTACCCCCGTTTGTTGTACATGCAACATTGATACCTTAGATTGATTATTGCTACAAGTACGCACAACTTTAAGCACAACATTATACGTATTGAGTGGCAGCCACATTTCATCAGTTTTATCCTCTTTTATTTATTTATTTATTTTTTAATTCCAATTTCAAATTTCAAAATCTTCATCATTTCAGTATACATATGGTTATGTGCGTAAAATTGTAAATATAGATAGCAGTTTCCTAAAAGATAATCTCCGCCTCTGGAATCTGGGAAGAGCAGGCTGAATTTTGCCCATAAATAATTTAAAGATGTAGGTCCTAATTCGTGTTAAGACTTGGATATGCAACTGCTCAATTACAATTTTCCTTAGAAGAGGAAACCACCTCAGTTTCCCGTCCGAAAGTTCTGAGATGACTTGCCAAAAAAAAAAAAAAAAAAATCAGATGAATTTGGTTTAAACTAGCAATAATACAATAGCGAACTACATGTATATCTAGGCAGTCAGAGTGACAGCCGAGAGCAAGTGTTTGAACAAAGAAAGTGCAGTATATGTGAACTCCGTTAATATGCATGTCGAGTCACGCAGTCAACTAAAAGCTTAAAATGAACAAGTTCAGTGGACCAGACTCGCAAGTCTGTCCTGCATATTAGTTTGGTAAGCAAAAATTGTAAAAAGGGGTAAGGAAAATAGTGATGGAGTTCCCAAACTTTTGGCTCGATCTTACTGTTCACGTATTTTAATTTTTTTTTTATCTATTTAAATTTTTTACTTAATGGTTAAAGAAGTGACTATGAATAAAATAGTATATTTTTTTTTATTTTTTTTAATGATTTAGAATTTTAAAAAAATCAAAAGAAAAAAAATAAAAAATTTATAACTAGCGGGCATGATCCAAATTGTAAAGCCTGCAGTCCAGGAGAGTCCGACTCTTCCATAGGTAGAAATATGTAATTGGATAATGTCTTACCGAAAAAATCCACCGAGATGGGTGCCGATTGTTGTTATTTATTTATTTTTATTTAATGATTAAGTAAGTATTTTTTAATGAGATTATGATTTTTTTTAAATGTTTAAAGGGAAACATTTAAAAAATGTTTAAAAATAAAATAAAAAATAAAAATTACACGTTTGGTACACACTTTCGGTGGATTTTTTAGGTGAGTGTAGTATTGTCGTACGAAGTTAGCCACGGTAGTAAAATAGAGGATGATATGAGATGATATGAGATAACAACTCTACTTAATTTTGCCATCATGTATCGTGGAGCCATCTAAAAAAAGGTTTGCAAAATGTGAAAGGTCAAAGGTGAAAGTAGGATTCCTTTAAGGATAACTAGTATGATTTATCCAACCAAATCAGCTCATTTTTTGTTTTATTTTTATTTAAATAAAAAAGAAAATATTTTTTTTTTCTTATCAACAACTATTTGCCACCTCACATCTCATGAAAAACACCCTTGCATTCTATGAAAAACACTCACACTCTATGAAAAAAATAAATAAATTTTCACATCATGTGTGGGGCGTGTGATGCGAACAGTTACTGATTTGTAGTAAAAATTCAAAAAAATAATTATGTTTGAAGACCGTCCACTAAAGGAATGGATGGATGGGTTGTTTGAGAGAAAATCAGACAATTTTATTTATTTATTTATAAATCAGACAACTTTCAGCAAGTAGAAAACATGAATGTACCATCTCTTAATCTTATTTTACCTGTAGCTATTAATACTTTGGGCAGGATTTATTTTCTAAATAATAGAAATACTAACTTAGAAGAACTGTTAAAAATTACATCCATCAACCTGTAGAGTGAAAACTGAAATATCTAACAGACAATGCTATTACTTTTTTTGAATAAAAAAAGGAGTATATCTTCTCATTGATCATCAATCAATACAATATTTCTCACTAAGAACAGTATTTAAGATCTGTAATGGGCCGTCTTCAATCCAGACCCTTTCATCTGTAAAAGTTAAAGCTAACTTTACAAGTAAGTGGGCAACATTATTTGCCTCTCTATGGACTTACATACCAGTTTCTCTTATCTATAAGAATTCTTTTCGTATCCTCTATCAACACTCCAAAGTCAGTCAAATTCTCTTCTTCACTAACCACAACCTTTACAACCACCTGTGAGTCCCCTTCCAGCACAACCTTTGCCAAGCTCAACTCCATTCCAAATATAGCAGCCCTTCTGAGGGCCCACGCTTTAGCCATGCATGCCCCTTCCAGATTCTCAATAGTAGCACATAAAGATGCCAAAATTTCCCCCTACTCATCCCTTGCAATAATCCCTATACCAACTTTTTTATTTTTCCCATCTACCGCGGCATCCCAGTTAAGTTTTACTTCCCCTCTTCCTGGTTTTATCCACTTCGCCACATCCTTACCTGAAGAAACTCGAATTATTGACACCTGAGAACATGCCACATTTGCCTCCGTAAATTCCCTTCTCATCTGAACAGTAGCTGCAATCACCTTTCTTGGAGTATCAAACTTGTTTTTGAAAATCAGAGAGTTTCTCCTCAGCCATAGGTTTCTCATAATGTATGCCATCAGTTCCACCTCATCTCTTTCCAGCTTCTGTTGAATATTTTGCTGCAAGTCAGTAACATCCCTCATTCCACTGCTCCACTTCATCACTCGGCTCCCCTTTTTTGCCCACACATCAATAGCAGCTGGGCACAACCACAAAACGTGGATGACAGTCTCAGCTTCTCTTTCACAAATGGGACAAAATCTTGAGCCGGATACATGCTTTTTATATAAATTTTCTTTAGTAGGAAGAAGTTCATGAATAGCTTTCCACAGAAAATGCTTCACCACCCCTTGAACCTTCAAATCCCAAATCTGTCTCCATACTTCAGCATGCTTACCCCTCTTCGATGACTCACCAACCATCTGCTTTAACCTCTCTTTCCCAAGATAATATGTTGTTTTAACTAAGAATCTCCCATTTTTTTCCCGTCCCCACAACATTTTATCGTTCATCTCCCATCTATTCAATGGCATACAACAAATTTTCTCAACTTCAGAGACTTCAAAAACATCATGTATTAGCTTACTATTCTAGGAGACAGACCCCTCATCAATCAGTTTATCGACACATGCATTAATAGGCAGGATCTTACAAGGGGATTGAACCTTGAAAGAGCTAGGATTAGGAAGCCACCTGTCCTGCCATATTTTAATGGTTTTGTCATCACCAATTCTCCAAAATATACCTCCCTTAAGAAGTTCGATAGCTGACCACAAACTCCTCCAAATGAAAGAGGGGCCAAATCCTAGTTTTGCTTCAGTAATACAATATTTTCGAAAATACTTCTCCCTCATAATTTTTGCCACCAACAGAGAAGGTGAAATAAGCATCCTCCAACATTGTTTTGCTAACATTGCCACATTAAACACTTCAATGTCTCTAAAACCCAACCCCCCATCCCCCTTCGAATCCCCCATTTTCTTCTAGCTTCTTCACTGAATCTTGCTCACATCTTGCTTGTGTCCCCACCAAAACTTAGCCACGAGGGATGAGATCTCTTGACAGATTCGCCTTGGTAGCTTAAACACACTCATCGAAAAAGTAGGTATGGCCTGTACCACGGCTTTTAGTAGAACTTCTTTCCCAGCTTGTGAGAGAAAAAGATTTTTCCAGTTATGCAATTTTGCCCAAACTCTCTCTTTAACCACCCTAAAAGTATTATACTTGGACCTACCAATCATAGTAGGTAGGCCAAGATATTTTTCATAAGAACCACAAACTGGTACTCCTGCTGACATTTGGATCTGCTGTCTTAGAGCTACAGTAGTGTTTGAACTAAAAAAATGGTAGTTTTCTATAAATTAAGCTGTTGACTCGAGGCTCTACCATATGTCTCAAGCAGCCCATGTATTCTCTGTCCCACTCTGCCATTGTAGCTCTCCCAAAGATCACACAATCATCTGCAAACAGTAGATGACTAATCCTTGTTCCTCCTTTAGCAATTGCTAACCCTTTCAGCTCTCCTTTACTTTCAGCCTTATTTATCAAGGAACTAAGCCCCTCAACACAGAGAATAAAAAGATAAGGGGAAATGAGATCCCCTTGTCTAATTCCTCTAGTTGGCTTAATCCTTCTTCCATGCTGTCCATTCAACAGAATTGAATAAGTCATTGTGGAAATACATTGCATAATCAGCCCAATCCATCTTTCACCAAGTCCCATTTTTCTCATTACACCCTCAACATACTTCCACTCAATTCTATCATACGCTAGCTTCAACGCCATACTTCCAACCCTTCCATTTTGTCTTGCCCTCATCGTATGTAAGGCTTCATAAGCTATAATCACATTATCCATTATCAATCTTCCCGAGACAAAAGCACTTTGGTTGCTGGAAATTAGAGAGGGCAGTACAGTTTTTAACCTATTTGCAAGTACCTTGGAAGCCAATTTGTAGATGACATTGCAGAGACTTATAGGTCTGAATTCAATAGCCATTAACGGGTTCTTAACCTTTGGTATCAAAGCTATAAAGGTATGGTTGATACTACTATCCAATTCTTCCTCTCCATTCAAAAAACTCAGCACTGCCTTCCCTACATCTTCACCCACAATACTCTAATAATTCTGGTAAAAGCATGCCTCATACCCATCAGGCCCTGGGAACTTAAGATGAGCCATTTGTTTCAATGTTGTCTCTTCTTCCCCCAACGTAAAAATATGTTGAAGTCTTTCATTCATCTGAGTAGTTACCCTTGGCATTAAGTCTTTTAAGCTTTCATCAACCTTTTCCTTAGAAGGGCTAGAAGACTCAAGAATATTCTGGAAATGAGACCAGAACACCCTCTCCACTTCACCTTCTTGACCACTCTTCTTCCCTCCCCATCCATAATCTCCTTTACCATATTCTTATTTCTTCTTTGGTTAGCACAAGAATGAAAGTACTTTGTATTTCTATCCCCATTTTATACCAATTCCTCTTGGCCCTTTGTTTCCACCTCAAATCTTCCTGTTTTAAGAGTAAACCCAACTCCTTTTGCAAATTTTTAACCTTCTCAGCATTATAGGTGCCTTCATTTTCCTGTTCTTCCTTCAGTTTTTCAGTTTTTTCTTTTATAAGTTTCTCAACATCATGACACTTATGAGAATTCCATCGCAAGAGTTCACCTTTACATCTCATTAATTTTTCCTGCACCTGCCCTAAACTTTTCTGCACCACTACTCCTATTTTCCAAGCATCTTCAATTACTACCCCTCCCTCCTTTTCTAAGGTCCACTTGGCTTCAAACCTAAAGACCTTTCTCATCATTTTTGGAGCTTCACCAACCATGTTCATACTCAGCATCAAAGCCTTGTGATCCAATTGTCTCGTTATCAATACTTCCACCTTTTTATTGCTAAAAGAGTCAGCCCATTTATGATTACCCACAATCCTATCAAGTCTTTCCTTGGTGAAAGTTTGATCCCCATGTCTATTACTCCACGTGAATCTACTCCCCTTCCACCCTAAATCAAATAATCCATTATCTTCCAAAGTTTGCCTGAAATCTTACATCTGGCCCTCAGGTCTAGGCCTACCACCTTCTTTTTCCTCCTAAGACAGCACCTCATTGAATTCACCAATTATACACCACAACATCTGCTCTAGCGGCTTAATCAAGGACAGTAATCTCCAAGTTTCTTTTCTTTTACAGGCATCTGGATGGCCATAAAAGCTAGTCATAAGCCATCTATCCTTTTTGCCAATATAAGCACTTATATGGTGCTGAGAATAATTTACAATTTCTGGATCCACATCCCCCTTTCACAATATCACCAAACCCCATTTTCTCCCCATTGGCTCCCACAAAACAACCCTCCCACTGTATTCTTCTTTTGATATATTCCAACTTCTTGGCTATCATTTTTGTTTCAATCAGAAAAACGATCTCGAGTCTCTTTTCCTTCACCAAAAGGTAAAGATCCTGAATTGTCTGGGGATTCCTAAGCCCCGGCAGTTACTTAGGATTTTCATAATGGTTAGCGGGGCTGACTAGCAGCCTCCGCCAAACAAACACCATCTGCTCTATCAAGATCCCCACCCCCTTTATGCCTTTTTTAACCATCCCCACCACTCTATTTTCAACATATTCAGCATTGCGTTTAGTACTAGAAAATACAAGCACAGGCGAACAAATACCTGCACTTCTAGCTCTCCTCTTCTACCTGCTACGTGCTCCCAGTTTCCCATTCTGTAGCACTTCTTGCTCCACCCTCATCTCTGCAATACCCTCAGCAATAGTCATTGACTCATGTAGAATAGGGTCGCACCTCCTGTCTGTCTCTGTAATGTACACATTAGCCTCTTTTTCTCTACTTGACATTTTATCAAACACTTTCCCCGCTCTCTCATTTCCTTCCCGTCCCGCCCCCCTAATTTCTTCATTAAATCCCCCCATTTTTCCATACTCTCTACTCACCATCCCCCTTCCACTTGCTTGGTCGCACCTCCTATCTGTTTCTATAATGCACACTACGTCTTCTTTTTCTCTACTTGGCATTTTATCAAACACTTTCCCCACATTCCCATTTCCTTCCCGTCCCCCCCTAATTTTTGTGTTAAGTCCCCCTATTTTTCCATTTTCTCTACTCACCATCCCCCTTCCACCTGCCTGCTCTTTAGAACCTACTCCATCATCCATTCTCATCTCTGCCACACTGTCTGACTCGGCTTCCCCATGATCCTTTTCTACTTCCGTATGGGCAAGTCCATCAGATTTCTTAGCCAAGTTCCTACAAGGGTTATACGTCGCCCTTAGCTAGGGCCAAACTGTGAACCACCTCCCTCCCCCTGAGCATCAAGCCCCTTCACCATCACACACCCATCATTCCCATGGTTTATCAATCCGCATTTGAAACAGAGTTTCGGGAGTTTCTCAAACTTCGGAGCGATCCAAAGTTTGTTCCCCATTAAAAACGCCGTTCTTCTTCTAGTTACTGTCTTTCTCAGATCTATTTCAATTTTCACACATAAGTATGGTCTCCATCCCTTCCCACTCCCATCCACATCTACCTCTCGAACAACTCCTACCGATGCCCCTAATCGATGCCCGACTTCACTATTCATGCAAGCTAATGGCAAATCGTGAAGTTGAACCCAAAACTCCTCTATATTGAACTTCATTTGCTGCGGTGGAACAAAGTCGTCAAATGGTTTGAGAACCAACAGATGGTTATCAAACAACCATGGCTTCCCTTCGATTATTCTATTCTTATCCCTCTGATTGCTAAAAGTTATTACAAATAGATTCACACTCACCTCATGAAATTCAAACATACCTCCTGTACGCCAAATCTTCCTCATTGTTGCTTGGATTACCTCCTTATTAATCTTTCTGTCCCCAAGCAGTTTCTCCACCAGGCTTCGCTCCCCTTCCTCCAACCCCTTACCCAGTACATCGCTATCTAGATCGATAGCCTCATTCTCTTCTTCCGTCAATTTCAACTGGTCCCATTTCCCCCTTAACTCCTCCATCACTCCTCCCCTCGCCTGCACACAGACTAAGAGATAGGTCACTCTTCCTTACTCAAGCGAGTAAACTGAGACTCGCCCTCCACCTCTTACCCACTCGCCAAGGAGCTAGGAGGAGACTGACAATGCTATTACTTAGTTTTCTATAGCAATAGCTTTGCAGGAAATAGCTTTAATAACAATCAATGAATTCCCTTCCAAAATCAGTCCAAAGATACCTAAATTTAAGATTATCTTTAGGCTACTTAATGCACCCATAGCTTCAATATCGTCCACTTCAAGCACACCGACTTCCTTTATGCACACGGCCAATAGAATATCACATTTATCAATTTGTTTCATTTAGTTCACGTTTAGATATTGAGGTAATCTAAGATTATATATAAATAATAATAAAAAAAGTAATAAATAGTAGCAAAAAATTAGTAAATAGTTTGTAAATAATAGTGAATAGTATTAAAGTAGTCTCAAATCACCTCACTAACCAAACATTAATATTTGTAAATATAAACATTATGACTAGTTATTAAACATTATAATTCGTATAAAATTTGATTCAAAACGTTTAAATTTAAGTTGAATTTTTGAAGAAAACTCGGAAAGGTTTTTTTTTTTTTTTTTTAATTTGTTAACCAAACATGACCTTATCAGTTCTTTTTAATTTATATGCATCTATAATGATGGTAATAATATGGAGTCCCTGGTTTTGGACATCCTATTCCTATTTCAAAGAAAACAAGGTGCTGTTGAGTTGACGACATCCTGTTTGTAACTTAACGTGTTGGTTAAATTGTGTACTTTATTATTTGTGCCAATTTGAATTCATCAAAAGATTAGGATATATTCATAAATAAATCATCACCAAGGTAAACAAAAAAATAAAAGGCTTATTCCGTTGGAATTAGGGGTGTAAATTTAAACCGAAAAATTGAAAAACAGGACTGGACCAGACCGGTTTTAAACTGGTCCGGTCCGGAACCGGTTCTTAGAATGTAAAAACCGGCCGGTTCCGGTTTTAGGATTTTTCGGACCGGACCGGACCGATTGATAAAAAATATATATAAAAAATAATATTTGTATTATTGTATATATAAGTTTTATATTTTATGTATAATTATAAATTTTTATGTGAAATTTTTATATATAATATATATAATTATATATATTCATATATAAAATAATTTCTTATTATAATTTATAAATTATTACATAAAATGTTAATATTAAATCATTAAAAGTTTATAATTAATACTAATAGTCTAATATAGACTAATGACTATAGTTATACTTATAATTAATACTACATATTTTTACTAAAAGTTTATAACTAATACTAATATTAAATATATAGTTTATAACTAATACTAAAAAATATATATATATATATATATATAACTTATAACTATACCAATAGTCTAATATTAATATTATTATATAGTCTAATATATTAATAAAAGTATAAAACAGATTTTTTTTAAATCAATTTTTTTTATAAACAAATTTTTAATGAAAATTTGTAAAACTTACATTTTAAAAAAATTAGAAAACCGGACCGGACCGGACCGAAAATCGATAAAACCGAAAGTACCGATTTAGGTGGATAACCAGTGCGTAATCGATTTTGAAAAATATAAAATCAATACATACCGATTTAATCTTAAATTTTGTCCAAAACCAGACCGGTTACCTATTGGAACCGTAGCATGCTTCACCTTTCCTTTTCAAATCGGTGGGTGTTTTTTTTTGGGAGGCTATTCCGTAACTCGATCGCCTCATTCTATTGTTAAGTTTGATTATTTTCTCGGATTGATTCTTTCCCAGTTTCCGCTTTCTTTATTCATTTATCCTATTTTTCTTTTGTTTATTTCCTGTTTTTTGTCCCTCATTAACAAATTGTTTAATTTTAATTTGTTTGACAGGGCATTAGAAGGGGGGTGATTCAATCAAGCTTAACTTGTATTACTTGTTGATTCTTTTTTATTCTTGAATGAGATTGAGATCGCATATTGGAGATGTTGATTGTGGAAATTTGGTATTCTTGCGCTCCAAGGCAAGCATCTTTTATGACATTGTGAGTACTTCCGTTGAATTCTGCATAGAAAGATCATATATTTCTTTGTGGAATATCTTCGACGGCGTAAAATCTTATTCTCTAGTAATATATCTACATATATTTACACGATATCCATGATTTTCGGTTGCCTCTTAGCTGGTTAGTCGTTTTGTCATGTTTCGCTTATCAAACCTGTCCCCTTTGTTTGAAGGTGTAGGTAATTTGGAGCTCAGGATCATGCAAATCTTATAATGTTGCTGTTTTTGTGGTAATTCTGTCGATGATTCCCCCCATTTTGGAAATCTACTAGATATCCTACCGTTGCTAATGCTGGTGTTCAAGTTAGACATCCAACAAGGACTGCGCTGGTTCAACTTGCTGCACCTAGATGGGCTTCCGAGTTCATTCTTACTAAAAAAAAAAAAAAAGAGTTTTTGCTCTTTCCTGAATTGTATTTTCAGTAGCCGCATGCGTGAGGAGCATTGTTCAGTGGTGACTTGGGCTTAGTCGTTTCATAAAAATATCACTGAGTTCAAATAATATCCGAGGGAGGATACATTGTGGGCCACTTAAGATTCTGGGTGATTCTTTTGTGATATTTTTATGAACGAAAATGCGGTTGAGAGTTAAGCAAGTGCTCTTGTTTTCACTGTTATCTTCCATATTGTTCTTTAGTCATGCTACAGCCGAGGTCGAATACGAAACCTCAGGAATAAGAGCCGCTCCACACAAGAAAGTCGGAAGGAATATTATAGATGGCACTGGTACAGAGAGTTCCTTCAGTTTTGAGTATACTAATAATGTACTGGGGGCGAGGAAGAGTGGAAGCAGCAAAGTTTCGGTGTCAACAGTTGCATTATTTACATTGGCAATGGCAGCTGCCACAGGTTTAGGTGCAGTCCCATTCTTCTTTGTGGAACTCGATCCACAGTGGGCTGGATTATGCAATGGAATGGCTGCTGGTGTCATGTTGGGTGCAAGTTTCGATCTGATGGAGGAGGGGCAGCAAGGGCAAGATGCTGGAAATTGGGTTGTGATTGGGATTTTAGCTGGTGGAATATTCGTTTGGCTCTGTAAAAAGGAAATATCTTTACTCTTCCATTTCTCCCATCAGTATTTGTTTCCCTTTTACGTTAAAGATTTAGTTTCTGCTTCTTGGTATCCTCATTTATGTTGCATTGTGTGTATAGACTCGTGTGTTACTTTTATCCAGTACTACTTCGAATCTAAGTAAATATGCTTGATTAGGTTTCTTAATGCGGGCAAGTTTATGCAAGAAACAAGAAGCTAAGCTTTGTTAGTATCAGATATGTCATGCAAAGAATCCGAATAGAGATATATCTAAATTGTGTTGACTTTTCCCAAGGGAGATGCCTCTTTAATTTATTTATATATTCGGTACAATTTAATATATATTTTTGGGGCACCCTAAAAAGTATCATAGGGTTTCCAAATATTTTATTTATGACCCAATCCAACTCAACTAATTGATTATTTCTCTAAGCAAACAAACTATCGGTTTTTTGTGATACATATGCTTGTGTCTGTCTAAGTTGTGGTTTCTCCCGTTATACATATAGGAATTTGTAAGAAAATATTATGCCTTACATTACCTTTTGGGTTTCAGTTTCTTGAACGATATGGGGAAGTAAGTATGTTGGACATAAAAGGTGCTGGAGCAGCTAAAGTCATTCTTGTTATTGTAATAATGACACTTCATTCATTTGGAGAGGGCTCTGGTGTTGGTGTTTCATTTGCTGGCTCAAAGGGGTTCTCTCAAGGTCTTTTGGTAACTTTGGCTACTGCCGTGCACAACATACCTGAGGGCTGAGGGATTAGCTGTGAGTATGTTACTTTCATCAAGAGGTGTTTCTCCGCAGAATGCCATGTTATGGAGTGTAATTACATCATTACCTTAGGTATAATATGTTTTGCTTTATAATCCATTATGCTTTTGAATATATCCATTTTGTGAAGGAAAAAAGCATTCTGAGATAAACTTGGTCATACACTACTCTTCACATGCAGAAAAATACATTAAAGATAAATGATAGGTGCCAGAAGAAAAAAAAATGAAATGTTTTCCAGCATTCTGGCTGTATGCAGTGCTTTTTACAGGATCCCTTACAGTTTGTTGTGTAAGATTAATGTGTTTATATGGATAAAGAGTAGAATCTCTATGTTCACGAAAGATCTTGAGCGTCTTAATGTTCCCACATGATGTTTGATTTGGTGAAGGTGGAGGGGTTCAGATTTTCTACTTAACGAGTCTAACCTAAATCCCATATGAGTGATTAATTGGTTTCTATTTGTCTAAGAGCTCAGTCATTTGATTTGTTTTGAAAATAGAAATCTGTCTGCTTGGCAGCTGGATTGATGCTAGTAAATGAGCTGAACCTGAGGACCAGTCCTTCTATAATATTGAAGCTTGTGAGTGGGATCTGACAATACTTAAGATGTTTGAAGCAGAATGGATTTGAAGTTCTTCTAAATAGTCATCTTGTGCAAACCAAAATTATGTCCTACATTGGGCAGTTGTGCTGGTCTTTTATTCTTGATAGACTGATTCTTTGCCATTTATGAGGCCATGAAACATTACAAGCTGTATGCCTGGAGCCATAAGTCTGATGTTTGTACCTTTCAATTATACATGTATTGGTTTTCTTGGGCTAATTCGATCTTCATTTTGGTTAGAAAAGCAGGAGCCTTTAATAGATTTGTCTTGTTTCAGTTGATGCTCAACTAAAGTAGATGAATTGGATTTTGTTTCGAGTGGTTTAAAAACACAAGTCAGTCAAATATATATATTAAACTCAAATGGCATTTCGTCCTACTATGATGGATAGAGGTTAGGGTGTGGTTCAAGATTCATTAGGTGCGTGTAACTTTTCAATGAATTAATAATTAAATATAAGTTTCAGTTTGGATATCTTTAACTCAATGGATTTTGGTATTTTTTGCAGCCTATTGTAGCAGTGCCTTCATTCATATGTGCTGATGCATTTAATAAGTTATTGCCTTTATGTACGGGGTTTACTGCTGGATGTATGATTTGGATGGTTGTTGCAGAGGCTCTACCTGATGCATTTAAGGTAATGTTCCTCCCTAAACTCCTACCTATTTGGTTGGATCATTGAAAGTTGAAACTTCAGTACTCATTTTCAACAATAGGCTTTCAGAAACGTAGTTTAGTTTTTGTGTTAGCCAATACATTTTTGTTACCAAAGCATGAAAACATATTTTCCCTTTTCTTTAACTCATGTATCACTAGAAGGTTGGCCAAGAAACCGCTTTGATATCTTTATAAAAATTTATATTCTATTAGTTAATAATTAGTAGTTTTCTACAGCAAGCCTTTTTACCTCTTGAGTGTAACAAAAAGATATCAACAAGATTAACCCATAGAGAGAGATGCTATGCACTCTGAAGCCACATCACGTGATGTAAAAATACAGTTAGAAAAAGAAACATCTCCGGCATTGGTTTTAGCTGTCAGCAACAATGACTTGATGAGTTTCATTCCTGCATCTTTTCTTGCATTTTCTATGATTTGATTGTCACTGGCGGCTTGGTACTTCTTGGTTACGTAATCAGAGCTGTGCCTATCATACTGTAACTGTCACTATACATTGTCTCCCAACTTTTCTGGCATTTGGCAACAGTGATTATTATCATATCATCTCCGTTGTCCATAGACTTTCATATGCTTTTGTAGTCAAATCATTTTTTATTTGAGATATTGGCTTAGTTAGTTGAGGTTCTTAAGCATTTGTAGTTGCCTTCTAATTAAGTTTATACAATTGTTTGGGACTTTGAAATTTGGACTGAATCAGAATTTTGGATCCATATTTATATCCTCTGCTATGCTTCCCTTCTTGCCTGCCTTGATAAAATATAAGTTTAACAGCAAATTAAGAGCAAACTAGTTAAATAGCTTTGGAACATGTGTGTGTGTGTGTGTTGCATTTTGCTTGTAGTTTCCAATGCACTGAAAGATAATTGTAGTTTCTTCTGGCTTTTTTGGTTCTAGGAAGAATCTTCATCGCAGGTTGCATCAGCAGCTACACTTTCTGTAGCATTTATTGAAGCTCTTAGCACTTTGTTTCATGGTTTTAGCCATGACTACAAGTGAGTTTATTCTGTAATTATATGTGTTGAAGAGAAGATACGCCTAGAATTTACATCTTTCCGTGAAAAAACTGATAGACAATTATTATGCATTGCATTATCTTAATCATTGCACTACTTGAAGACAGCACAGCAGCAAGAAAATAAATTAGAAGATAACTACCAACACTACAAGCCGGCACTAAGTCTTGAAGCTTACCAATTATCTGTAAACTGCTTGTTCTACAAGCCTGCACTTCATTTTAATTTGTACGATTCGTTTTGTTCTCTGTTTCATGCACTGGTGTGGTTCTCTGTCATCTTATATGATATCATTTAGTAGTTTAGTCATTTGTCCTCTTACATATGATATCATTAAGTAGTTTCTTCGTCAAAAGGTTTTTTGGGGCTTTATCATACAGTTTCGGGTTCAGTTCCACTGCAAGTGAATTCTGATTGACACATAGATGAGTTTGGCATGAGATGACTTAAACTTTGTAGTGAACATTATATAATTGCATTTTATCCATCTGAAACCCAAGTCTTATGGCTCAGGTGAAGCCATGTGATGTTCTTAATACAACTGAAACTGGCTTTTGCTTGGCACAACAGATATATAATATCTGATCCTGCCATTGAATGAAAACATTCCTTAAACCAGTTATGGTTGCATTTACTATTTTCTTTTGGCTTGATGTAATTTCTGTGCTTCAGCTCAGAGGATGCTTCTGGCTTCTTTGTTTCTCTACTTTTTGGTCTCAGGCCATTGCTTGGTGGAATCGCTCTTGCTTTCCATCTTCAGCATGCTCTTCTAATGGGTGTAGCTTCTGGCATTGCCTTTGTCCTTGGTGCCTGGCGACCACTGCAGCTTCTCGTCTTCAAAAATGGGATTTATGCCTCTTATATTACTGCTTTCAACAGGAGCTGCATTCGTCCATGTTGCAAGCTCTTTTGCTTTGAAACTTGCAGATCATAGAAGAGCGTCTGCAAATAAGTTGCCTACAGTAACAGGTTTTCCATTGAGTATTCACACCCTTCAATCCTTCATGTCATGCGGAGCAGTTGCCCTCCATGCATTTGCTGAGGGTCTTGCACTTGGAGTGGCTGCACCAAAAGCTCCTGGACTTGGTCAGTACATTGTCCTTCCTGTTTCTCTACATGGGTTCCCTTGGGGTGCAGCTGTAGCTAGCTGCATATTTGGGGCTACTGATAACTGGCATGGGTCCCTTGCAGCTGCTGCTGTGATCGGATTTACTGCTCCAATATCCACAATTGGAGCAATACTTGCAGGAATTGACTACACGGGTCTGAACCATGTGATGGTGTTAGGGTCTCACAAGGAGATGGGTAAGGAGCGGCGATGGGGACACAGAGAGATGCAAGTATCGAAGGACGTAGATGGAACTGAAGTGAAGAGTTAGGGATTTTAAGTGGGAACTCGCAACGCAGCGTTTAAGAAAGAAAGATGAAGCTCACCGTTTCAGGGGATGACCAGCACGACGTCGTATGAAGATGGGGAACGTAGTGAAGGGCTATCTCGCAGGCTACTTGCCGTTCAAAGTCCATTGAGTCTTAGTGTTGTCGTATTAGTCTATTTTTGCATTCTGTTTTCAATTCTGTTTTACTTTACACGTGTTGCAATTTCCTTTGTCATGTTTGTTATTCCTGCAAGGATATGTAGTGGAACGAACGTCTGAAGAATCACGAAAAATCATTATTAAGAAACATCTAGAATTTGGAGGTTAAGGGCCCTCGAAGAACCCTTTGGCTATCTGATTCCTCAGTTGCTTTTTATCAAACAGTTATCTTGCTAGTTCTTTAAGTGTGAATCCATTTACATTACCTTCTCCATTCTGAAATCCTGCACTACAACCCAGAAAACTGCTTACATCCACTCATACACTCAGAGAACCCTTACAGATGGTGTTTGCTTGTGGGGGATTAATCCCAAGCTTTGGGAGAATAATCAAGAGACCAGTAAGCTTGGACACACGGAAGAGCAGTTGTGGGCTTGCAATTGGACTGGTGTTTGCTAATTTGTGTTTAACGTTCACTAAGTTGGTTTGCTTGCACACACCTTACTGCAATTCTGCACCAGAGGCTGTCAGATGAGTTGATAATGCTGCATTTCATGCGTGATGCATAATTTACAGGTGGATGCACCTGCTGGCATTCGATGATATGGTTAGCATGATCACCTTCCAACATGTATGTGGTTAGCACAGTCATCTTCGAACACGTAAACTTGGGTGCGCGTGTAGGCAAAACTTACCCATAAGAATCGTATTAAGAGATTCAGTGCAAAAGGTTGTCATCAAGGAAATGTTCTACAGAAATATGCGAGGAGATGAAGGTTTCCTGTAAAGACAGATAGTATCTTTATTTTATTTTATTTTTTCTGTTACCATTCCCTTATGGTAATCAAATTGGCTGAACTGCCCATTGGAAGAGCAAAGAAGAGGATTGTGAGTTTTCCTTTGATTGTCAGGTCGTTTGGGCAGTTCTGATTCAAACACATCATGTTCAGACAAAAGGACTTCTACTTCTTCGAATAGCTTCATCGTCCCCCTCTATTTGCAGCTAATCTGATTGGGCAGGGTATGAGGTCGAAATTTGTTCACTGGAAAATTAAGAACCCCACACTCTTGTGACCAAATGACAGAGCAATACGTGGAACATGCCAATTTATTGGACTATTTTTCTCAGGACTGGCGGTTATAATTGTCGAACAAGTTTGTGAGATGGCGGCGCTGTCTTTTGCATTCTCCGGAAGCCGTTTTAAAACTGATGAACACAATGTTATTGATAATAAATTTGATTTAGCCATTCAAAACTCATCTCAATTTATCATTACAATTTTTTCAAATTTCTATACAAAATATAATAAATAATTCAACTTTTATTCTACTATTCACAAACCATCTTAACTCATCTCTAAATCCAAACCACTCCTTAAGAGACCAACTTATTTTCTGCCGAGGACTACTGTAACTTCCACAATCGTCTTAACGACTTGCAGACGTATGGCACTGTCGGATTACATCTGAGATTGTCCCAAGTTTATACATTTTGAGCATAACGCTTTCGCCTCAAACTTACTATGGTCAAAGGAGGGAGTGAAGGTGAGACAAACATGGATCAATGGAGAACTGTTTACTATAAATTTTAGATATCTACAATGCTCTGCGATTTTAGTTAAGGTATGCAACGAATGTACTGGGTTGAGACATTTCAGGATTCTTCTGCACTTGGCAACATTTTCTTTTCTGAGCAGCCATCAACAACATTCGACATGCTTGTGTGCCCACTATGATATTTTCATCACAAGTAACAATCAACAACGGTCTTGTGCGAGTGTGAAGTATGGAGTATTATGAGTAAAATCTTCATTTTCATCACTGATCAGACAATGTGAACGATACCGCCCATTTCATTAAGAAATGAAACTGACAAATTCCAATGCAACAAGAAATCTAATACGTGAAACATTGAGTTGGGGCTGCCATCTCCATGAAAAGCAATCTAGAAATAAGATTGAAGTTCTTATTACCCACAAAATTATTATCATGATCGGAATGAGCCCTCAAAGCAAAGCCAAAGTAAGGAACATATGCAAAATGATCGGAAAATTCTAAAAACATGCCTACTAAAAAAAGAGCCAAAAAAGCTGAAATGAAGATGAACCCAATTGGAATACATCACTTGCAAGTCGACGGATTGCTCTGGATATGCTCAGCCCCATCAATCAACTTCTCCTTCTCTGGGACGGATCCAACCTCTCCTGCAACGGGCTTTGCTTCCTCAACGCTCTGTGACCCCGTCATCCTGGCCAGAATCACAAATGACATACCTCCAAGAACATTATTCAAGCATCTGAGAACCACCACCGAGGACTTGAACGCCAAAGGAGGCAGCCCCTTAGCCAGCACAAACTCGATACCATTCAAAGTTTGGTACCTGAAGTTACTACTAATACCCATGTGAGCGGCCCAAGTGAGGGAATTTAAAAGCGTCGGAGGAGCCTTGTTTGGGGTCTCGAAATTGGGGTCCATCTTCTTCCTTAGACTGATCAACCCGTTTGAGAGGACAGTCCCCACAAGCCCCGCGGCGAACCCAACCGCAGCAAAGACTACACCTTTGTACACAAAAGTCCCAAACCGATTGAAAACGGTATAGGCACCCGGTTCAAACATATGGCTCGTGGGACAACCGGCAAAGATGGAAGGGAGATTAGGGGACGATGCAGACAGGGTTGGTGCCAAAAGATACATAAGAGTGAAGTTCAATATGGATCCGACAACGAGCGTGGAGAAAACAAAGTCAAGCTCGTTGAGTCCGAAGTTGGGACGGGATGCCATGTCCCCGAGAACACAAGCGGAGACTCCCACCAATTCCTCCATGAGAACCTTGAAAGGGAACTGGGGATCAGCCGCAACCCTGGATCTCCATCCGTTTAGAAAAAGACCCAGAATCCCAAAACCAGCCCCAGAAGACGATGATGAATCTCCGAAATCATTCCCATCTCCACTGAAGCCTCCATTATCTCCGCCGCCACCGCCGTGCCCGATCCCATTGTTGCGATCGCCGCCTCCGGCGAAGGGAAGCTCGGATTTCCCACCCAAGATGTAGGGTTTGGAGAGCTTGTGGTGGATCGGATGAAGGGAGCAGTTTTGAGATGACGAAGAAGAAAAGGGAAAAGAAATAGAAGTAGCACCAAAGCGATGATCATCGGAGACGTTGCGGCTGTATTGGTATTGCCTGGGAATAGAAGAAGCAGAGTAACGAAGCTGAAGCTGAGCCATGCCCACCACCATATTCTCCAAAATCCAAGAACTGAAGAGAAAAGAAAAAGCACTTGAAAAGAAGAACAATGCGCAGGATATACCAGGGGGGAGGCACTCTTCTCCTATGGCATAAAGATGGGGACAGAGATAGATCCCTTTCCTTTTTTGGGTGGGCGGGGGTTCAAGTATAGAGAAGGGGGTGTTATATCAAGACTAGATCGGACCGATCTATGAATTGCAAAAGAAGATCAAGGTTTCTGGGTAATGGAATGGAATCTGCCTCCCTGCAGCCTGTGGATCGGTTCGGGAAGAAGAAAATATATAAAGGTGGTGGTAGTAGTAGGTATACCCATCATTTCATGATTTAGAGAGAGAGAGAGAGGGGTTCTAAAAAAGGCTTAAACCCTAAATAAAAATACGACGGCGTATAAACGAGGGATGAACATGGACGGAAATGGAGGAAGAAGAGTCATCCCTCCATTAGTGGGGATTGAATTTCATGAATGAATTATGAATAAGCAAGTAGCATCGCTAAGCCATCCCTCCGTTAGTGGGCTGCGCGGCCCAATATCCCTAAACTGCCGTCCCCCAGTGACTCCGGCCTGCTGTCAATATAAAATCAATAAATAAATAAATAAAATACATGAACCTAATAACGAGGGTCTTCTCAGTCTCATTTTTTAAGCCAAATAGTTTAATTCAACGAGTGGAGTGGAATATTCTAGATCCGAAGTGGTTTGGATTGGTAGTCCTCATGTAGAAAGGCCTCTCTAATTTAATGTTCTTACTGTAAATGTGAGAAGTTGCAATAGATAGTTTTGAATATAATGATAGCAGTATCTTGAAATATCCACATTTCTCTAAAAGGATTCATGTCGAGGCTGAAGTTTTAAATAAAAATTATGGGGCTAATGGGTTATAGCATTTAGAAATTGAAATAGTCTGATGATCATGACTGCGGTAGTGGCTCATGAGCGCTAATAGATTAGGCTTTTTACTTGTCTCCAAAGATGATATATTACTATGAAAAACTCTTGGGAGAAGCCACTCTAGTGGGTGCAGCTGCTGCACACCCTACGTGGCATAAGTCAAATGACTAAAAATGCCCTATAATATTTATCTCTCAAATTCGAAATTATTGTAGACTGAAAGAGTTGATGAGAGAGAGAGGCGATATGAGAGAGAGAGAGAGACTGAGATGTGAGAGAGTGACGATGAGAGAGAGAGTCGAGGAGATAGAAAAGATGAGAGAGAGAGTCGATCTGATGAGAGAGAGACGAATAGAGAGATCTGATGAGAGAGAGAGAGAGAGAGTCGAGGAGAGAGAGAGACGATGAGAGAGAGAGACTGAGATGAGTGAGAGAGCTCGAGATGAGAGAGGGAGCGGAGATGAGAGAGAGAGAGAGAGAGCCCGAGATGAGAGAGAGAAACCAAGATGAGTGAGAGAGCTCAAGATGAGAGAGAGCAGAGATGAGAGAGAGTCGATGAGGGATGAGAGTCAATCTGATGAGAGAGAGAGTCGATCTGATGAGAGAGAGAGACGATGGACCAAAAGAGAGAAGCCATCTAGTGCAAAACCAAAAAAAAAAAAAAAAAAAAAGACATGGATATGAAGCATCCACGTAGTTGCACACACTACATTGGATTCTATATAGAACGACTCTATTACTATATATAGATTTCGATATTTAGGAAAAGTAGTAAGATAAAATGGATAGATAGAGATAGTCGGATCCATCCAAGTTTTGTCCATATTAGAGAGAAAGGATGTGGGTTATGATATTTTCATGGTTGTTTTCACTGCCACAGAGGATAAGGAGAAAGTTTGGCATCATAGTCCTTGGTCATTTGATAAGAATTTGGTACTCTTAAAGGACTTTGAAGGGGAGTTGCAGCCATCAAGAATCCAAATGTCCCATGCTCTATTTTCGATTCTTATTTATGATTTACCATTTCACTGCATGTCGAGCACAATAGGTCGTTTCATTGTCCAATCAATTAGTGAAGTGGAATCTATAGATGTATCACAAGATGATATTTGCTAGGGTAAATACCTCCATATTCAAGTGAAGCTTAATGTGATGGAACCCCTTCCAAGAGGCAAACGGATTAATGTTCCATTTGGGTGAGTTTTAAATATGAGAAGTTTCTAAATATCTGCAATGGATGTGGTCGTCTGGGACATAATGAAAAAGATAGCTGGTATGAGAAACAGAGTGTTGAGTGGGAGGGTGGTCGTCAATTTGGGCCTTGGATTTGTGCACCGAAATTACAACATGCACGAGTTTTCTCCTCACTTATGCAGAAATCTACTCTACAAACTCTTTGGCATAATGTCATTTTTCCAAGGCTGTAGGTGGAGACTTCACCGAATACTAGCCATTTGCGTTTGCCAGAATGGTTATTACTCAAGGAGCAGAAAATCAGAGCAGTTGAGACGATTACTGTAGACCATATTCAAATTCTAGACATGAGCGAACAACAACTATCTATTGAGCCTTTGGGCTTTGGCCCTGTCTTGCAGCCCACGATCTTAGTCACTGATAAGCCATCGTAGGGCTCTGATCTTGGCCCTGGTTCATGCTTCACAGCAAAATCTATTGATCGAGTTCAAGAACCCTTTGATCGATCTTACCTTGGTGATTCTCCTACTGAGCAATGAAGTTCATGCAAAGGGAAAGGGGATTTGCTAATACCGAAATGGGGTGAGGGAGAGACTCAGTCTGATGCTGTGACTAACCTTTCTGGTGTTGCTAAACCCTCTAGGAAGCATCAGAAGAACGAGTTTCATTGTGGAAGTGCTCCCACGGTTTGGATATCGGCAGAGGCTGCTTGCCAGTCCCACCATGAAGTTCATTAGTTGGAACACTTGTGGGCTTTATAACCCATGGGTTGTTCGAGCTCTTCGATTGCTAGTTTGGAGAGAAGCTCCTGCCATTTTGTTCATCTAGGAAACAAAATTAAGTCAGCGTCATTTGGAAAATTTTAAGTTTCTGTTAGGTTTTAATGGATATAGTGGTGTTGATAGTGATGGAAGAAGTGGTGGTTTGGGTATTTTTTGAAAATCTAAAGTGAATTTGGTTCTTCGTAGTTTTTTCTAATTTCATATTGATACCTGGATTGTTGAAACTAATCTTAATCTTAAATGGCAAATCACGGGTGTGTATGGACACCTAGAGGTGTTTCAGAAGGCCTGTGTTTGGGATATGCTTCGTCATTTGCATTGTTTAGATTGTAGGGCATGGTTGGTCTTGGCGATTTCAATGAAATACTAATGAATGATGAAAAATTAGGGGGTCGACCACAACTTGTCAATCATATTCTAGCTTTTTGTGAATTTGTTGATAATTGTCATTTTAAAGATTTGGGGTTTTATGGTTTCCCATATACGTGGTGTAATCAGCGTGATGGAAGGGACATGATTTATGAGCAGTTAGATCGTTTTCTAGCTACTACTAAATGGATGAAGTTGTTTCCCCAAGCGACCTTGCAACATCTTCCAAAATCATTTACCAATTGGTCTGGATTTAAATGGTTGGGAGTCTACTATTCCTCTTGTTCTATAGCTTTTTAGGTTTGAAGTTATGTGGGCTAGATATCTTGAATATGAGAATATAATTGAACAAAACTTGAATTTTAATACAAGCAGTTGTGTTGTTTCTTCTATCATTTCTCCATGTCTGAGTGTGGTAGGAATCTCCGAGTGTGGAACTAGAATTCTTTCGAGAATCTTCAGGTTCAGCTAAGTGAGAAGCAAGGAAGAATAAAAGATTTGTATGAATTGCAAGTTTGAGGTTAATGCAACACAGATACGAGTACTTAAAGAGGAGATTAATGAGTTGCTGGAAAGGGAAGATATATTGTGATAATAACGATCAAATGTTCAATGGCTAAGTGCAAGAGATCATAATACAAAATACTTTCATTTCAAGGCTTCACAATGGTGTCGAAGGAATAGGATTACTAGTATACTTGTGATGATGGAAGATGGTGTGAGGATGGGGAAATGGATGCTGAGAAGCATTTGAATGAAGTCTTTTGTTCAAATACTCAAGGTTATAGGGAGCATGTGCTACCTTTATAACAATGGGTGACAACAAAATTAATGCTTCTTTAGATGCAGGTTTTCATCTGGACAAAGTATGGTGTGCCTTAAGTCAGATGTAGCCTCATAAGTCTCCAGGACCTACTGATATGTCTCATTTTTTCTTTCAGCAGCATTGGCATCTAGTGGGTGAAGGTGTTACAGCAGTTGTTCTTAAGATTCTAAATATGGGATATCTACCTTCTGACCTAAATCATATTTTTATTGTTTTGATTCCTAAGTTGAAGAATCCTACTAAGGTTGGAGATTATAGGCCTATTAGTCTATGCAATGTGATTTATAAATTAGCTTTTAAAATGCTTGCGAATAGACTAAAGAAAATCTCGCCACTTATGATATCGAAAAATCAAAGTACTTCTGTGTCGGAACACAAATTACATATAATATCCTTGTTACTTATGAGCTGGTTATTTTTTTACACTACAAAAGCCAAGGAAAAAATGTTTCATGTCTCTTAAACTTGATATGACTATTACATATGATAGAGTAGAATGGTGTTTCCTTCAAAGTGTTACGAGGCAAATGGGCTTTACTAATAAGTGATTTTTTTAATGTAAATTTGTATTTCTACTATTTCCTACTCAATTTTAGTGAATGATGTTCCTAATGGGCCTATAATTCCTTCTAGGTATTTAAGGTAAATGGATCCACTTTTCCTTTATCTTTTTTAACTTTGTGTTGAAGGTTTAGTGTCGTCGTTGAAAAAGTCAGAAATAGATAGTTGCTTGAATGAGATTTAGCTTTGTAGAGGTTGCCCCCGCATCAGTAATATGCTTTTTGCTGATGATTCTATTTTATTCTGTTGAGCTACCCTTAAGACAATATTCAGATTCAATCTTTGTTGAGGCAATATGAGGTGGCATTTAGACAGTAGATTAATATGATCAAAACTTCAATTTGTTTTAGTCCAAATACATCAGTAGAGGTGAAAGGCAGTATCTTAGGCTCGTGGAATGTGGAGAGAGCTGTAGCACATGATAAGTATCTAGATTTACCATCTTTGATTGGTCACTCTAAGAGAAATGTTTTCAATGGCATTAAGGATCGAGTTTGGAAGAAATTATAAGGTTCGTAGGAGAAAACTTTGTCGCAAGTAGGGAAGGAGATCTTGATTAAAGTTGTTGCACAATCCATTCCAACATATTCTACGAGTTGCTTTAAACTACCCTTAGACTTGTGTAAAGATCTGGAGAAGTTAATGGCATAATTGTGGTAGGGTTAGAAATCTCATGAAAGTCGAATACATTGGATGAGTGGGAAGTTTGATTGGGTGAAAATATTTCGTCGATTGGAGGCTTTCAACCTAGCCTTGTTAGCAAAACAAGGTTGGAGATTATTCCAAAATACTGACTCATTGTTTTACAAGGTATTCAAAGCGAAGTATTTTCCTCATTCTTCTTTACTTGATTCCTTGTTGGGTAACCATCCTTCCTATGCTTGAAGAGGGATTAGTTTGGCTAAGGGGATTATGAGACAATATTGCATGTGGTGAGCTGAGACTGGTCAGAACATTAGAATTTTCAAGGATTGTTCGTTTCTAGTTTGTATACCTTTCACTGTTCAATGTGATTTGGATTATGATGTTATAGTAAGTAAGCTTATCGATATGGAGGTTCCCTAGTGGAATAGAGAGAAACTGTCCATAAATTTTCTAGTTGAAATACAAGAGGCTATATTGAAGCTTCCATTGAGTTTTATTGGTCTAAAAGATAAATTAATTTGTGTTGATCAGAATAATGGATTCTTTTTAGTCAAGCCTGCCTATAGAAGAGTAGCCCAAACAAATCCAAGTTTGGTCTAGAGGAGAGCTCTATTGTTGTCTCATGGAAATGACTTTGGAAATCCATATGGCATATGCATAGTCTGGGAAAGATAAAAGAATCTTGCTTGGCAATGCCATGATATTCTTCCTACCACTAATTGCTTAGAAATGAGACATGTGGTGATAGATGAAAATTGTCTATTATGCCATAAACAGGTGGAAAGTTGTCTTCATGCTATTTTTCATTGTGAACAAGTTCAGTAGGTATGGCTTAAGAGATATTCTACCATATTTAATGAGTTTCATTCTTGTCAAAGTGTCGATGCTTTCATTATCAATTTGCTGCAGCATGTGGTCGATATGAATTTTGTTGACTTCTTTACAATTGCTTGGAGTATTTGGTATAAACGAAATATGCCGATTTTCCAACAGAAATACATTGCACCTAATGTTATAGTCTGGAATTGTTTCAACTTATTATGAAGCTATCATCAAGTGAATTCCCAAAGACAGGTACTAATTAGAGAGCATTGTCTCTTGTGGGAAAAACCACCTCATGAAAGTGTTGAGTTGAATGTGGATCAGGCTATTTTTTCAGATTTGAATAAGTCGTGGGCGGGTGTTGTTTTAAGGGATGAAGAAGGTGTTATTTTATATGTTGTTTGCAATGTGGTGAAAGGGGTTTGTTATGTTGATACTATGGAAGCTCTTGCAATTCTCAGGGTTTTGCAATTTATTGCTCATATGGGTTTTTGAAGACTTAGAGTTGAAAGTGATTCATAAACCATTGTGACAATGTTGAATTCTAATAAAGTGGATTGGTCAACCAAGTTGCTATATTAGCTTATATCAAATGCTTGTGTTTAGGATTTCAAAGTGTTGAATTCCATCATATCCCTCTTAAGCAAATGATGTTGCACATACATTGGCTAGATTTTGTAAAAGCATGGAGGATACTATAATTTGGTGCCATTCTATTTCAGATATGATCAAACAATCTATTATCTTTTAGCTGTCTATGTAATTGAATTCTTGTAATACTTGTTCTTTTTTAATGAAGTTGTTTAAACTATAAAAAAAATAGTGTTTATTGAAAAGAGAAAACGTAAAAGTTCATAACAAAAAAGAGGTTGACGTGTCGTATCATTAACAATAACAGGGATTTTGTTTAATTCCTTAAGCAAATTGAATTATCTAATTTTAGAAAGAGATTAATATGTTATGTAGTTGTTAAGATATTTAATACTATACACATAAGATTCTCAATAAAATGATGCATATCTAATATTGTTGATATAGTTTTCAACCCCTAGCAAGTATGCCTTCTACGTCCTTACATCAAAGCCGGCAACACAATTAGTTCAGTTGGGCTAGATCAGCTTCAAACACTCCAAAGATTAAGTCAAATATATTGAAAATAATAGAGAATAACATACTAAATATCTAATATTGTTGATATAGTTTTCGACACCTAGCAAGTATGCCTTCTACGTCCTTACATCAAAGCATAAAACATAATAAGTTCAATTGGGCTAGGTTAGCTTCAACCACTCTAAAGATTAAGGCCCTGTTTGGAACTTGGACTGAACTGAGATCAGTTTAGTTCAATCTAATTTTAAATTAAATCTAACATCCAAACACTTAACTCTCAAATCATTAACTTATCTCAACTCAAAACCTTTTTATACATGGGACTCACAATCTTTTTTAACTTAATACTTCTTTACACTCGGGACCCACAACCTTTTTCAACTTCCTATAAATACATCTAAACTTATCTTAACATCTAAACACATCTAAACTCATTTTAGGTGAACTCCACAAAATTCACTTCACTATCTCAACTCATATGTTTTAAATTTAAAGTATATATATTACTTAAATTATGGTCTTATAAATTATCAACATATTTCTTTTGATAAATACATTAGTAATACTAATACTAAAATTGGACCGAAACCAGTAAAATTGGAAGTACCTGTTTAGAAGGATAACTAGTGCGGTATCGATTCTTGAAAATGTAAAACCAATGTATACCAGTTCAGTTCTAAAATTTATCCAAAACCGAACCAAACTGGATCAGTTACACATCTAATATGGAGGATAATGGTATTTATAGATGATCCGTTGTTAGTGGAATTATGGAAAATTATTTCCTACGCATTTTGATATTGAAATTACAATATTCCCCTATCTCTAAGAGTTGGTAACGCCATTTGGCCACCCATATTTTGGTATGGGGTACCTACTTTCTTTAATGATGCTTTTATGTTTCATTCTTAATCACTAAACGATATATAATGTCATCTTTGCTTCAATCTCAAAGGTAATTCTCAATCCATCTGAAACTAGTTGACTCTTAGTTTAATGTTAAATAAATCGTTTTTTTTTTCAATATCACTGACGAACTAGGATTTCTGCCTAATACAGGATGACGAGCACTTGCCTTGGGCAAAGAGGCACGCATTTGGCCAAGTGAGGTCAAATACTCACATTGGGCATGGAAGTGGTCTCTGTTGAGTAGCTGAGGTGTCAAACACTTGTTAGGTGAGGTGATGGGCACCTATATAGCGGGACGATGAACATCTGCCAAGGCAAATTGGCAAACACTTAACTAGGTGGTGTTAATTGTCTGGTCTTTATGAGATTTGGATAGCTTATGGTGGGGTGGGGAGGCTTTGTAATAAGAGCATTGGCAATGGCCCCAAGTACAAATTTTGGCTAGAATTTCAAGTTTTAGCTATAGCATTAACCTTTAGTTAGGTGAATCCACATTGGACTAGATATCTTAAAGTCAAAATAGTAATATACTATTATATAATAATATTTTCAATTTTTTTTATATTTTACAAATACATTTCATATATTAATTAATAATTTATATTTTACTTAAAATTATTGTTTCCCAACTATTTGTTTCCTCAACCTAATATTAACATTTCATACTAATATTATCCGAGGTATTTAACCACATTACTATATAATATCACTTCCAATAAAATTGCAAGTGTAATAAAATCTCATAATGAATCATGCAAATATGGACATCAAAATTGTGTGAGAGAGAGATAGAGACTTGAGCATAATCTAGGCAACAGTATGAGTGAGTGTGCAGCTTAAAAATCAAAACCGCTAGGACATCTAGTATCCATGAACTTCATAATAAAAATGGAGAAGCTACAACAAAGTTGATTTCAAGTAAGATAAGTAAAGAAATAAAGTAAAAACACCATAACACTAAAAAAGGAAATTATTAGAATTGTACATAATATATATTGTAAGAAATTCAAGCATTTGTACATAATATATAGTTGAACACCAAGTCAAGCTCGCATACATTTTTAAAGCATTTGTCCACTGTTACATTCAGCTCATTTAGTATATCAGTGACATACAATATATATGACAAACACAATCCATCAGCATAAAATTATGATAAAATTTAAACATTTCCAAAAGGCAAATGACCTTCATAATCATGGTGCTAAAGCATAAAATCATTAAATCTAACTTCGGACAACAATACATTAGTTTTAGATAAATTTTCACAAATTAACCTTTAATAATGCTCAATTTGCAATAAGTAATTTGTAACAAAGATACAACATTCATTTACTACTACCCTGTTTCTTGAGCATGCCACATTGACCGTACTAACATTCAATGTTAGAGATAGTATAGAATGGAGAGGTGAATTATTAAAAAAATGTACCTTGTATCAAGTCGAGCATGGCAAGCTCATTTTCAAAACTATCAAATACTAAAACAAAGTATAGTGTTGCATAGTGCTTGTATACAAGGCAACTATCAATTTAGTGAAGACACACAATTTAGTTTAATAAAAGATATTCTCAATAAAATAATATATACAGATTTGGTAATAGTCCACAAATTACCAACACAGTTCAGTTTCTAGTACAAAGATAATATCCACAGTCCAAGTATTTAGTTGCTACCTAGCCACATATTTATCCAGCCCACATGTGGCTGGACAGCCATTAAATTCCCAACAAATTTAGTACTACCAACATTAGAAGTTAGACACCTCCATAAGGTGTCGAAGGAGATGTAGATGTATCTCCGGAATGAGACTTTGAATCCTAAAAAATTACTAGTTAAATATTACAAAAATATTCTTATTGCATGGCATTGATGCCACGTACATCTACATCTTCTCCTTTAGTTCAAATTTCTTCTCCTCTAGTTCAAACTTCTTCTTCTTTAGTTCAAATATACTTTCTCGCTTTTTTGGTTTGCCTTCAACATAGCATTTCTCTGCTCTTCCATGGTCATCGCTCTATCCTTAGTCATTTTAGCTAATGCAATTTTGATCTCTACCTCTTTATCTTCCATCGACTTCCGCTTCCACTTCCTTTCTTTCTAAGCTTTTTTGCCTGGAGGTCTCTCAGTAAGAACCTCCAGGTCCTCCTCGGCTAAATCAACATCAACTTCACCAACATATTTTTCTTGTGACTTTCTCTTCTTACCAAAGGTGGATATATGTTACTGCTAGGGGTGTAAATTTAAACCGAGAAACCGAAAAACCGGTCCGGACCTGACCGGTTAGTCCGGTTTTGAACCGGTCCGATCCGGAACCAGTTCCTATATTATGAAAACCGGCCGAATCCGGTCCGGTTTCGGTTTCGTAGTTTCCGAGACCGGACCAAACCGGACCGGTTGAAAAAAATATATATATAAAAATTAATTTTATATATTATACAAAATATTTATATATATATAAGTTTTATATATAATATATAATTATATATTAAAATTTTTTATATATAATGATATTTCATATTATAATTTATAAATTATAACATAAAATGTTAATTTTAAATATGAACATTTGTAATTTGTTTGATCATATATTATTAATATAATTATATATAAGATAATGTTATTATAATTTATAAAATAAAAGTTTAATCTTAAAGATGAAAATTTAATTGATCATATGCTTTAAACATAATATATATATATATATATATTAAATTGTTAATAACATTTTATCATAAGAAATAATACTTTATTATATATTTTTTACATTTAAAAAAAAAACCAGAAAACCGGACCTAACCAAACCGGAAACCGGTAAAACTGGAGGTACCGGTTTAAGAGGGTAACCGAGACGTAATTGGTTTTGAAAAATGCAAAACCGGTACATACCGGTTCGGTCCTAGATTTTGTCCAAAACCGGACCAAACCGAACCTGTTACACCCCTAGTTGCTGCCATTTTTGTTGGTGTCTTTTGAGACACCAACAGTGCTCTATTGTGAAATTAGACCCTACCATCTCTTTGTACAATATCTTTGACTTCTCAATCTACAAAGGTAAAGGAATATTTGTTAGTTCATAAATTCATGATTAAAACAAAATAGTACATACCTTGTCTTGCTCGGTTGCACCACTCGGGTGCAATGGTGCAATGACTCTACATGTGCTATATATGCACAGAACTTATTTGTCAATTTTTAAATCATGGACCATCAATTTATCAATGAGCCCTCAGAATGGTCAGCAGTGTTTGGTTTTTTATATTCATGATAAAATGTGGTAATTCTTTCCCACATTTGAATGAACTTTTGATCCGTACCCCTTATCGCATCGATGTTAATGTTGAGCCAAGCTGAGACAATGAGGTTATCCTCCTCTACAGTGAAAGATGCACCTCTTTGAACTTTTTTTGTAAGATGCCTCTTTTCACCATCAATGGAGGTTGCTTAGATCACAACATTAGAATGTTGCGTTGTGGTGCTATTACAACCTCTTACTCCTCCTCCACTTTGTAAGAGAGTGGTGAAGAATGGGTCATCATCAAAATGTGTGTCCATCCTTGAAAAAGATTAAATTTTCAAGGAGTCAGAAAAGTTATCCAATATAAGTCCAAATTCACAAGATTCCAGCATATTCACAAGGGTACAGCTTCAGTTGCCTTGGTTTTCAAAAGTAGGATGCATATTTTAAAAGTTAAGTGAGAGGACAAATGCAAAGCAAATATAAATGCACACCAATTGCCTTGCAAACCAACAAAATCGGTATAATATACACTGCTTTGGTTTTCCAGAAATGATAGATATCATAGATAATTAAACAGTTAGACAATTAATGCAACAGTTAGACAGTTAGTGCAACAATTAGATATATCAAATTTGTTATATAAACAATTAGACAGATGATGCATTACTAGAAAATCCCCTTCACTTTTAATGCAAAGCCGCATCAATAAGTGGTGGGCAAAGGAAAAATAAAACAATCTTCCCCTATCATATTCTTTAACAAGATTTCATGTAGCATGTTCTGCCAAAAACATACACTACAAAATTTAATAGGTTGTTTGTAGGAATGAAGATTTTTATTATGTTTGATAAGTCAAAATTATCCATAAGAGTGATGCTATAGCTTGCTAAAGGAAGACTGATCATATTAGAAGACTGAAACAAGACTTACACACCCTGCACGAACCAAAAAACTTTGTGGCCAAGGTAAAATGCATTTGTGGTGGTTGTTTAGGTTCTCTTTTTGGCTAACTATTGTTATCCACTATCATCTATTCTTTTCAACTTATAATTGTGGGAAGGGGGAGTTCCACTAAACCCAAGAATATAACAATATACACTCTTGTAGGAATACAGTTCATACCATTGTAAAACTAAAGTTCAAGATTTGGGATAGAAGATGGCTCCAAGGTTAGATTTTATTTGTGGTCTAGAAAATGAAGCTTTCCCGAATGTGTGCATTGTCGCTCATCCTGAACTCGTGCCCTACAATAGAGTTCCAACAGAACCAAATGCATAGTATGGGAATAACCAAATGTAGAGTTCCAACAGAAACAAATGCATAGCAAAATGCAATGAACCAAATGCATAATATGGGGTAATCACAAATGAAGAAACAAATGCATAGCAAAAACTAAGAAAATCTAAAATACCGAAATACCCAAATCACAAACCAAAATACTGAAATTACAAATTAGTTACACGGAAATACCCAAGTCACGATTTTCAAGTTCAGTTTGTGGGGAAAATGTGCAACCTTTTGGACGATGATTCACCGGCAAGGCAACCTTGTGATAGAGTGGTCCTTGCAAACCCTAACACAGAAAAATCACTTGATGAAATGGAAGAAAATAGAAAGAGAAGAGGGAGAGGAAATATAAGCAGAGAAGAGGGAGAGACAAGCGAGGAAGAGAAATTACCTTTTAGGCTGGAAGATGATGGCTACGTGGACTCACAACGGAGAGAAAGCACCTTGCAGTTGAAGAAGACGCAGGTCTCTTGGGTGCTTGTGGTTGAAGAAGACGAAGGACTCAAAATGAGGTGTTCGCACATTTCGGGAGAAAGAAAGGAAAAACGAGGGAAATGAGATGAAGAAAGAGAAATGAATAAGGAAAATAGATGAAATAATAAAATGTTGGTTTCAATGATGAACAGTAACTCACTATGTTTGGAGAGGAGTCTGATTTTAGTATAGTTGAAGTCTTAAACTTTAGACTTTTAGCTAGTCCAATGTAGATATTTTTATTTATTTTTTACATATAGTCAAATTATGGACTTGCATTGGCATTTGGCTAGGCTATTGCCAATGCTCTTACAAAGCCTCCCCACCCCGCCACAAGCTATCCAAGTTTAAGAAAGACCAGACAACCAACACCACCTAGTTAAGTGTTTGCCAATTTGCCTTGGCAGATGTTCGTCGTCCCGCTATATAAGTGCCCCTCACCTCACCTAACAAGTGTTTGACACCTCAACTACTCATCAGGGACCACTTCCATGCCCAATGTGAGTACTTGATCTCACTTGGCCAAATGCTTGCCTTTTTGCCCAAGGTAGGTGCTCGTCATCCTGTATTAGGCAGAAATCCTAGTTCGTTAGTGATATTGGAAAAAAATGATTTATTTAGCATTAAACTAAGAGTCTACTAGTTTCAGATGGATTGAGAATTACCTTTGAGATTGAAGTAATAAATGCGAAAATGACATTATATATCATTTAGTGATTAAGAATAAAACATAAAAGCATCATTAAAGAAAGTAGTACCCCCCATACGAAAATATGGGTGGCCAAATGGCGTTACCAACTCTTAGAGAGAGGGGAATATTGTCATTTCAATATCAAACATTGTAGGAAATAATTTTCCATAATTCCACTAACAACGGATTGTCTATAAATACCATTATCCACCATATTAGAGGTGTAACCGATTCGGTTTGGTTCGATTTTGAACAAATTTTGAGACTGAACCGGTATATACTGGTTTTGCATTTTCAAGAAACGATACAGCACTAGTTATCCTCCTAAATTGGTATTTCCGATTTTATCGATTCTGGTCCGGTTTTAGTATTAGTATTACTAATGTATTTATCAAAAGAAATATGTTGATAATTTATTAGACCATAATTTAAGTAATATATATACTTTAAATTTAAAACATATGATCAAACAAATGTTCATGCTTAAGATTTAAATTTTATGTTATAAATTATAATATAACATTATTTCATATATAATTATATATATATATATATTATATAAATTATATATAATATAAAAAATGTTATATATGATATTAAAAATTAATTAATATATATATATATACACGAACAGGTTCGTTCAGGTGCCGAAAAACTTAAAACCAGAATCGGACTAGTTTTGACTGTTCTTAAAATGGAGAAACTTGTCTTGGACCGAACCGATCTAGCATCAGACTGAATCAACCAGTCCGGGCTGGTTCTCCGATTTATTTTTATAGCCCTACTCCATATTAAAATGTGATGATTTCTCCCTTAAAATAAACTAATTCTCTGTAGTCTTCCACATATTTGGCTTAAGTCCTGTTAGGATGTTAAGTTGAGTTGAGATGAATTTAATTTTTTATTAATAGTAGTGAGTTGAGATAGTAGAGTGAGTTTTGTGGAGTTCACCTAAAATGAGTTTAGATGTGTTTGAATGTTAAGATGAGTTTAGATGTATTTATAAGAAGTTGAAAAAGGTTGTGGGTCCCGCGTGTAAAGAAGTATTAAATTGAAAAAGATTGTGAGTCTCACGTATAAAAAGGTTTTGAGTTGAGATAAGTTAATGATTTGAAGGTTAAGTGTTTGGATGTTAGACTTAGCTTAAAATTAGATTGAATTGTTCAGTTCAGTCTAAATTTCAATGGCTAGGCCATTGCCAATGTTCTAAGGCATTTCAGCCTCATGTTGGTTTTATGGTACTTGGTTTATTGAATGAGTTTATCTTAAAATCGGATCTGGTAACTTTGGGCATTTTACAACCCCCAATGAGATGGTGCCACATCATGAATTCATGATACTTACCATGGGTCTCTCTCTTCGATTTACTCTCTCTTCCTAACTTCACTCTTCATCTGTCCATTCCTTCCTTTCAAGCCCTAGTTCCTCTGTCCGTTCCTCACCGTCGATTCCTCTATCCTACTACATAGTCATATTTTTTTTCTATGCAACCAAACCTCTCTTTGAGCTCTGTATTGAGCTTGATTCTTCCTATATTTCTTTTACCATTATTGTCACTCGAGTGATCTTCAGCGTGATTTTTCTTTCTCTCTTTTCACAATTTTCATATATGTTGAAGCATATCAAATATTACTCATTTCAGTTTTATTTGCACGAAGATTAAGCTACAAGATGGAAGACAATAGTGTTTGGAAATAAAATCAAAGTTTGCTATTGTTGCATTACATAGTTAAGAATTTATTATCAAGTCAGTGATCCATTTCTCCTAAAAAAAAAAAAAAAGGGTTCGGAGTCTTTGTCTTCAACTTTAACTTGATTTACTCAAGGGTTTTTGTTCTTTCGAATTTTGTTCGTTGAGATATTTTCCTCTGTTTTTCTATGTTTTTCCTTTCCCCATGGTACCCCGAAAATCCTGTTAATTTAATCTCTAGCATCCACCAAGTGGGAAAATTGGAAAAATGCTTCACCTTGTCTAATAGCAAGTTTTGTATCAAACGTGTCTTTGCTTATACTGTAAATTCACTACATTGGACACGTGTTACCCTCTTATTTGAAGGTGGAAATCCTCCAAAGATACCTCATCCAATCTGGAGTGGCTCCCTTGTTGAATTTAGGGCAGGGTTATGGGCCTTTTGTTACTTGGAAAACAAAAGCACTCCCAATGGCTTTTGTGTTATAAAAAAAATATAAATAATTTGAAGAATTGATTTAAAAAAAAGCTTCATCTCATTATGTAAAATGAATAGTAAAATACAATTAGTTATAATATCTCGCTATATGTAACGGATATTGTTCATCCTATAAAAAAATTTTTATTGTTGATATTTCATTTACTCTCTTATTTTTATTTATTTTGATTTTTATTATGTAAGTAAATTCTTTTTATTGTTCATCATTTAAAACACATATATTTCATTTTCATCTAAAAAATATCTTGAAATTATTTTTAAACTATTTTTTTATATTTGATTTTATTTTTAATTTTTATTAGCTTATATATTTTTGTTTTACATGTATAGGATTGAATTATTTTACATTGCATATAAAAATAAATTACAAATATAAAAAAATATATGGATATTGTAAATTTATTGGTAGAAATAAAATATTTAAAAAGAATAAAAAAATATTTAAATGATATAGAGAAAAAATAAATAAACTAATAGATGATATATTGTAAAAATATATATGTAAAATAAAAAAAAATAAATTTTAATAATAAATTTTAAAGAATAAGATAAAGAATTAGGTATTGTTTGGATTCGAAGATAAGTTGAGATGAGTTATGAATAATAATGAGATGAATTATAAATAGTAATAAAATTTATGAATTGAAATTGATGAATAATAATAAATAATAATAAAATAAATTGTGAATACAAATTTATAATTTTTGCATTCAAGAGGATAGAAGAGGGGAAAGTATTGCCGTGAATGAGTTCGTGGTCAATAAAGGGACACAAGTCCATAGATAGAGAAGAATATATCGGGATTCCCTTCTTACTTCCCTCCTCCTCGCTTCACTGTATATTTGTTTCTTTTTTTTTTTTAGCAAAAATTTAATTAAATACCAAAACAAACGTACTTTTGGTTCTATTCCTAATAATTGCATCTTTATTGAGTTCCGTGCCCCCAATTGCTTCTTCTCTTTGAAGTCCTTTCCTCGTCACTCCTCGGCCCCCCACTACCCTCTTTATCTCCTCTTCTTTAATTTCTCCTTCGAGTTTTAATCATCTAATCTAAACAAACAAATCAACTGATTGAAATTGATATACAGTTTCTGAGATACAAAATATAAGTAAAAATTCAATGGTGGACAAAAGCAGAAGAGGTAAAAAGCAAAAGGGTGCAGTAGCAGCAGTACTACTACTGGCTGGCTGGCTGTCAGCCTGAAATGAAAAACAAAAGAAGAAAATATGGCCTTCCAAATCTAAACATCACGATAAGGCTATTTGCGGTAGTTCATGTGAATCCCCCCCTCCCCTTGATATTCCCTCCATCTCCATCCTTCTCCACCACAGCCAGACTGTTTATTTCACATGTTGTCGGAGCTTGCAAACTGAGAACAAGAAAATGGTCTCCGACAGCTCCTTCTCCTCTGCCAACCGTTCTCCGGCTCCTAAGTTTTGCAACTCCTTTACTACTCGGTACTTCTCTCTCTCTCTCTGTACATTTTATATGTTGTTATGTTGATCCGTTAACTTCTAGTTTATGGTATCTTCCCTAGTTTATGGATTTTTATGGTTTAAATTTTACTTATAATATCTTCGTACTATTTTTGTTTAGTTCTTTGACATCCGTACGCCTCTATATTTTTTAGATTTTTTTACTTGTCATTTACTCCCCTGTTCTTTATTCTTAAACCGTAGTTTAGATTTTTTTTCACACACCCACACAAAAACGTCTCTTTGTCCTGCTTGTTGTTTCTATTGTCACTTAATTCATGAGACTCTGAAAGTAAAGGGTAAGGATCTCGATTTTCTCTTTTACAGTTCAACTTAACTTTTGAGATTAAAGGATAAGATCTTAGTTTCTAACATTGCATAGGGGAGACAAATATCCCTCGAGCCTCAGATTTGTTGATACTTTATTGTCCAGTTCTTTTCTTGTTCTATGGTTTTATTATCTTTTGATGCAGTTGCGTAGCAATGTTCTTGTTTTCTTTATGTATGTTTTCTCTGTGTAGTTCATGTGAAAATTTGTCACATTGGATGTTCTATTTGCATGCAGTATCTTTTCAGATGTTGCTGGGGACGTCACAATCGTGGTAGATGGAGAGTCATTTTTACTGCATAAGGTGAACTTTCTTTTGAAAATTTAAGGGACTCTGGTTTTAATGCAGGTGATATCTACTTTTTAAGATATTTATGAGCCAATTTCTGAGGTAAATCTTTTGTTGGGATTCTAAAGTTTCCAAAGGACTGTATGTTAGCCTCAAAAGAGTTAATATACGACCTAGTGTATATTTAATTGCATATGCATCATGACTTGTCAAAATCTGCATCAAGTAATTTTAACTCAATCAAGTTGTTATTTTTGGTCTGGTTTATTGAAGTTCCCCCTGGTGGCACGGAGTGGAAAGATTCGGAAAATGATTGCAGATGCCAAGGATTCGAACATTTCTAAATTGGAGCTCTTCGACTTCCCAGGTGGCCCCCAGACATTTGAGCTGGCCATGAAATTTTGTTATGGCATGAACTTTGAGATTACAAGTGCAAATGTTGCACGTCTGCGTTGTGCTGCAGAGTACCTGGAAATGACTGAAGATTATCGAGAGGAAAATCTCATTGAACGAACAGAGATTTATCTGAATGAGGTCGTGGTTCAAAGTCTTGAAAAATCAGTTGAAGTCTTATCCACCTGTGAGATGCTACTTCCTATAGCAGAAGTGGTTGGAATTCCAAGCAGATGTGTGGAGGCTATTGCTATGAATGCTTGCAAGGAACAACTGGTTACGGGTTTGTCTAGGTTGGAGTGTGAGAGTGAATCTACGGAGCTAAAGAGTGTTTGTCTTGAGTGGTGGGTTGAAGATCTCTCTGTCCTGAGGATTGACTTCTATCATAGAGTTATTTTTGCCATGGGAAGAATGGGTGTTCGACCGGATAGCATTGTTGCTTCTTTACTTCATTATGCTCAAGCATCATTAAAAGGCATTGAGAAATGTCAAATATGGAATCCAGCAAGGACCAAACCAACTTCTGGCATGGTAGAAAATGACCAAAAGATAATTGTGGAAACTCTTGTAAGCCTAATGCCCACAGAGAACGGCTCTTCCATTCCTTTGAGTTTTCTTTTTGGGATGTTGAGGATGGCTATCATGCTGAATGCTACCATTGCATGCAAGCTTGAGCTTGAAAGGAGGATAGCTCTGCGTTTGGAAATGGTTTCACTCGATGATATGCTTATCCCATCTGTCAGAAATGGGGATTCATTATTTGATGTTGATACAATTCATCGGATATTGGTGAATTTCTTGCAGCGGATTGAAGAGGAAGAAAATGAAGACTGTGGGTATGAATCAGAAGGCATGGGCTCACCAAGCCATGATTCTGTGTTAAAGGTTGGACGGCTTATTGATGCATATCTAGCAGAAATTGCTCCAGATCCTTATCTGAGTCTACAAAAATTCATTGCTTTGATTGAGATACTGCCTGAATATGCACGTGTCATCGATGATGGGATCTATAGAGCAATAGATATTTATTTGAAGGTAAATATTGCACTATCAATAACCTACAACAGACAATTTGAATTCTTTCAACCTAAGATAAATCTTGCAATTCACATCCATCCTCCCACTGATATCTAATATCAATAGTTACGGACCTTTTATGGTGTCCTCATTTTGGGAATCAATGGTTCCTCATTGGTTTTGACATATCCCAGCTATGATTGTCACCACAGACTTCTGAAGTGCCATGAAATGGATATGCAACTTTTTCTCTCCTGCTCTGTTCTCATTAATCCCAACTTACTCTTTGTCCTATGTTCCCTCTTATAGGCTCATCCAATGCTAACTGAAAACGAGTGCAAAAAGCTCTGCAAGTTCATAGACTGCCAAAAACTCTCTCAAGATGCATGCAATCATGCTGCACAGAATGATCGACTCCCGGTACAGATGGCAGTGCGTGTCCTCTACTCAGAGCAGGTCCGCTTGAAGAATGTCATATCCGGGAGTTCTGGTGATGGTTTTCTGTCACAGAGAATCAGCAGTGGTGTCCCTAGTGCTGCCATGTCACCTCGAGATAATTATGCTTCTCTAAGGAGAGAAAACAGAGAACTAAAGCTCGAGATTTCAAGAATGCGGGTGAGACTAAGTGAGTTGGAGAAGGAGCAGATGTTTATGAAACAAGGTATGATGGATAAAGCAGGGAATGGAAAAACTTTCTTGACCTCACTCTCTAGAGGGATTGGAAGGATTGGAATCTTTAGCGGTCCAGGAGGAGGAAAGCGGCAGAAATCAGGTCGGAAGTCTCAAGGGAAAAATGGAAGGAGTAGGAGGCATTCTGTTTCCTAGATTTGTTTAAATTTGATCTTTGTTTTTCAGAGGGAAGGGAAGGCTTATGGCTGTATATGAGTTAATGTTTCTTCAATTTTGGAGAAGATATGGCATTATTCTTAGATAAAAGATGGGTTGGTTATGTATCGACTGATTTGAGGAGCAATGGAATCGTTCTAATTGGCACGCTCATAAGACTGTTGTTGGTGCTTGCTGTAGTAAATCCATGACCAAATGCCCATATCATTATTCATTAGCATCTCTTTAACGTCCTACAATTATTTGTAACTACTGGACTAGAGAACAAGCACCAACAAAGGTTCAAATGAATGCAGAACAAATCAAAATCAAACAGACTTATCCCCAAAAGTACAAAATTGACAGGAGACCATGCAAAGATGCTTACCCCTGCACTATCAACCACTGGGGTGGGGAAACGAAAAGAAAAAAGATTCCAGATTATTCTCATGCGGTCCTCCGGTCAATCATCCTAAAATGTGCTTTCGAATATGCATTTCTTAAATCACTTTTCGTCCAAAAAAAAAAAAAAAATGTGCATTTCTTAATAAGTTAAAGACGAGCGGTGACTTGTGAGGAAAAAAGAATCGGAGGCCCACTAACCACTGATTTCCCGATCACCCACTCCTCCAACTCTTCATCATAATGAGCAACGACATTCAATTGGCAACTTCTACAACCCGACAACTCAAGGGATCCCCGGCTCGGCTGAACGGACACCCTCCTTCCATACCCCATCCCATCCCATGCCTGCGATTGATTTTAAGTAAAAACTCACGTACCCATATCTCTTTCCTCGCTAATATATCATGTTGGAGATACAGGTTTCATTATATTTGTTAGGAAGACAGAGTTTTGGAATTTCTAATGTGACTTTCATCGATCAATTTGCATGTATTTATACACTGTAAAAAAAGAATAAAAGAATATTGTTCTGTTACAATACTTGAGAGAAAATAGTAACTAGTTTCTCTGTTATGAGCTTCTAGAATACATTGTGTTTGCTGTTTGTACATTGTGAATACCTTACCGTTGATTGCCTTCGATTGGTGCAGTGCCGTGTATGCCCTCCTTGTGTTTGTGAAATTGCACCATAGGTTCACTTATTCTAAAATGCCCCCTCGAGTCCAGTGGGATATCAACCACAGTGAGGGTCGTTCGAAACTTGATGAATTTGTCTAAAACAAGAGGTTTTGTAAGAACATCTGTTATTCAGTCTTTTGAGCTACAAAACTGAACTTGTAGGGTGTGGGCAACAACTCGATCCCTTATGAAGTGAAAATCGATATCCATATGCTTGGTCTTCAAGTGATAGACTGGGTTGGCTGATAATAAGGTTGCTCCAATGTTATCGCACCAAAGAATTGGAGCTTTAGCCAAAGGGACACCCAGTTCTTGAAGAACAGTCTATAGCCAAATTACTTCTGCAGCTGAAGATGACAGTTATTTATACTTGGCCTCTATTGATGATCGAGCTATGATTTTTTGCCTTTTCGAGCTCCAGGAGATGAGGTGATTGCCGAGATAGACACAGAAACCTCCGATTGACCTTCAATCATCAAGACAGTCCCCCCAATCAGAATCCAAGTATGCTTGAAAAGTAAAGTGAGATTGTTTTTTGAAGAGAAGACCATGGTTGATGGTAGCTTCAAGGTACCTTAGAACTCTCTTGACCGCAATCCAGTGCGATGTTTTGGAAGCATGCATGAATTGATAGATCTTATTTACAGCGAAAGAAATGTTACGTTGAGTTAGAGAGAGATACTGCAAACTACTTACAATGCTGCGATACAGAGTTGGGTCTTCAAAATCTGGTGAGTCATATTTTGATAGCTTCAAGGAGGCTGCCATGGGAGAAGAGATAGGCTTGGCATGAAGCATTTTCCTGCGCATCAGTAAGTCATTGATATATTTTCATTGAGAAAGTAAGACACTTGCAGCTATGTAATCAACTTCTAGGCCAAGGAAATAGGACAAGCAGCCCAAGTCTTTTACTGGAAATGCACCACTTAAGTCATGTAACAAAAGGTCAATAGCTGAAGACTTAGAAGAGGTGATGACTATGTCATCAACCTAGACCAGTAAGTACATGTGAAGATCACCATGATTTAAAATGAAGAGGGAGTGATTTGCCTTTGATTCAAGAAAACCATACTCAAGAAGCCAAAAATTGAGTTGAGCAAACCAAGCTCTCGGGGCTTGCTTGAGGCCGTATATAGCCTTGTGCAGTTTACAGACATTTGTTGGCTTGGTGGGATCAACAAAACCCTAAGGTTGCTATATATATCATCAGTTAAAGTGTCATGTAAAAAAATATTTTGAATATCAATTTGTCGTAATGGCCATGCACAAGTGACAGTAATTGACAGAATTAGCCGTATGGTAGACGGCTTTACAACTGGACTAAAAGTCTCATTATAGTCCAAACCATGTAATTAGGGATACCCTTTAGCTACTAGACGAGCTTTTCTGCATTGGAAGGTTCCATCAGCATTTGTTTTTGTTTGATATACCCAAAGGCATCCAAGAATGCTAGTCGATGGAGTAGAAGGTACTAAAGTCCAAGTTTTGTTTTGTTGTAGTGCTAAGTACTCCTGAGACATTGCATCCTTCCATTCAGTGAATTTCAAAGCTATGGAGTAATTAGATGGTTCATTGGGAACAGTAGCAGAGGTGGTGAGACTTTTAGATGAATTTCGAGTCTTCATGGATATGGAATGGTTCCATCCATGAAGACTCGAGGCGAGAGGAGTTTATTTGGGCTCGGGTGATGATGGAAGAACGTGGTGGAATAAGAGTTGGTGAAGAGGAATGTAAAATAGGAGTTGAGAAACTGTTTAGAGAGGGTACAGAGGAAGTTACAGGAGAACGAGAGGTAGAAGAAGTATGGATGAAGAAGTTTGTGACATTGAGCTTGGGCCAGGTCCAAGTATGGATGGTTGTAAAATGGGTAAATGGGTTGTCTTTGTATTTGATGGGGCTAAGAGTGAGTTGGGTCGAGAGTTTGAAAGAGGAAATAAGGCCTCGTTGAACACCACGTCTTAGGAGATATACATTCTATTTTTTGTGATGTCCAAACATTTATAGCCCTTATGGGAGGTACTATAACCGAGAAAAAAGATAGGGAATAGAGCGAAAATTTAATTTGTTTGTAAGATATGGTCAAATATTAGGCTAACATTGACACCCAAATACTTTTAAAAATGTATAATCACAATCTGAATTATAGACACGAAAATGAGGAGTTTGATTTTTGAGAACTGGAGATGGAAGAATATTTACGAGGTAAACAACACACTAGGCATCGGCCCAATATGAAAATGGAAAGGAGGAGTGGGCCAAAAGTGCTAATCCGGTTTCAACTATGTGCCTATGTATTCTCTCAACTAGGCCATTTTGTTGATGCATGCGAGGGCACGAAAGGCAATGTGTTATACCCAATTTTTGACACATTTGGGTGAGAGATTTAAATTCTCCTCCACCATCAGTTTGTAGGGTGATAAGCTTGGTATTAAACAATAGTTCGATATAAGGTAAAAAGGTTGTGAAAACATTGATAACATCAGACTTTAGTTTTAGGGTGGGTTTGGATAGATAGTTCAGATGAGATTTTTGTTGAAAGTTGAATAAAATATTGTTAGAATATAATTTTTTAGTATTATTTTTATTTTAAAATTTGAAAAAGTTGAATTGTTTATTATATTTTTGTATAAAAATTTGAAAAAATTATAATGATGAGATTTGATGAGATAAGATGAGATGTTTTGTATATCCAAACCCACCCTTAATGGAAAAAGTCATGTGTAACAGGTATAATAATCGACAAAAGATAGATAGTATTTATATCCAAGTCTTGAAACATGAGGGGCTGGGCCCCAAAGATCAGCACAAATTAACTCTAAGGAGCGTGAATAATTGGCCGGACTATTACAAAAAAAAAGTTGATGATGTTTGGCAAGAGGGCATTCGTGGCAGTAAAACGTAGACTTTGTGTGGGAGACTTTGGCAAACAGTCGGAGTGCAGGATTTGTGAGACTAGTGTGAGAGACGGATGGCCTAGCCTTCGAAGCCATTGAGCTAGAGTTGTACATTCCCCAACATGTGTAGAAGGAGAGGAAACCAAAGACAGATTTGTTGGAAAAACATAGAGACCATTATGCGTGGGTCCTGTGAGGAGGATTTTCCTCGTTTGATTGTCCTTCACAGAAAAATGGGAAGAGTGAAACTCAAAGAAGCAAGAGTTATCAATGCAAAATTGAAATACAGAAACCAAGTTTTTCGTAATGGATGGAACATAAAGCAAATTTCGAAGAGTGAAAGATAAAGAGGAAGAACCCGCAATGTTTTGAATACCGTAACGGACGCCGTACCGGTCAAGGCACTAGAACGAAATATTTCGGTACCGGTACCGTTTCGGGATAGCGTTTCGGGATAACGTTTCGGCATAGTCGATATATGAATAAATTATATATATAAATATATATAAAAATTATATTCCAAAATAATAGTCTATATATAAATAAATTATATATAAATACATATATATAAATTATAAATAGTCTAATCTGAATTGGGGGTTAAAAAATAAGCTTGTAATTTGAAAAAAAAAAAAAAATACAGGCCGAAATATCGATCGGTATCGGCTGAAATATAGGCCGGTATAGGCCGAAATTCATGCCGACCAGTATTTTGGCTGATACGAAACAGGTATAGTACCTGTACCGGCCGGACGGCCGAAATTTAAATTTCAGTCGTACCGGCCGGTACGGTACGAAATTTAAAACACTAAGAACCAGTGGAAAGATAGGAATCACTAAGGTTTTGAATAGGAATGCCAGTTTCATCTCCTAAACGTATAGTGTCACCACCATGATACTGTTCAGATGAAATATTTAGATTACTCAGATCATTAGTGATGTGGTGTGTGGTTGCAGAATCTGGGTACCACATTGAATCAGAAAAGGAAGCTGGTGCCATGTAATTTGCCGAGAATGAGCTTGGAGGATCAATTTGATAGAAATGATCAAACCTGTGTCGGCACTAGAGGGCAACATGCCCTGTTTTGTTACAAACCTGACATGTAGGTTGCTGGGCCGTGTAGTGTTGAGCAGGATTGCTTGAAGAAGGCGAACATCCACCACGGGAAGGACTGAAATGACGATCACGGCCTCTGCCTTGACGACCACTCCTATGAGAGCCACGACATTGATTACGACCTGCAAAAGCACCGAAATTGGCAGAAGGCTCAAAGGTGGAGATAGCACTCCGAGTTAGATGAGAGACACGGGTTTCATGTATAAGCAAGAGTTGGTATAACTCATGAGAAGACAGGGGCTCTGACTAGTAAGCAGGACCAAGGCCATTGAGCAAGAAGGTGACAACCTTTTTATTAGGGAGAGGAGTCCTAGTAGCAGCTAGAGAATCAATTAAGAAACGTACCTTCCCGAAGTATGAGGAAATCGTTTGATCTCCTTTTGAAAGATTTGTAAGTTAAAACCGAACCTGAAACTCCTTTGCTTAAGAGTGCGAGGCAAACATTGAGTCCAGGAAATCCCAAAGTTCTTGAGTTGTCGTGGAAGAGAGAATATGCCCAAGAATAGAGTCAGATAATGAAGAAAACAAAACACTCAAAATCAACTAATTCGTACGGCGCCATGAAGTGAAGGCTGGATTTGGTTTGGGTTTGTCTATAAGGTCAGGTAAGGTTTCAGAGGGTCGGGATTGGGTTCCATCGACGTAGCCGAAGAGATCTTGACCTCTTAGATAGACTGATATTTGGACCTTCCAAAGAAGGTAGTTATCGGTAGTAAGTTTGGTGGTAACTATATGAGAAAATGAAAAAAGATTTGAGGAGGCAAAAGAATTGGAAGAGGGTGGGGTAGCCATGGATCACAATGATGTTAGTCTTTGAAGGCTCTCCATGTTAGGAAGACAGAGTTTTGTAATTTCTAACGTGACTTTCATTGATCAACTTGCATGTATTTATACATAGCAAAAAAGAATAAAGAATATTGTTCTATTACAATACTTGAGAGAAAATAGTAACTAATTTATCTGATGTGAGCTTCTAGAATACATTGTGTCTGCTATTTGTACATTGTGAATTCCTTGATGTTGATTGCCTTCGATTGGTGCAGTGCCATGTATGTTGTGTTTGTGAAATTGCACCATAGGTTCACCTATTCTAAAAATATTAACGTTGAAAAGCCAGGCATCCATGCACTCACCAGCGAGCAGCAACTATCTCATTTGCATTACCATAAATCCGGTCTACAGATCATCAAGTTTGCAATTTTTTTGTAAAATCAATCGGAGGGCGAGGTTTTTTATTTGCAGATCGCATGTATATAGTGATGGTGGAAACAAATAGAATCAGTCTCGTGTAGATGAGGCTCAATTTTATTGTTTTGAGCAATCTTTCAATTTTATAGTTCAGATGAAATGTTTTGTTTCGTCGGGCTGATTTGGAAACTGCACGTTTCAGATGCCATTAAAATCTCTTTAATGGAAAAAATAGGTTATTTTGATGTTATATATTAAAATACTTTTTAATCTCAAATAAGGTAAAAAGTACGATTGAAGAAACGTGTTTTTCTACATAATCCGAAATATAGTTCAAATTTTAAAAATACTGTTTATAAGAAAAATACTCATACAACTTTAAGATAATTATAACTAAACTTTTAAAGATATAGTCATAATTTAAGAAAACACATTTTTTAATTTGTTTCCAAACAAATGTAATATATTTGAAAATGTTTTAAACATATGGTTACGAAACAGTAAATAAATTTTAATAGTAAAATTTATTACTTAAGTTATAAGTGATAAGTTTTAAAGTTATAAGCTATATTTTACAAAGCAATCTCAAACATGCACTAACGTTACTATTTACAAATCAACTCGGATCATCTAACATTACCTCAAGGACCCAAATGTAGCCTAAGATATATAGTCAACGAGTCATAATTTTTTGGAAACAAATTTTGTTACGGTAGTGAGAAGAGGCCTGGGAAAAATAATAAACGATTTATTATGTTACACCCTTGCCCTAAAAAGAATCACACAATTGGACATATTCTAGAGTTAGAAAAAGGTTTTCATACGGATAGTTTCTGCAGCTAAGCTTACAGGGGGTGTATTTGGCAGAAGCTTGAGAATATTGGCGAGGACAATCATGGTGTCTCACTATTTGAGCTGGAGGAGTTGGCCACCATCAGTGATGGCCTATTCTCAAAATCAGATGGCCTGCTTTCCTCGATCATCCGTATAACTTCACCCATTGTGGGTCTCATGTTTGGCACCTTGGCTATACAAGCCATTGCTATTTGAAGCATTTGCACCAGCTCTTCTTCAATATTTCTGTTCCTCCTTAGCTCTACATCAAACACCTCAGCAGTCCATTCCTCTCTTACAACAGACTGGACCCACCTTGGAAGATCAACCATATCATCCTGCCCCGGAGATGAGATTGGTTCTTTACCTGTCAGCATCTCCAAGAGGAGAACACCAAAACTGTAAACATCAGATTTTTGAGTGACTTTTCTAGTTTCGATCACCTCAGGAGCTCAATAACCTGCACTTCTAGGTGGGACAACAGGAAAAATCATCAGAGTTGTCAAACTAAAATCTGACACGCAGCCATGGAGGTCTTGCGTAAGAAAAACATTGGAGGACTTGATGTTTCTGTGCATAAATTTCCCACCACCTTCAGAATGAATATGGGCAATGCCCCTTGCAGTGCCAAGGCAAATCTTTACTCTGGACTACCAGTCTAATGAAGCTGGTCTGCTTTCCCTGTTTCCTGTAATCGACGTATAAAATGAATGTAAAAATTGACAAGGGAGAGGAATCACTTCTTTTCCGTTAGTTAGAGCGATAGCCATTTGTACGGACAAGGGTCACTTCCGTTTTCTGCATCATATTTTTTTAGAGGTGACATAAGAGTTGAAATCATTTTCATTTATCTAATCACAAGCTTATTCCTGCTTCTTATTCTATTAGAGAAAAAGTGTAAACAGAGAGAGTGTATTGCAGTAAAAATTTGCAACTTTAAAAGTGTGATCAAACGATGCTCATACATCAAAGTATCACAATCTCATGGGAAGGAAACCAAGACGCAGTACTTGAAAATTCTAATTGTTAACTTATGGTTGAATATGTAACTGTCTAATTATCTAGTTTCTGATTCATGAACATAAGGTAGGCGACACGCGTGCAAATTTTAAGGATTTTGAGGTTAAAAATATACTTACTGAAGGATAGTTCAGTTGGGTAATGGACATATTCTTAAACCACGCTAACTCAAACTCGACCCAATCCATCGAGGGTAAAGTGTAATTATCTCTATTAATTTATGCTTACATTTGATTTTGTTTATTTGTGCATGCGTCTGAAAAGTGAAAATAGTGGGGTCACTCTTGTGGATGACATACAAAGCTTATTGCTACATTACACTACTTTAACAGCTAATTGGAATATGAATAAGTTGAGAAACTAGAACGAAGTTGGAGAAGATGATGGGTGATCACATACCATTCAACAATGTGGAAAAGCTACCAGTTGTGGAAAAGCACGGAGGGGAACAATATTTGAGTGCTGACCGATCCTCTGCACAATTTCCATTTGTTGTTCAAACTCTTTTTTCCCCACTACCACTTCTTTCAACCTCTTTGTGACAACTGTTGTTCCCTCCTCCAAAATGGCCGTGTAAGTTGTCCCATAACTCCCGTTTCCTAGAACTTCAGCTGATGCTCTCAATAAATCCTCGAGATCAAAATTATAAGAACAACCTTCAAAGAAAACCAACTTGTTCTTCTCAGCATCTTGCACTCCACTCCCAAAGTCTTCCTTGGGCTTCTCGTTCCTTCTACCCTTCCCGTTCTGTCCACTACTGTTCTCATGGTCTTTTTTCTTTGAACAGCACAACACTATGACTATAACTAAAAGAAACATCACTGCAGAACCCCTAATGGAAATGGCAATGATAGCTCCTTTACTCAACTTCCTTTTGGAACCACCTCTTGGTTTTGGAGGTACTTTTGGTGGGGGTAGTAAATGAGTGGGAGAAGGTGAAGGTGTGGGGGAAGCTGAAGAACACTGGTTAAGTGGTGGCCCACATAACATCCAATTTCCTGCAAAAGAGGACTGAGGGAACTTCTGTAGGGCTGATGGAATTGAACCATTTAGGTTGTTGTATCTCAAATTGAAATGTTTAAGCCTTGGGAGGTTAAGATGAGGGATTGATCCAGTTAAGGAGTTGTTCTGGAGGTTCAGGCCACTGAGATGTGTTAAATTGTTACTCGAGTCCGGAATGTTTCCCGTGAAGGAGTTGAAGGAGAGATCGAGAAAGATAAGCCTGGGAGAAAAAGAAGACAAAACATTACCTGAGAAGTTATTATCTTGAAGGTACATGCAGTGGAGGGAATGAAGGGAAAGTATGTCAATTGGAATGCTCCCATTGAGGCGGTTGGATCGAAGACTAAGCATCGTGAGGGCATCCAACTTCCCAAGGGTGTTGGCTGGAATGGGACCAAAAAAGTCCAACACCAAGAAGCCGAACTCCAAGTACACGGGAGCCATTCAGGGTGCAAGTTATACCAACCCAAGAAGTGCAGAGTGAAGTAGCAGGATTCTAGTTGACTTTCCTACATTGAGGAACAACAGAGGCAAATTCAAATAGCGCTTGTTTTTCTGAATTTGGGTTAGCTCTATTTTGGGGAAGAAAATAAAGGAGCAAGAGGAAAGGTAATGATCCATAAATAGTTTGCAGCTTAATAAGTGATGTTTGCAGGTGGTCTAATGAGGTGACTATGACTATGAGTGTAGTCATAGCAATTCTTCTTCCCCTAGCATGGTAACAAAGTTTTCAGAACATTGCTCTTGATCTTGCTCCTCCTCTTGACACCGGAAAAAAGTAACGCTAACCATTCAGCAAAAAACAAAATATACTGAAAAATTCTAACAATCCATTTATGGCAAACAGGACTGTATAGCAAGAAATATCCACATAACCAAAGAGCGGGTAGTTGACACTTGACTATTCAAAGGCACTACTGCTGCCTTGGACACCATGCCTCAATGTGTTCTTATATTTCAAGTCGAGAAATTAAAAGTACAGAAGAACAATTATTAGAAAGAAAAATGTCAGCCAGATAAATAACTGATCACCTCTTGGTCTTAGGCCTTCCCAATTACTTCACCAATCAATGCAAGTATGTAACCTCATGGTAAAGTCATCAAAAGAAAAAGCAAAAGCATAATCCTTTTTCAATAAAGAGAAAGTAAAAGCATCAAAGTGTGCAACACTAAATGCTGAAAAGAATCCATCTTTTTTTTTCTACTTTTCAGTTTATCCCTTCATGGCATAAAGGAGTCTGTTAATCCATGCTACGGAATGAGAAATAAATTTTCTTTTGCAAAAGAACACATAATGAACTTACATTGAGACCTTGAAACTTGGAATGACATTGTGAGGTGACATAGTTTGCAATTGAACTGGCAAAAAACAGGAGAAAGTCGAGCACTAGTTCAGAGTCCAAACAGCAAGTTCAATTTTGTTTTTCCAGTGACAAGGAAGTAATTAAACATTGCCTTCTCGTATTCATTTATTAGTTACTCATCGGTTGGAACATAAGAAATAAGAAACGAAATTCTTTTGTTGGAAGAACCAGGCCACTTAATTTTTCTTCAAAGAACAAATATTGTAGCCGGTTTTTATTAGGCTGCAACTGAAATTAGCATGCATGATTTAATGAAGAGTTAGAAGATTGTCTTTTAGCTGGCCGAGGTTCCTGTGCTACATTTAGAGAAGATAACAAAACCAAATTCAACCAACACGCTTGCTGTGTGAGCTAAAAGACCCATTCAGAAATGCCACTTCTCACAAGTGAGCAGGGATCAATTTTTTATTCCGGTCGTGGCGGCTTCATTTGCTTTAGCTCATTGTCTGCATTTCCTTTCGGAAACTTAATTAGGGACTCAGTATAATATACCTGAATTCATGAAACAACTTCCAGAATCGAAGCAACTTTGTTTTCTTGAGAAATTAATACGTTCATTTCAAACGATTTCGATAAAGTTTTTATTTTTGGATGACACCGTTTTCAGACAAATGAACATTATCAAATCAAATCATATCCGAAGCTAAAACGGACATCATCGATGTCGGAAAGACTCATTGAATTGGTTAGCATGAACTGATTGTAAGCCAAAACCTAATGTATAATGGAACTCAAAACTGTTGGGTTTGCTCCTTTGGAGTCCCACATCGGTGGGAAAGAATTGAGGAGCAGGCCTCATGGCCTATAAATAGGATACTTGACCTCTTAGTTAATTACACCAAGTCATAAGCTTAATTAGTAACTTGTGACTCTAAGAAAAGTCTTCTATTAACTTTCTCTTGTAAAAGGAAAGAGGTGAGAGTTAAAGTTTTACTAATGGGAAAGCTTTGTGGGTGTCATTTGGGGTGAAGAGAAAAATTGTGTGATTGTAATAATTTTTCACATAGTGTATTTTCTTCTCTGGATCTGGTGGTTTTTCTCCTGTTTTTGGGAGTTTCCACGTAAATTCTTGTGTTGTTATTATTTCTCTAGTTTTCTTCATATTTCACCAAAAAGTGGATCCTGGGGGTGAATTTGATAGGTCCAAATTCCTAACAAGTGGTATCAGAGATACTAGGTTCTTTTTGGTGGTGGAGCTTTGGTGTGGTAATGTGAATACGTACAGTCTAAGGAGGTTCTGTCTAGGAGATTGGTATTTAAGTGGTTCAGTGTGACCCTCCAATCTTTTCTGGGAACCTTTAAGTTCTGTCTAGGAAAGAATAATCTTTCCTGGGAACTTACTTAGTGAGTACTATTCATTTCTACGGTAAAAATTCATCGAAGCAATGTCAGGAAGTAAGGCTTCAAATTCTATCAGATATGAGGTGGAGAAATTTGATGGAAGAATCAATTTTGGCTTGTGGCAAGTTCATGTCAAGGATATTTTGATTCAATCAGGATTACACAAGGCGTTGAAGGGCAGACCAATTCCTGAAGTCAGCAGTGATACAAGCGTGACTGATGAAACAAAAAGCAGATCTGTAATGAGCGATGAAGATTGGGAGGATCTGGATTTGAGAGCAGCAAGTGCGATACGTCTGTGTCTGGCAAGAATGTTCTTGCAAATGTGCATGGAATATCTACGACAAAGGAACTCTGGGAAAAGCTCGAAGAGTTGTATCAGACGAAGGGCATCTCAAATCGAGTTTACCTGAAGGAGCAGTTTCATACACTGCATATGAGTGAAGGTACAACTATTTCAGATCATTTAAGTGTTCTCAATAGCATTGTCTCTGAGCTAGAATCTATTGGAGTTAAAATTGATGATGAGGATCAAGCCTTGAGACTCATCTGGTCTCTTCCACCTTCCTATGAGCATATAAAACCTATTTTGATACACGAGAAGGAGAAAATAATTTTTTCAGAGGTTACCAATAAACACTTTTCTGAAGAGAGAAGACTAGGTGGTAGAAGAAATGGTCCACCTGGAAACTTAGCATTGGTAGTAGCTGGTAATGGGAAGAAGAAGAACTTCATGAAGATGAAAGTAGTCTGCTGGGGGTGTGGACAATCTGGGCACGTCAAGAAAAATTGTCCAAGAGCATGAGCAGGTTCGGCAAGTGGCTCCAAGTCAGTAAATGGAGATACTGGTAATGAAACTAATGTTGTGTCTCTCTCCATAGAAGACAATGTCTGTTAAAGGGACATGTACATCCTCGTGGCATGCCGCTAATTCTCAAAGTTGCCATGATAGAGGATGTGTTAATGTTAGTGGGTCCACAAGTTTGCACACAGGCATTGGTTTGGCATTAATGCAGAGTGTGTGGTGGAAATTTATGTCGATGGCTGATGAACTTCCAGGAAAGCCAAACATGGAAGTTGCACCATAATTTTTCAGCAAGGTTATTTTCGATATGGGCCGAAATTGAAATGCTTGGAATTGGTTTATTCGAGTGGGTATGCTTTTATGGTGGAGCATGATAGCAGAAGCTATGAAGATCTTCATTGAGTGGAGCGTGGCTGTGGGACCAGCCAAAGTCGCAAGGTGGAGATTGTTGGGTTTGCTCCTTTGGAGTCCCACATCGGTGGGAGAGAATTGAGGAGCAGGCCTCATGGCCTATAAATAGGGTACTTGACCTCTTAGTTAATTACACTAAGTCATAAGCTTAACTAGTAACTTGTGACTCTAAGAAAAGTCCTCTATTAGCTTTTTCTTGTAAAAGGAAAGAGGTGAGAGTTAAAGTTTTACTAATGGGAAAGCTTTGTGGGTGTCATTTGGGGTGAGGAGAAAAATTGTGTGATTGTAATAATTTTTCACATAGTGTATTTTCTTCTCTGGGCCTGGTGGTTTTTCTCCTGTTTTTGGGAGTTTCCACGTAAATTCTTGTGTTGTTATTATTTCTCTGGTTTTCTTCATATTTCACCAAAAAGTAGATCCTGAGGGTGAATTTAATAGGTCCAAATTCCTAACAAAAACTGACGAGGAGAAGCTTCATTTTTGCATAAAGCATTAGTTAGATCTAACCTAAACTCCTAAAAGAATCCTCATTACAGATTTTTGACCACCCAAAGTCAAAGCTTAAAAATCACAAAAAGCTATGACTGATTTCGGGAAAAATAAATAAAACATAACAATATGTGTGTGAGAGAGAGAGAGAGAGAGAGATGAAACCTTGAATTTTGGGGAATCCATGAGCGAAGAGTTGACGAGAGCTACAAGCTAGGTTAACGTTAATCCAATCCGAGGCTCAGAGAGAGCAGAAAATGTAGAGCTCAAGTAAACGACCATGCAAAAGTGAGAGAGAGAGAGAGAGAGAGGAGGTTTTAAGTTAGTTTAGTAGGAGCAGTGGGTTGCTGAGATTCACCTAGCATTCAAAATTCACTTCAATTTTTTTCATCTCATTTTTATAATTTTTTTAAATTTTTATATAAAATATAATAAATATTTTAATTTTTTAAATATCAAAATAATAATAATATTTTATTTTACTATTTATAAACTATTTCAATCAAAAGGAACCGTTGTTGAGAAGTGCTTTCAATGTAGAAGGTAGTGCCACTACACGCAGATCTCGATAATCTTTACAGCCAAAGTAGTTTTGTGAAGAGTAGTGAGCGAGACAACTCCCTCCCACCGTCTCCTTGTCTCTACCAGTACTGTGTCCAAAGCTGCGACACTTACGTACCTAACACCAACTCGGCAACACCTCCCTCTGCCCTCCTCTTCTTTTGCTGCTACTTTTGGACAATCCATTCAGTTTTTCATTTCATAGACAACTGTTCATTATAATTCTTCCATTTTCTACTACATTACTATAATGGTCTTCCCTTTTTTCCTTTTTCTTTCAAAAAATTACATATTTTGATTTAAAGATAGGTAGAAGAGACTTTAATTTTAGTTTTATCCACTCATGCATGTTTTTTATAATGTGCGGGGTAGCCCTCCTCACCCCTGCCCCGCCTCGCATGGGCTAGGGGGTGGCGTTTTCACCCCCGCTCCCGTAAGACTATATAGGCAGAATAAAATCTTAATATTGATACCATAATTAAAGAGTATTATCTCTAAAACAAGTATGCCTCACAAGTAAGTGAGTTGCTTCATTTTCTTGCATACCCATATAAAGAACATCATATTCCACAAAATAAGAAAGAAGATTTTGAATTTCATATATCATATTCCCTTGCCTTAAGTAATTAGGTTCCTTAAATCCAATAACTTCAATCACATACAAGGAATCTCCTTCCAATAACAAACTGGAAAAACTAAATGCAACATCATCTAAATTCTCCTCAAAGCACCAAAGCCTCAATTGAGTTACATATTTTGTACGATTTTCTTTCATTTAGTAGATTTAAATATATATTCATGCAGATTCTATCTGCTACTATTTATTAAATATAAAAAGACGACCGTGAAAAAGCATATATAATATGCCAATTACCTAATTGAATAAAGAAAGTGTTAGGTAAGGAATTATATGTAGATAAATGGGGTGGAGCTAGCTGACCAACGGTAACCAACAAATACAAGTACGTGGCTCAACTATTCAAATCATCAATTCTTCCTTAGATATGACAGTGATCAGAGCACATTCAATCGATGCATATATACGTCAACTCCCTTACATGTAAATTAAGAATAATGCTATAATACGCAATTATTGTTAATTAATGATATGTAACAAAGATAAGTACCCTTAGTTTAGGAGTTTCTTTTTTAACTAATCTGAAAGTACTGATATAATCAAGTAGCGTGAGTAAGTAAAACTGAATGCATAATAAAATGTAAGTACCTATTGCATTACTCATAAATTAATTGCCTTAACATTTTGTACTTTTAATCATCAAATGTATATGCTCTTAATTCTGGAAAGTTTTCCACACAATTCTACTTTGGCAGGACGCTTTATTTTCACACGAAGTTTAACATTAAAAGTGTTTATGGTAGGAGTGCTACCTGCACTCTTGAATGGGACTGCCTCTTTCCTGCCCATGCCCTCGCTCCCGCATGGGCGGAGGATAGTTTGAGCCCCCTGCTTGTATATGGACTATAATGAAGTATGAAGGATCTGATGTAATGAAGATGAAATGGACTACACAGGAAAATAATAGAAAATACTCATACGTAGAGTGTGTTCAAGGCCACTCCTTCCTCCAAAAGGAAACTTACAGGTAATTTGTCAGATGATTTCTCAATGACTTCTTCCTTTCCTTTTTCCCACTAAATACCCGTTTCTTACCCTTGTAACTGACTGGAATGTAAAAGATTAAAATGACCCTTTAACTACATGACACCCTCTGCCACAATGCAGAATTTAACAAGAGCAAACTACATCGTTTAATCAATTGTAAAGCTATACTGTTTCAATCATCCTTGAACGGCACCTCTATAGTCAGGTTCATAACAAATCCCCTCCCTTTAATGAACTTTGTCCTCAAGGTTTAGAGTATTAATACAACTTAAGGGTTTGTTCCTTCCCATTCGGCAGCAACAACAATATGCCCAACAATCCATCGAAGTGAAGAAACTCCCTCCAAAAGTTTAGTTGGATAAATGACTACCGGCAGCATTAACACCTTTAGGAGGAAGCATTGATTTCCCATAAGAACGATCAAATAGCACAAGAAGGGAAAGCCATGTATTCAGCAAGATATCACGGCCCATCCAACTCCATGTCTCTTTTTCAGTGTTACCCATCATAGGGACTTTAATGACCTCACAAATTAAGGTGGATAATAGGATAAGAGCGCCAAAAGGCCTCATGGACTTCCAGAGTTGGTCAAACACAAAGGAAGATGTTACATTTGCAATGGACAAAAATGCACGACAACCATCGAGCCTCTCACTTTCACTTTTTGTACATTCAATCGATCTTGAGACTACATCAAGAGGATCAATCCAATCTATCATCCTTGAGGGCAGCTGCAGCAATTGATGTTCATGTATTTTTCCATTATTGAAAATACAAATGGTTCCTGTCAATGTGCAGGATTTCAAAATTCATTTATGAGCACCGACTGCAATAGGGCAGTCAATCCAGTAACCTTTACACGAAAACTTCTGTCTAAGTGCCACATATAAGCTAAGGAGCCACCCTATATGGCCACTTGGAATCAAAACCTCATGCCAAGCAAGATCAGGCTGCACTAAGGTACTCTTAGATCCCCTAGGTGAATCAGTGTCATACCTAGCTACCACAGAGAAAACACTTATACCTAATTTCCTACTGTGGTTGTTGTACCGAAAATCCCAGTTTCGGATCTGAAGCATGAGGCGCAATATAGCATTATAAACTTTAACCTCCGATACTGCAGAGTTGGACTCAATTATCCTATTTGTGACACTTATAGGAGCATTTCAAGCCCAATTGTAGAACGTCTTTAAAAAATCTAATTCTAATGATTTCCGACATTGCTCCTGAGACTCCCTTGGAAGGTCCATGACACTTGAAGTAGATGGAGAAAATTTAGACACCAAAGATTCCAGAAAATTGACTCCAATGAACTACACATCTATCCCATGAATGTCAAGAATTGCCTAGTTTACCTAATTAAAACAAACCTCCTCCACAGTCGTAAAATCGAGCTAGCCCCTTTTCATGCTAACCTTCATAAACTGAACACCAAGTCCTGGTTCTCCATCATCTTCCTGATTGTCAAAATCATGAAACTGAGGTGATACCACTTGCACCTCATTGGATGGGTTCTTTAGAAGCTCAATAAGCCCTAGGCCATTACAATTTATCTCCTCAAGAATTCTTTCCCTTCCTCTATCGAAAGGCTCAAAAACCATTTTAAGTGGCAATATGTCAAATAGATAGTGAGCAAAAAATTTCTTCCCCTTACATTTTTCTGCAAACTCACCCACGTTATCTTCTTCATCAATGTTCCTCCACCCAAATGCAAAGTCACAAGTATCCTTACATACCAACCCATGAACAAATTCAATCTTCTCAATCCATCTAAATAATTCATGCAGATACATACCATGAACAACAATGAAAAATTTGTGGTGCAGGTCCCAAAAAAATATGTTTAAGGGTAAGAAATTGTAAAGATGGGTATGGAGATCAACCCCGAGTGCTGCTCTGAACCTATTCATTACTTTACCATCGGGAGTAAAATCACCACAAGTGATGCTACCATGACCTGAAAATGTATTGAGGTAGACACTTTTATCAGTATTCCACATCCAAACAGTAGAGTCCTCCGAACCAGCCAAGACCAAATGTCCTCTTGGATGCCACCTAACCCACTCAATGCCCTCTCTAGAACCATCAAGTGAAAATTTGAGATTGTGGGACGGTATGTCCCAAATTTTAATAAGTCCACCCCAACATCCAGATGCCGGCAACTGTCCATTAGTGCTAAAGGCCAAACAACAAATGGAACCTCCATGACCTTGGAGCTCGAAAGCCCAATCTTCGTGCCCAATCCTCCAAAGAAATCATTTGTCATCTCCACGCCCAGTTGCCACCAAAGAAGCATCCATTAGGCTGCAGGCAACTATATTAAGCTTACCGGTATAACCGATGAATATATGCACGGGATCATCAGGCTCCTCATCAATATCTACATCATCATAGCCAACTTTGTCGTCGTTTGTATCAGGAAGATCTTCTTCATCGACGAGGAACTCTTCGACAATATTGGCTTCATTGAGAAATAACTCACCATCTTTGTCGTTTTCTTCCTCATGTTGTGGCGGTGGGCCCTTCATTCTACAATTCTTCTCTTGATTCCTTTTCTGCTGAGCAGCGTCTCTTTTCCTTCCTCTACAAGATCTTCATCTTTTGGTTCATTTGTCATCTACAGTATTGATTTTTGTATTTCTATGGTTGAATCCATCGTTTCTTCCTCCTCCTCTTCTAATTTTTTTGAGCCGCTCCTCATATCCAGAAGAAGATACCCATTTCTCAGTATTTTGTGTCTATTAACTCAACCTCATCTTCCAGAAGAACATCTTCATCCTTCAATATTTGTTGTTCCAATGGATAGATATGTCTTCTATGTGCATATTCAATGTTCAGCTTCACGTAATAAATCGTAAAGGAAGGTTCAACTAAGACTTTTTATTTTTTTTTTCCATTTGAACATTTCATTGTAAGGACCATTTGTCCAGGATCTCTATACAGTTCATCATAAAGTGCACGATGATAATTCTGAAAACATTCATAAAGTTCTACATTACTCAGCTCCATGCCAAAGTCGTGGGCTCTCTGATACCACTTGTTATGTACCTACTTGTTTATGTACTATAATGAAGTATGAAGGATCTGATGTAATGAAGATGAAATGGAGTGCATAGGAAAATAATCGAAAATACTCGTAAGCAGATTTTCACACGAGGTTTAATGTTAAAAGTGTTTATGGTAGGAGTGCTACCTGCACCCTTGGATGGAGGTGCCTCTTTCCTGCCCATGCCCCCGCATGGGCGGAGGATAGTTTGGGCCCCTAAACTCCAACATCACTCCTTGTGGGTGAGTTGTTATGTACCTGCTTGTATATAGTTTGTAATGAAGTATGAAGGATCTGATGTAATGAAGATGAAATGGAATACACAGGAAATTAATAGAAAATACTCATACGCAGAGTGTGCTCAAGGCCACTCCTTCCTCCAAAAGAAAACTTACAGGTAATTTGTCAGATGATTTCCTAATGACTTCTTCCCTCCCTTTTTCCCACTAAATACCCGTTTCTTACCCTTGTAACCGACTGGAATGTAAAAGGTTAAAATGACCTATTAACTACATGACACCTCTGCCACAATGCAAAATTTAACAAGAGCAAAGTACATCGTTTAATCAATTGTAAAGCTATGCTGTTTCAGTTATCCCCAAATGACACCTCTATAGTCAGGTTCATAACAATTGTTATAAACCCACTAGGTAGAACTCACCCTTGAAAACTGGTTTGCAAGGAAAGGGTGTCTAGGGGTTTATAAACCACTAATCAAACTCATACTTAGTCGATGTGGGATCGTAACAACCACCACGTTCCGGAACCAGCATCCACGACGGTCCCAGCGCTCACACAGGCTGGCTGTGTGCTAGGTTTTTCTTAGCTCCAGACGAACACTGTCATGCCGGCATCAACCCCCGTGCCACACGATTGCAACCGTTGAAACATGGTCTTAGTCGTGGGGTGGCTTTGATACCATTTGTTATGAACCCACTAGGTAGAACTCACCCTTGAAAATCGAGTTTCAAGGGAAGGATGCTTAGGGGCTTATAAACCACCAACCAATCATATGCTTAGTCGATGTGGGATCTTAACAACAACCACGCTTCGCAGCCGATGTTCACAGTGGTCCCGGTGCTCACAAGGGCTGGCTGTGCGCTAGATCTTTCCTAGCCCCGGACGAACACTGCCATACCGACATCACCCCTATGCTGCACAATTGCAACTGTCGCAACATGGCCTTAGATGTAGGGTGGCTCTGATAGCATTTGTTATAAACCCACTAGGTAGAACTTACCCTTAAAAACCGGCTTGCAAGGAAAGGATGCTTAAGAGCTTATAAACCACAACCTAATCCCATACTTAGTCGATGTGCGATCATAACAACCACCACGCTCCGCAACCGACGTCCACGGCGTCCCGGCGCTCACACAGATTTAAGCTTTGATACCACTTGTAACAGAATAGATGATAGAGAAACATATTTGTATAATGGATAGTAAAAGTGTATTGAATCAAATCTGCAAATAACAGGGATAATGCTTTCTTCGAGGGGAAGCTCCTCCAAAGTAACGTGAACAGTAGAATATTCCAGAATGAACTCCCCACTCCCCACAACAGACCCATATACTAGTAAAATGAAATTACTATATTGTCCTTATTACAAATGGGCCCAAGGCCACTTAAAGTTTAACTAAACTTGTAATAAGGCTTGTTGACTAATGGTCCACGACCCAGGTCCACAATCCCACTCCCTTCCTTTAGCCTTTTATCTACACAGCCCATGGCTCATGGCCTTCCCGATATGCATCTCCTTTAGACAAGAAAACTTAGGGTTACTCTTTCAAGAGAACATAAGCCTTTGTCCCTCTTCCTGTAGGCACTGTGTAACAACTCCCTTTCCCATCAGAAAACCTTGCCCACAAGGCGGGGAAAATCAGAACAAAGAACATGAGATGGTTCCCATGAAGCATCTTCTGCTCAACAACTCCACGAGAGGTTTGTTTTTCATCTTTCTCATTCTTCGATTCAATACTTCTTTCGGTTTTGGCTTCAAGCTTCTATTTTTATCCACTGGTGGTAGTGTCGTAATGGGGCTAATGTGCTAACCCACTTGCGGTTTCAATTGAGAAACATGAAACACATTATGGATCTGGATGGAAGGGGGTAATTTCAACCGATATGCAACGTCACCAATTTTTTGTTCTATCTGGTAGGGTCCAAAAACTGGGGTGAAAGCTTGAGGTTTTGCCTTCGGCTGAGTGAAGATTGTCAGTATGGCTGCAGCCTCAAGAAGACCTAGTCTCCTTCTCGGTAATGTCTCTCCTTCTGTTTTTGTCAGTGTATTTTTTCATCCTATCTTGGGTCTTGACCAAATTTTGCTTCAACAGGTGCTATAGTTGCTCTCAGTTTTGCAAGGTAAGATCCACTTCTTCAGCTCTTGTCGTGCCTTTGATGTAATGTCTTAGTTGAGGGGATGCATAACCATATAGAGTTTCAAAAGGGAAAATCTTTATAGATGCATGTTGACTGGAATTATAACACCATTCCGCAAGTTCAACCCATTGTGCCCACTCCTTAGGCCTGTCTGAGACATAGCTCCTCAAATAATTCTCCACCCACTTGTTAACAGCCTCGGTTTGCTCATCTGTTTGAGGATGATAGGCAGTATTGAAGGCTAATTGAACACCCTGTAAAGTAAAGACTTCAGTCCAGAACTCACTTGTAAATGTGGGATCCCTGTCTGATACAATTGAGGTAGGCATCCCATATAATTTAAAAATGTGCTTTAGGAATAGTTGGGCCACCACCTTAGCCGTATGGGGATGGGTCAAGGGCACAAAATGTGCATACTTTGTAAACCTATCAATTGTGACCCACAATGTATTGAACCTCCCTAAGGTTGGTAAGCCTTCTACGAAGTTCATTGTAATTTCAGCCCATGGTCGAGAGGGTATGGGTAGGGGGTGTAAAAGCCCACTAGGAAGGGTATTATCCACTTTTACCACTTGACACACATCACAAGCCTTCAAAAAATTTTTTACATCAGTTTTCATACCTGGCCAATGAAACTCCCTTTGCAATCTGTGAATGGTCTTGTCAAAACCCAAGTGCCCCCCATGGGGCTGCTATGTAACAAGCCCAACAACTTGTTAATAAATGCTTGGTCTGTTGGAATATACACTTGCTTTTGTAAAAATTGATTCCATTTCCAACTGCATAGGGGCTGCTCAAGTCATCATTTTATCATTTATGTAACAACTCCTGTGTCATTGGGTCTGCCCCATATAAATCCTTGAATTTCCGTGACCCAATCCCAACTTGGTAGTGATAGCATAGCCACTCTTACTTCCTCATCCCCTTCTTCTCGGGAAAAAGCATCGGCCACAACGTTGTCCTTCCCCTTTTTATATTGAATTAGGAAGTCGTAACCCATCAAGTTGGAAATCCATTTCTGCTGCATGTTAATGTCTATTCTTTGATCTAGCAAAAATTTTAGACTTTGGTGGTCTGTTTTGACCACAAAAGTCTACCTTGACAAATAAGGCCACCATTTTTGCACAGCTGAAACTAGTGTAAACAACTCCTTTTCATATGTCGACATTGTTAGAACCCTTCCTTTTAAAGCCTTGCTGAAAAAACTATCGGCCTCCCACATTGCATTAACATCGCACCAATAGTCTCCCCCGAGGTATCACACTCGATAACGAAAAGAGACTGAAAATCAGGCAATGCTAGCACGGGTGGTTATGTAACAGCCCTCTTTAAAGCTTCAAAGGCAGATTAGGCCTCCTTACCCCATGTGAAGCTGTCATTTTTTAACAAATCAGTTAATTTGACAATGATAGCCCCATACCCCTGAATGAATTTATGATAGTACCCCCGTCAACCCAAGGAAACCTCTTAGGGCCTTAACGGATTTAGGGATGGGCGAATCCAACATTGCTTTTAATTTTTCTGGATATGCACGTACCCCTTGTCTAGAAATAAGGAATCTCAAATACAACACTTCTTCACAACCAAAACTGCACTTGCTCATTTTAACATAAAGTTGATTACCCCTTAAGGTGTCAAAAGTGGTTTTTAGATGGCCCAAGTGAGTTGCCTCATCTTTGCTGTAAATAAGAATATCATAAAAAAGAAAAAAAAACCAAAATGAACTTTCTTAAGTAAGGTTTAAAAACTAGGTTCATTAAGCTCTGAAATGTTGATGGGGTGTTTGTTAGGCTAAATGGCATAACTAGGAACTCGCAGTGTCCTTCATGTGTGCGAAACGCCATCTTAGGAATGTCTTCTGGTTTTACTTGTAGTTGATTTTATTTGTAGATTGTCCACATGCCGGATTGTCCCCCACGGTCATCCGCCCCATCCCGCCCACCCACGACAATTACTAATCGAAAAATAATAAAACAATCTAAAACCAACCGAAAAACAACAACAAATCCACAAATACATCATCCAACAACAAATCCATGAAGCTACAAACACAGATAACAAAAATCATCTAAAAAAAATTGAAACAATCTGCTCCGGCAAGACCACAACCACGAATGGCCGTATGTCTCTTCACAAACCCATGACCATTCCTGGCCTCAAGCCCACAGCAACGCCATGGCCCTTGGGTGTCTCATAGTCATAAGCTTCAAGAAGAAAAAATGGAGGAAAAGTAGAAAATGAGAGGATAGAATGACGGAGGGAGAGAGAGAAAAGAGGAGAGGATATTTTAGAATGAGATTTAGGATTTTTTTTTTCTTTATATAGTACTCAGCCAAATACCAAAACCTTCAAAACGACGTCGTTTTACTAAAGAATATAATTTTTTAATAAATATATATATATATATATATATATATATGAATAGACAGGGCTCAATGTGGGCGGGCTAGTGCCCAGTTCGAGCCCTATCCTCGCATGGGTTCTCAAGTGCTGGTGGCCCACACCCCAACATTTGAAGGCTGGTGGGGGCAGGGCCCCGACTACCCACCCCTAGTTGATGGGGGATTTTGAATTTGTCCAGAGATGGTTGTCAAATAGCCCAAAGATTATGGAGATGAAGGAGCTTAATAATTATAAATATGAGAAAATAAAGGAAAACAAAGGATAATAAATAAGGCATAGATTCATGTCGTTCACCTTTTAATTGACATATTTCATCATTATTTGTATCATTTAGCTTTTAGGTATTGAGTAATGCTAGATATAGATTTAGAGTGTATAAGTCTCGAGCACCTATTTTGAAAAAAAGTGAGGATTCACCATCAAAATTAATTTTTTATGTGGATTCCAAATTTAATCATTTTTTTCAAAAGGAATGCGTGGAGCTTACAAATTCTACAACTGTAAATATCATTTCTAAAAAGAAAATAATTTAGCCTCTTAGACATTTAAAATAAGTTAAGTATATTATAAACTTAAAAAACAAAAGATTCAATTATTAAGAATAATGTTATGTAATAGCCCATTTCAAAGCTATTGATATTGACTTTCCGTTTCATATTGTTGAGTGTAAGAGTATGAAACTCGTGACAAAATAAGAGAGAGAACGTAAATGATAATTCTTATCGCAGGACACGGTGATTGGGTGGTGTGTTGGCGTGCGCCAAGTTTCATATTTTTTTATAAGAAAAAGTCTATAGACAACAGGCCTGGGCACCCCATCGGCATCGCGTCCTACGTGGCAAAAAAATTGAATGACGTCGTTCATTACAGCTTGAATACAGAGCAGCCTTGTACGCGAGCATGGTATCCTTAGCAGCGGCTTTCCTCTCATTCTCGGACTTGAACTCGGCCAAGTAGCGATGGTAATCCCCTTTCATCTTCAAATAGAAGACCTTGGACTCACTAGCAGAGGTAGGTGGTATTTGGTGTTTTACCATTGTAGTTACAGGGCATTTTATGAGTATGAAGGCATCCTTATCCTACCAGTCCATGCATTCTGCTCTGGCCAAATACACCATATCAAGCATAAAGGAGCCAACCTCTACATTACCAAAAAATTGCCAAACACTTGCTATCCTCCCCCAGCTCACCTGGCATAACACAATTAACACCAAAACAACTTTCTTGCAACTTCACAATAAAGAAGTTAATCAAAATCTTACCCAATGCCACTGTCTAAGTACAAAGAAAGCCATAGTCAAAGGGGCCTTCATAGTCCAAATGTTGTTCCAAGGAAATAACGAATTTGTGAGTAAAGTTAAAACCTTACAGTATGACTTCACTTCACACTTGTGTCTCTTGGATATGATCCAACATATGCTATCCACACCTCTTACTCACTCTGAAATTGCAAAGCATCTCAAAATGAAGAAACCAGATCCACCTCCAATCTCAGCAACCCAAGCATCCTCACAACGATGGAACCAGGTTAAGTTTTATGATTTCCTGCAAAGCCCTGAAGATCTTCTAGACCCGAAGATGACAACGATCTCTTCTTTCTTCCAAACCCAAAATGGCAGAGTTTTTCTTCCAGACCTAGACGCAATCTCTTCTTCTTCTGAAATCTAAATTTTCACTTGGAACCAAGTTAAGCTTTATGATTTCAAAGATAGTTGTAAAGGTTAGAGTTCTGTAGAGTTCGTTGTATATAGAGTGTTAGAAACTTATTGTTGGTTTGGTTGTATCAAGGAAGAAGCGGTGTAAATGCATCAGAGCTGCTGAGATGGTGCTAAGAATGCATGTATAAATTGTTGAACAGAAAATCACTAACAACTTGAGCTACTTCCTTTTTTTTTTTTTTTTTATGTCGTCTTTCGTCCGTTTTCTTTCTTCTTTTTTTTTTTTTTGTTTAATATCGCCTGACATGTCAGCCGATGCCGCGAGGGTTACCCCCAGCAATTGTATATAGAAAAGTTGTTTTTATAATTTAAGGAGAGATATGCGAGGATAGAAATTCTATAAAAAAAATGTTATATTATATACTTTTTATTTAATTAATACGTAATTTGTTATTTTTATTATTTTATTTAAATACACATATTTAATCATTAAAATAAAAAAAATAACAATAAGAGTATTGGGATTAGACTAGTTAAATGCCAATGCATCTTCATACTTTGGCTAGGTATGAGTAAAATCATCTACATTAGACTAGCCAAACTACTAAAACTCAACATATGAGCTACAGTAAATTAAGCTCCCTAGTCATCTTTGGCTAGACATTATTCACTCACTAAAGTAATATTTTAATCTTATATCAGGTGCGTGGGTTTTGAAATTTTTGACCCATCATATATTATATACATAAATGATTTTCATGCCCTTTCTATTTTGTAATATCTTACATCTATTTTAAAAAGCTATACATTATTCTAATGTCTATATTATCTAATTAATTTAAAGTCTATATTCTCCATTTCAATTTGGGTAAATAGTCCGTTATTTCTATTTTATTCTATTTCATTTTTCAACAATATGTAATATATTTTGCCTAGGTTTTGTGGCATCTGGTGGTTGAATCCAGTTTGAAGAAATATATGAAGTGTATTTGTAAAATATTAAAAAAAATTATATAATATTATTAAAATATATAAAATTATATTACTATTTTAATTTTAAAATGTCTAGTCCAATATAGATTAATTTAGCTAAAAGTTTTGACTATAGCTACAACTTAAAGTTCTTGCCAAAATTTAAACTTGACAATGGCTAGAATGCTCTAACAAATTATATATTAATTCGATGGTGTGTACTTCTATATAAAAGTTGCTTTCAATAATTTATAACCCAAAGCATGAAATTATAATATTTGTACAAAAATGTTTAGTATATTTAAAAGATCAAGAAAATGGAAAAAAGTCCAATACATTTGTTTAAACGTATAAATATATAATATATATATATATATATATATAATTTTTATTTTTTCTGTAAGGGTATTTTTGAGATAATCTGTCTCGCATCATTTTGACGAGGGGGAAATTTCTACTTTGCAACGCAAAAAACCAGATAACATCTGGTGACAATTTCCCGAAGGAGAAATACCCTTATCAACACAGACGGTTCCTCGAGATATTCCCGATTTCTCAAATTAGAAACAGTCGTCCACTTCCTCTAGCTTTCTAGGTCAATCCCAGGTTCTAGGATTTTGATTCGTATTATAAAGTCAATCCAAATACCTCATTTTGTAATGATGGATTGATTGGCGCTTCTAATCTATCTCAATCTGAAGGTAAAATGGCTTTTCTTTGCTTTTCATCTTTTAGATTTACATATTTTGGCTGTTTTCTTGGATATCTGTTTCTTTTTCTTTTTCGTTTAATATGAAGGTTTTCTTGTAGGGACTATGATAAATTAGATTTTGTCTTCAAGGCGCCAACTTCTTTTCCTTTGTCATCCAGAGGTTCAATTCAATCTCTCTTGTGCAATGTTGGCTATTTACTATGTTTCCTTTCTGGGATTATGAATTAAAATCTTTGTTGATGTTGCTTTTTCTTCTTCATAGTCCACCGATGTACATGATTTTCTGTTTGACGTTTGTTGCAAATTATAGCCCACCTTGTTTTTCAGATACTTAGAAGAGAAGAAATTTCGATGTTTCTATGTTTTTATTTCACGATACAAATGCATGGCTGTAGTGTCGGTATACAATCCCTGCATTACAATTTTATCTTGTGAAATTGGCTTCTCAACTAGAATACCCACTTTGAACTTTAAAAAAACTTCTAGTAAAGCTTTTTGGACTATCGAATTTCTTTCTTTCTCCTCTTTCTTCTTTTGTTTTTTTATTGGGGGGGTGGGGGTGGATTAGCGGCCTGTTATGTAATTGTTTTCAATTTACTTATCACAGACATCAATTTTAAGTTCATGGATTTTCTTTGACTTCGATGAACTTTTTGGCATGCCGTATGCATATTCTCTTGTTAAACTAATGGATTGTTTAACTTTCAGGTGCTGCTGGACTTCTTCCATTTAAGTTTAGCAGTTTTGATTTTTAACATGGGACTTTGCTTCGGTAAGGTATGTGTTTTTTAAAGCTCCTGTCAAGTTATTCTACAAAATTTCATGCAAGAAAAAAGAAAGAAAGAAAGAGGAAAGAGGAAGAAGGAAGATCTTCTCCAATATTTTGTCTTCTTATAGTATAAATTATTTTGATGTCAGATTAATTGTTTTCTTGTCTTTCCTTTTTTTCCCTTGATTCGGACCTGCTTTTTTTTTTGTTAAGTAAATTTAGAATGTGGGAGCCATAAAATATTGAATTAGTTCATGAAAAGATGTCATCCTGATATCCTTGGTAATGCAAAATGTTGATTATGGAGTCATCTAGCAGAACTGGATTTGTCTCACTGATTTGCACAGTTGAGAACTTCAAATTATGCCAAGTTGTGTCCATGTGGGTTTTGCATAAGCTCTTTCCTATTATTGTTTTAGATTAGGTAAAGTTTTCAAGTGTAAGGTTTTGAGAATTGGTATCCTCTTTTGGGTTGAGTTGCACTGCTAATTTCGTGTTCTGTCGGCTGCATTTAGATGAAGCCTTCATGTATTGATCCTCAGGGTGCCTATTTAAGCACAACATGGAACCTCACTAAGGAGGGCCCGTCAAGCCCTCCCATGAGGAGTAAACATCTAAGTAGTAGGATTGGGACAAGCCTGTAGACTAGTGCATGCTAATGAATTACTTAAGAGAAACCTTATACAATCCCAACAATTTCCCATCAACAAGACGATCAACTTGGTGAATATTGTTAGAAAAATCCTGAGTGCGCTTTACTATGCCAATTGAATCTCTGTGTAAGGGAAATCTACCCAAAAATTAATAATACCTCTTGTAGTATCAAAGTCTCAGCTTGAGACTGATGCAGCCAGCTGGTCAAACTTCCTCAAAGAACCAGTTAATAGGGGTAGTTATGCCAGGTTTAGTAATCAGTCCATGTTTTTGGGACTTGAAATGTAATTAATCTGGATAACTACCCTTATCAGAGTCTCAATTTCATATCCATGAACTGGGGTGTGTGTTTTAGCGGGGTAGATTATAACGTCCCCCTAAATCCCACATTGTATTTGAGAAGTGTGATTGATATGAATGAGTAGGATAAGGTGCATGAGTACCGAATTTATTGGTTCTTTTCTAAATGGAATTGGGATTTTTAATGATGCCAAAAAGTTCCCATGATAGCATTGATTACTCCTTTCGGAGTATAAAACCAGATGTGACTTGTGCTTTCCTTGGGTCGTTACACTAGGAGCACTAAATATAAGTTACACTTATATTCGTTATGTGTTCAGATGAAAATCTGAGAAGAGAGAATATTTTGCCTGCAAAATTGTTCCGTTGCTGGGATTCTTCACTTATCAGCTACTAGGCTTTATTTGCAGTCTCACAGAAGCATCTAATTATTGCAGCATTTTTCTAGCTGCATCAGAACTTTTGAACTTACTTTTTTGAAGCTTAGACCAAACAAACAACTTTTTAAGAAGATTGCAATATGAAAGATTTCAAAACAAAAATTGTAACTCGGAGCAATTTGTATATAAAATTTGCTGGATTTTTTTTTTTGATAAGTAACATTTGATGGATTAATTTTTTTTGATGAGTAACATTTGAGAAGTTGGTTAATGGACATTTAAATATATCTGAGATGGCAGGCCATTATATTTATCTACTGCTGTGCACCCCCGGGATTAGTCGGGACACTGTTCCTAGACACCCGGTGCCAATAAAAAAAATTATATTTATCTACTGCATAGAATAAAACATTGTTTACTTAAATAGTCCTGGTGATACTTATGATCCTTCAGAGCCTCATAGTGACTAGTGTTTATTGTATATATTTACTATGTTCTTCATTCTTACCTAAGTCATTATACGTGGAAGTTATGATGTTGATGATGCATGCAGTCTCAAACTGATGAAGATGATTCTGTGAAGAATGTCGAGTTTGCTGGTGGGAATGTGCACCTCATCACCACCACAGAATCTTGGGATCAAAAGTTGGCAGAAGCAAGTAAGGATGGAAAGATTGTAAGTATCCATCAATTTTATTTTATTTTTTATAGGTAAAGCATCCGTCACTTCTTTTTGTGGCAGGAAGAGCGAACCACGTGGAATGATTTATGGAGTTTCATTGTCTTTTATGTCATGTCTCTTTGCGGAACTGATTTAAATATTTCCCCATGAGTCACACATTACTATATTCGTGAATTTGGTGATAATTACAAGATTCTATGTCTGGAATCAAGCAATTGGACGTAGGTATCATCTCTACAATGTTCAGTCTATTGCTTCAATCTAGATGAGAGAGTAATGGATATTGGCTACCGAGTGTTGCATAACACTTGTGATTTTCAGCGTAGAGGCCTACCAGTTTAATCCTCACGTTAGACATGGAAGTTCCATAGGATGTCTATCTGTCAAATAGAATGAAGCTTGTGTCATGCTTAATTAACAAAAGGTCTTTAAATAAACTTAGTTAGGATGCCCTGCAATTGATTTTAACACATGCTCTTATGAAAACTGTTTTTTTTTATAGGTATATGCTCTTATGAAAACTTCATGAGTTTAAAACTAGATATGCCCCTTCATGCTGTGTATATCTTAATTTCTTATCTTTCATTCCTTACATTCTCTTATTTTAAGCATCAAGTTGTCAACAAGATCATGCCACTGATTTGGCACCTTTGTAAAACATTTCAGTGATAATCTTTTGAGATAAGACTTGCATTGAACACACTGGTCAAATGGTTCACTTTGGGAGTTGCTGATTTAGCTAATCTTCCATCTTGCCACTTCTGATATCCAATTAGGTTGGTTTTGAATGTTAGCATTCAGAGTAATGTGCATGCACACATGCTCTTATATAAACTTGTTTTTTTCCTTTTCTTTTGGTTTAGATGATTTGGTTTTAAACGTTTCGGCAAAGTTTACCTGTAAAAAAAATGTGTATCCACCGCACAATGCAGAAACATGTAAACTCTAGTTAGGTACTTCTCATGTACACTCCCTGTGTACTTGGGCTTTGCCTATTTTTATGAATAAAACTCTTTGATTACCGATGAAAAAAACAATGCAGAAACAAATGATAAACTGATTCATCATCTTTCTTACACAAATAGCACCAGTCGAAACAGAATGTACTGCGCTTTCTCAAATTATCCTTTGTCAATATCTTCCCAAGGGACACTAACCAGCAGAAAAAAGCAACTTTGCTAGGCAGCTTGGATCTCCAAATACACTTCCAAGGGAATTGGTTGACACAATGGCAAGTCAGCATATTATAATAAGAGCTGACAGTAAAAATGGAATTTCCGGCATGTTTCCACAGCAATCTGTCCTCCCTTCCCTGCTCAATTTTCACATCACACAGCCTATTGAAAAAATTGAAACAACAGGCGCTTCCCAATCTTGAACATCTCTAATAAATCTCACATTCCATCAAGGGATATTATTAGAAAAAATTACAGAATCAGCGACTGTAGCTTCTTTGTCCCTTACAATCCTAAAGAGATAAGGGAAAGCATTCTTAAGAGCCAAGTCCCCACACCAAAGATCATGCCAAAACCGAATCCTATCTCCTCCACCCTCCTTAAATGAAAAATGGTTGAGAAATTCCCCCTAGCCATTCCGAATATATTTCCACAAACCCACACTATACACACTTCTTACTTCGTTAGAACGCCAACTCCCCCAAGCCCTCCCGTATTTAGCATTGATAATATTTCTCCATAATGCATCCCTCTCTAAATGATACCTCCAAAGCCATTTTCCAAGGAGAGCTTTGTTAAAAAGCCTCAAATTGTAAATCCCCAATCCTCCACAACCAACCGATGAACAAACTTATATCCCAACTTACTAAATGGAACTTCCTATCTTCTCCAAGACCACCCCACAAGAAATTATGGAAGATTCTCTCAATTCTCCAAGCCACCCCAATAGGCAAAGGAGAAAAGGGAAAGAAAATACGTTGGAAGATTAGACAATGTTACTTTTAATCAGAGTAATTCTTCCCCCTTTAGACAAATAAATCATTTTCCAACCAACCAACCTTCTCTCTATTTTCTCGATTACTCCATCCCAAATCGATGAAGATTTATAAGGAGCACCCAAGGGAAGGCCTAGATATCTCATAGGGAGGGATGAGATCTTGCAACCCAAAATGTTGGCCAAACAAGAGGGCTCTCAAAGATTGAAGATGATCTTGATTAGGCTCACTGAAAATTAGGGAATCATCAGCAAAAAGGAGATGAGAGACCTTTAGGCTACCAAGAGAGTCCCCACCCACCAAAAAACCTGACAAGAAGCTCCCATCAACAGTCGCTTTAATCATTCTACTCAAAGCATCCATGACAAGAATAAAGAAAAAAGGAGACAAGGGATCCCCTTGCCTCAAAGCTCAAGAACTATTAAAGAAATCAGCCGGAGAACCATTCACCAAAATCGAAAGTCTGACCATTGAAGTGCAATGTCTGATCCATACACACCATTTCTCTCCAAAACCATATCTTCCAAGTAAATACAAAAGAAACTCCGAATGAACATGATCGAAAGCCTTTTCCATGTCCAACTTAACAAGAATGCTAGGGACTCCCTCTGTGACTCTACTATCTAAACATTCATTAGCAATTAATACCGAGTCAAGGATTTGTCTACCCCACGAATGCGTTATGAGATTTCAAAATAATCTTCTCTATCACCACACTCGAACGGTTGGCAAGAACCTTCGAAATGATCTTGTAGACCCCGTTGACCAAATTGATGGGATGAAAATCTTTCATCTCCACAGCTCCCACCTTTTTAGGGATAAGGGCAATACAAGTAGCATTAAGGCTTTTCTCAAATTTCATGTACGCATGAAACTCAATAAAAACTTTCATGACATCCTCTCTCACAACATCCCAACAATCTTGGAAGAACACCATAGAAAAAGGGTCCGGACCCGGGGCTTTGTCCCTCTCCATTCCTTTAACCACATAAAGAACCTCCTCTTCATCAAATGTTCTCTCCAACTACTCCGCACAATGCTGGTCAATATGCCCAAAATCCAGCCCATCAGCTTTCTAGAATGTAAATAGGTGTCTCTTTTGTATACTTCCTGTGTACATGGGCTTTGTGTAGTGTTGTTTGATCAATGAAATTTCTTACTTATAAAAAAAAAAGTATTCCTCCTGAAAAAGCTTCTCATAAAAGTTAATAATACGACCCTTAATAGTCATAGGGATCTGAAAGAATACTATCACCTGATTGAAGAACCTAATAGCATTGTTTCTATGTTGGGAGTTAGCCATACAATGGAAAAAGTTAGTGCACTTGTCGCTTCCTTCAGCCAAAGAGCTCGTGATTTTTGCCTCCAAGAGATCTCCTCCGAGTGAGATCTTTTCTAATTCAGCAACCACCTCGCCCTTTCCATCCTATTCTCCTCTGAAAATACCCCCAGCACCTCGCTATCCTCCAATGATTGCAACTGATCAAAGAGAAGCTTCCCTCTGATTATCCACATTCCCAAATACTTCCACATTCCATTTCATCAAGTCTTTCTTACAGGCTTTAAGTTTTCCGGCCTGCACAAAGCTTGGAGAAGCAGAAAAATGATACGACGACCACCAAATCCTCACCCTATCCACAAAACCCTCATCCTTCAACCACATAGTTTCAAATTTAAAATATCTGTGCCCTCCACTAATGCCCCCACAATCCAAAAAAATGGGAAAATGATCTGAACATAATCTTGGAAGCCTTTTCTGACATAAATCAGGAAAATGAAACTCCCAAGAAGAGGAAACCAAGAATCTGTTAAGCCTAGACCATGGCCTCCTGTTGGACCACGTAAAATCCCCTCCAATCATACATAAATCAATAAGATCCATCTCAAAAATGAGATCTGAAAAATTAGCCATCGCTGGAGAGAAATAAGATTGTCCCAAGTGATCACTAGGAAATTGAATAGTGTTGAAGTCCCCTCTAAAACGCCAAGGAAAATCCCAACAATCACAAAATCCCACCATCTTATCCCACAAAAGACTCCTACTACTATCCAAATTTGGGCCATATACACCTGCAAAAGCCCACTCAAAACCACCTCCACATTCTTGAAATGACAAGCCATAGAAAAATCCCCCACAAGTTCTTCTACCAATTCCACATAACTACAATACCGTCCGAAGTCCCTTTGGAGACCAAAGCAGCCCAACCCACATAAGGACAACTCCACAAGCTATGAATGAGATTTTGATCAACAAACTTCAATTTAGTTTCTTGAAAACAGATCACATCCACCTTCCATTTTCGAATTAAGTTCTTCACCCGGAGACGCTTACAAAAGTTCTTCAACCCCTGAACATTTCATGAAATGATTTTAGGGTTCATGAGAAGCTAAAAGCTGCCGTCAACTTAACTTTGCATCTGTGTGCACTCCCTTCACTAACATCATAGTTGATGGAACAAGATAATCTCTTCAATTCCCTTTCCTTTTTAGAGGCTGATCTAGCCAAAGATTGTTGACCTGCTTCAATGGCTATGAGGAGAGCTTTGAACTGTTCTTCAGATCCTTCACAAGAAATCCCCACACATTCCTTGATTTCATCAACCTTTCTAATCACCCAATCAGAAGAAATGTTTGTCCATTCTAACCCAGGAGGAATGGAATATAGAGGGTTAGGATCTACATCTAACTCATCCAGCCCTTCTGGCCCACGAAGGGCAATAATGGAATCTTCAGCATCACCAATTACCATCTGCAAGTCAGAATGATCTGACTGAGAACTGAGAACCCCAGAAACAAACTTCACAGGAGACCCGCGAGCTGTATCCATCATTTCCACACTACACTCCCCTTCTTCAACATCCTCCGCCTCCACATCCTTTCCAGTACCACAAAGGGACTGCTGAGAAGAGGTAGAAGGAGAATCCGACCCCTCTATGAGTTTTAGGGCTGGGCAAAAACTCCGTAACTCCGACTCTGTCCAACACCCACTCCAACTCCATCAGAGTCCGAAAAATCAGAGTTCGGAGTCGGAGTCAGAGTTGGGAGTAAAAAATAGTCGGAATGTGGAGTTGGGAGTGAAAAACAGTCGGAGTTTAGAATTCAAAGTCGAATTGATAAAAACATGAAATCACTGGATCGCAATATCAGCCACTCATTCAAAGGTTTTGGATAGTTTCTGAAAGTTTATATTTTAATGGGTTTGAGCTGTCAGAATCTCTTGTAATGGGTTTTCTTGTAATGAGTTCTTCATGTGGAGCTGTCAGAATCTCTTTTCAAATATCCCAAGTTTTAACACCTAATTCTCTTTTCAAATATCCCAAGTTCCAACGCCACAATTCTAAAAGAAATCCTAGAAACGGCCATTTCTCTCTTTTTTTTTTTATTTTTTTTTTTATTTTATTTTATTTTTTTTTCTGAAGCATCTTGACAACTCAAAGTTAACGACCGTAGCGAGCCGCACAAAGAGGCGAGAAAACAACAATGTTGAGGTTCCTTGGGATGGGTTTCTCTATATCGAGGCCGAGCTAGTGACCGATGTTGTTCTTGATTTGTTTTTAAGGTTTGGATGCCTTCTGTTTTGTTAATCATGATTTGTATGCTCCACACTTTGCTCACATCGCTCTCCTGCTTTAAACCTATAAAAATTCTAGAGATCTTATAGTAAAATGGCCAATTCTGAATGGGCTCTGACCTCCGACTCCAGCAACTCCGATCGGAGTCAAAATCCACTCCAATTCGGAGTCGGAGTCGGAACTCGAAACGGCCTCCGACCCAAGTTGGAGTCGGAGGTTAGAGATCACTATTCTGACTCTGTCGAAGTCTGAGCCTAGCCCTAATGAGTTTATTCACACAAGAAATGGCATCCCAAGCCTTGGGAGAAGCTTCCTGAACTTTATTGAAGAAAATCCCGGTCTCCGGAATTCCCTCAGAGGAGTCGCTGGAGTCCATCAGTCCTTTCTGCAACGGCGGCAGGGGCACTGGATTGACCGTTGCCTTGGGTTGTGTTGCGACCACCTCCTAACTGCGTTTGGCCCATGAGAAGAGCCCACCAACTGAGACCTGCTATTATTCCTGTTGCCAGAGCAGCCCGGTACCTTGCGACTCAAGCCCATGAGAAGCTCCAAGCCCAAGTTCACTTTTTTTTTTGATAAACCCAAGTCCACTTTCTTCAGCAAATTATCAGAATAATCCTTCAGCCGCAGCAACTCAGCCCAAACATCCCAGAGCGACCTTTCAACTACTCTGACCGTCTGCAACACATTGGGAGACCAACCGTCACCTCCACCAAAGGTGTAACGTGACCGGAAATCAACAGAATTACTAACCATTTCATTCAAAACTACCCTCAGGGGACCTTTGACCCTGATGACACCATCCCTGACACCATGTTTCGAAGTAGACGGGGCTGTCACCGGCTTCAGCAAAGCCGGCATGTAAGATCCTTCATGAGGAGAGGAGACCCTTCTATGAGAAGAATCCTCATTAACATCATCCCCTTTTCTGTCCAGGGATACTCCACTACGACTGGCCCCAATTCTGTTTTTACTAGAGGAAACAAAGGAATGAATTCCAGCCATAAGCCGTATTTTTTCCATGAAGCCAGCCCATCCTCTCCTTTTCCTTCCTTCTGGAATAACAATCATGCCCTTCCCTGTGCCATTACCAAGTTCAGACAATCCCACAAATCTTCCATATGCGTTGGAACATTGCTGAATCAACAAAACACGATTTCCATCCCTCTTTGTCCTATAAAACCTTTCATCTCCAATATCCATCCTACATTCATCCACCTTCTCAGCCACCCAAGTCACCATCACCCTGTTGAGCTAAGAAAGAAACTTTGACAGTTTCCTGCTTTTTTCAGTGATTCGATAAAGATTAACACCCTTCCTGAAGAAGACAAACGATTTGGCTTCCGCCAATAATCTGAAGCGTTACTCATTCCGCCAATAACCTCCAGACCCCAGGAAGAAGGAATGAAAAGAAAGGATAATGGAAAAAACCAGAAACGAGAATGGGAAAAAAGAGAGGACAGAGAGCGGTCAACAAAGTGAGAGGGAACATGGCCTTAGATTTCTGAATGGATCCCAGAGAGTGGTCCACTGCTTGACTATTATCTTGTTAATTTGGTGCTAGATTTTTGGTTGGTTTGTAGTGGACATCTTTTTGGGTAATTCAGAGATAAATATTGGTAAGTTGGGGTGAACATATACTTTGATGTATTCGATCAGAAAGGAAGCTACCAGCTTGTCAAGAAAAAGTTTCAAATGTTTAGGTTTTTTATTCTTTTTTAAGACCTGCATTTGATGTACTGTATATCATTGACTACATATCCTTTTTGTTTTGTTTTGTAATTTGGGCAAAATACCATATTAGATAATTTTGTGTTTGAATTGTTTTGGGTTAAATTGTGAGCTTTTTGTTAATTGGATACTTGGATGGTTGATTGATTAGTTAGTTTTTATGGGCCACCTTAGTTTTTAGAGAAATCTCAATACGGACTTTCAAAGTAAAATTTAATAATGACCGAGAGCAAGTGGACTTGAAATTAATGACACTTTTGTTTGGTCAGAAACATTAAAAAAATAAGAAAAAGGTTTAATTACTTAATGGGCATCTCGTATCCAAAATTGTAGCAAAACAGAAGGTCAGAATTCTATTCGTTTGTTCTGTTGGTTTGGGTCGGGAAACAAACTGGCATTGTTCCGTTCAGGTTAATACCGATCTTTCAGGTTGGGTTGCACCCCTATCAAAGATGCACATGTTCTATCTGTCTGCATCTTTCTGAAATTCAAACACTTGTTGCAGTTTCCTTCCCTCTGCTGAAATTATTCTTTCATATGCTTGCACTAAATATTTAGGCTCACTTGATTTGCTACTTTTCTGGGGAAGTTTGCTTTGATTTTCTTTGCAACTGTTCTTTTATGGTTTTTAATTTTTTTCAATTTAAATTTGATTGAATGTATATGTTCAACAGGTAATTGCAAACTTCAGTGCAACATGGTGTGGTCCTTGTAAGATGGTTGCGCCATTTTACCGTGAATTATCTGAGAAATACCCATCCATCATGTTCTTATTGATCGATGTGGAAGAACTAACGGTAAGTAATGACATTTTGTTGCTGTATACTTAGAAGAATATCTAGTGCCAATTAAGATGGAGCTTCCTCTTGGTATAATAGCCTTAGTTCTGGACATAAAACATGAAAATCTAGCCTAAGGCTGTAACTATATGACATTTTTTAAATGCCCAACAAATCTGTTATTAAAAGGATAGAAAACAAGCATCCAAGAAATAGTGGTAAGACGATTATTTCAACTGTGTGGTAGAATGCTTTTAACTGGGTGTTTTTATCCTAGATTACGCCAATTATATTCTCGCTGAGTGTCGCAGGAATTTAGTGCTTCGTGGGATATCAAAGCCACTCCAACATTCTTCTTTCTCAGAGATGGACAGCAAGTTGACAAGCTTGTAGGAGCCAACAAGCCAGAGCTACAGAAGAGGGTAACTGCAATTGTAGATTCAACTACCCAACGTCAGAATTGAGTGCTTTGCTTGTTTGTGTCTAGTGAGGGGCTACTTGCCTGTTATTCTATACACTTTTGTTGCCAGCATGGATGCTTGTCTGTGGGTTTTTTATTTTTTATTTTGTTGGTTTGGTTTTTTTTTTTTTTTTTTCCCGTCTACTTGGCTGCGTGTAAATAAGACTGTTAGATTATGAGTATCGTTAATTTTGTAAATTGGTTCTTTTGGGCTGAAATTCTTGGGTTCTAAACCTTTGAATCAGATGGAATCTGTTTTCCCAAAAGAATCTGATGTAGAAGAGCACTGGTGGACCCCAATTTGTAAATCGCTTTCAAAGAGCTAAAACCCAAATATATGATTATGCATGCAGTCTCCAACAGATCTATGTTTCGAAAAGATGGAAGCCGAATGAGACTTTATATGTAGTCTCCCTTGGTCAGAGACTCTTTGAATGGCCTGAACACCAGTCATATCTAACCTTTCCAAAACGTGGCCCTTGGTCTGACCGATCGTCGTTGTCTTTAGCTAAAATTGGCACCTTATTTCAAGTACGACTTATTTTAAATTTTGTGATTATTAATTATGCTTATTGTGTCGTATTTTATGTGACATTTTATATAGACTACTTAAAATGTATCATATAAACGATTGTGACATGATTTAAGATAAAAATGTAGTAGTATTGCTCTCTCTGCATACAAAACAGAAAGGGGACATTAATTTCATGTTTTCAAGGATTATTACTTTGGTTGATAGTAAAACAAGTATGAAAACACAAATGCTCAGTATACACAATCACCAGCACCACCTTTTGAAGCCGTTTTATTTGTTTGGGGCCTCCTAATTAACAACCACGTTATGATGTCTGAACCATCACCAAGTGTCCACGAGTCATGAGATTCATGTCATTTTTTTTTTCTTTTCTTGTTTGTTTTCATTTTTCCTCTCTTTCTTAGCTATTTTGGGCAGTAAACGATTTTAAGAGATAAAAGGATGAGAAATGATTTGTACAAACTCTAAATAGACAAGTCTCATACAAGCATTTGTAAAAAAGTGGATTCCACTTAAAAAAGTGTAAAAAAAATTATTATTTATTAGTTGGACTCATTGTTTTATAAAAGGCTTGTATGAGGCTTATCTATTTGAGACTTGTATCTAGCATTACTCTAAAAGGATTGCGGTGATCGCACGAGAGATGAGACTGCATTAATGCACGGGCCCCACATGTATGCGATCGATGGGATGTGTGACTAATTAGGTATCGTTTGAATTCGAAAATAAGTTGAGATGAGTTGTGAATAATAGTGAGATAGATTGTGAATAGTAATAAGATTTGTGAGTTAAAATTGCTGAATAGTAGTGAAATGAATTGAGATGAGTTAAGATGAATTGTGAATACAAACCGGACTCTCACATGGGTTGTTAGCCCAAAAAGACCTGCTGCTGGGACGTCACTCACATAGGTTGTTAGAAAACCATAGAAAGAAAGAGTAATGGCATGCCGTCTAAGTCTCAAATTGATAGATCACACGTAGGGTTTTTTGTAAAAATGTAAATTTGATTAATTTTTTATTTTTATTTTTATTTTTATTTTTTTAAAGTAGAATCTTGTTTCTTACAAAAATTTATACGAGATTTAACTCTTTCTCCCGTCACGCTTGTGATATTGTCTCCTATATAATATCCCCAGATATAATGATAAGTCAATACAATCACACAAATTCAGTTCTTTTGCAATCAGACCCATTAAAACTCGTATTACGTATCTCAAATACGCCCAATTACGACAAAATGATAATGGAAGATATTATTTGACACGTATCTCAATTATACCTCATATTTTATTTTCTTTTCTTTTTTAATTTTTTTAAGAAAGTAACTTTGATATTTTTTTTAGATTTTTAAAAAATATTTTAAAATAATAAAAAAATATAAACTAAAAAAATAAAAAGATAAATCTGTGCCCACGACTGTCCATTCATTCCATTCCCAAATATATAATCAGAAACATCCATTCCCACTCTCCCCACGACTGTCCATTCCATTCCATTCCATTCCATTCAAAAATATTCTTTACGCCAATCTGTCTTTGTGAAACTTTAAAGGAAAACGCGTCAATGTCGCTGTCATGCACTCTAAACAGCAGTCCGCGTTTAACAGCTAGCATTTATAAAATAAAGATGGGACACCCATCCACACGGAGTAGCCACTACCCACAACTAATAGCAACTCGCACTCTCACCATCACACACGTATTCAAATGATTTTTCTTGTATTATATTTTACAAGTGCGGTGCTACTCGTTACTGCCAGTTGTTAGTTTTTTTATTTTTTTTATTTTTCTATTCATATTTTTTTTAATATATTTAAATATTTTTAAAAAATAAAAAAAATATATCAATACATTTAAAATTACTTTTTTCTTTAAAAAAAAAAAATGGAACGGTAAAACCGAACGGTATAGTTTAGGCCGCATAATGGAGTTTTCCATTTTTACAATACGAATTATCAGTGCAATTTCTCATCCACGAGAGATACCATATAGAGAACTTGGACCAGTAGAGTAGCATAGCATGAAACTCATATTACCATCCGAATTAAGCAAGTAAAGAGTCATATTACATAGCATGATTTTTACACTTAGATCAAAACATATTTGGTACAAAACATATTGGGAACTAACTTGATCAAAACATATTCTTCGCCCCCCACCCCCCCCCCCCCAAAAAAAAAAAAAAAAAAAAAAAATCAACTGCATGTAAACGTATTAAGATCAAAAGAAGAAACAAATATGACCTGCACGCTACAATTGACAGAAGAAAACATACCGGTTGGCTCATAGTTTGCAATGTAATCAATCATTTGTGATTTCAACGTCCTTTTGGGTTCATGATCTGCGAGAACACAGCACTTGGTGTCAACCCATCCGAGTCTTCACTGGCTACACTTCGACCGCCAATGCTCATACTCATTCCACTGCTCCTCGAGTCGGTGGCATTACCATCAAAACCTCGGGATGCATCAGGATCTTTCTTCCCTTTACAAGGTACGAATGGCTCCTCCTCGATATCCATTCCACCAATGCCTTGGCCACTCTCCTCCGCACTCTCCTGTAGCTGCAAACCAAACTCTAGGTTCCACAACACATCACCCATCGATGGCCTTTCAATGCCCTGATCAGACACACACTTCATTGCAGTCTCGGCAAACTTCTTGAAGCATTCGGAAGAAATCTTCCCCTTTAGATAAGGATCCATTATCTGATCAAGAATGCCTTTCTTGTGGCAATGAGCTGCCCACTCTGCCAAGCTCACTTGCTCCTTTGGAAGTGTTGGGTTCAAAGCTGGGCGAGCACACAAGATCTCAAAAAGAACAACTCCAAATGAGTAAACATCAGATTTTTCGGTCAGTTGCTGCCTCCTGAAGTACTCAGGATCCAAATACCCAAAACTACCTTTAACAACAGTGCTGACATGCGTGTTATCCAATGTGGGACCTGTTTTAGATAACCCAAAATCAGAAACCTTTGCAACCCACTTCTCATCCAAAAGGATGTTCGTTGTCTTAACATCTCGGTGGATAATAGTGTGCTTGGCGCCAGTGTGGAGATAGTGTAAGCCGCGAGCAGCTCCAATGCAGATCTCAAGCCTTTGCTTCCAGGGCAGTGGAGGTTTTTGGCTCTTGTAAAGATGCTCACGCAGCGTTCCGTGAGCCATGTAGTCATAAACAAGAATCATTTCACAGTTTTCTTCACAATAGCCAATCAACGAGACAAGGTGGCGATGACGAAGTTTTGAAAGCATTTCAATTTCAGTTTGGAACTCATGTACTCCTTGCTCCGATAGTGGGTTTCCACGCTTGATTGCCACTTTGGTTGTTCCACCATCAACTTCTCCCTTGTAAACTTTACCAAAACCTCCAACCCCAAGGAGTAGAGCCTCGTCAAAGTTCTTGGTGGCTGCCTTGATCTCAGCAAATGAGAAGTGGCGGCAAAGGTTTGAAGGATGTGAGGACGCGTAACTTCCTGTAGTGTTTGTCTTGGCCGAACCAGCAGAATGTGAATTACCATATAGAGAAAGTGGAAGCCACCCTGAAGGACCTTCAATTGCACTTGACTCCTTCCCATGCCTACGGCGGTAAGCAGCAATAAGAAAGAAGCCAACAACAAGGGCTAAGGCGATTCCACCACTAACAACCCCAATGATAATCACTTTCTGATTCTTTGTTTTACCATTACCAGATGATGGTCTAGCCTTTGGTGGGTCAATCACATCCTGTCTAGGAAGAGGAGTAGGATTAGGCCCTGCGAGATTACCCCTTGAATCATTAACTTTGAATATTTCTATTCCATTCAGGATTGCATCATAATAGTTGGGCTTGTCAGACGCATCTGGATGTAGATCAAGCCACAAATCCTGCTGTGGGCTTCCACTTGGAACAAGAACCACATAATCCTTGTACACTGGAACATCATCTTGCTGACCTGCCCATGCAACAACATCCGCCCCATTCATAGCAGTTTGATTGTAAAGGAAGATATCAAACACTCTTTGATTGATCTTGGTTATATTTGGTGCAATCTCGCAGAAATGAAGCCGAACTAGGTAAGCGAATCCTGAGTCGACTGAGAAAATCCAAGTCAAATTGTAATTGAGATTGATCTGAGGATTTGGCCCCATTGATCTTGCAGTGCTATAAACATTCACTGGAGCAACATAAGTAGGCATATCTATCGGATACACGATGTCTGTGTTTGGATCAGCAGCCAATGTAACCCGAGCGCAGCCCCATAGAGGTATGGCGAGTCGTCATACCAAGATCTATAAAGACCTGTATCCTTGGATGGCGAGATATCATTTCCACCCACATTCAAGCGATAAACATTCTCAAGAGCAGTGCTATTGTCGATCTCGAAAGGAGAAGACTGGCCCACAATCATGAGACTTCCATCAGTGGAACCATAAATGTCAGGCATGGATACAATCTCAATCCCATTCACGAATGCAAATGCCTTCGGAGCTTTGGGAGACGGGACGAAAGTTATATCCAATTTGTCACCATCAACATTTATCGAATACTCCTTCACAATAAATGCAAAATTCAAAGCTTCCGTGGTCTGTGCAGCACTGAAGTTGTTGAGCAGAGTATACGACCCTGCCGTCACCGAGAAGATGGAATTGGAGGCAGTTAAGTTCGCATAAGAAGCAGGGTAGAAGTAAAGCCGTACAAATTTACGACCGGAGATAACAGGAATTCTATATGTAAAATTAGAGTAGAAGACCCTAGCAGTCATGTAAGGGACTTGAGGGACCGAAGGGTCCTGAGTAGCAGCTTCGGAGATGGTGGAGTTGCCACCCGCCATTAGATACTTGGACTTAACATCTGAGGTCCACTTCCGGCCATCGGTATCAGTGGTTTCCGAGGTTGCTCCACAATCTAGGAGGAATTTCTCGGACGGAACAAAGTTTTGGGCCAGAATAACATGGATCGATGTGAAGGCCAAATAAAGAAGGATAATGGGTATAGCAGACACAACAGCAAATTTATTGGTGTTCTTCATCATAAACCTAGAAGTTTTCACAGTTTGGCTACAGTTTTAGAAGTCCAAAGAAACCGCAAAAAGAAAAAGATCTGGGTTGCTTAACACTCAAGTCAGATCGGAACGACACAAAAGGAAACAAGATTTTGCAACAAAACATACAACAATTACAGATCCGAATACCCCCGAAAAAGGATATTGACTAAGGAAAGAATCAGTCAAAGCCAAGAAACCGCACAGCCCGAAAAGAAAAGGATTTATCAGATCGGAACAACTAAAAAGATCGACGCATACGAAAACAAGACTTTGCAACAAAACATACTAAAATTACAGATCCGAACATCCAACTAGATAGAAAAGATGAGAGATTAAGAAGATGAAAACCTCTAGCATAGATTGGAGGAAAACCTGAGATAGCAGACAGCACAGGACCGAGAGCAGCAAAAGATAGAAACGAACATATTTCAGGCCCAAGAACAGACTGGGAGATGAAAAACGTTATCTTTTTGGAGTAGTAGCTCAAGAGCCAGGCTCTACAGGGAAATAGGATGTGAGAGCTTTGAAAATCAGTAGCAATGGCGAAATAAGTGCAATTGAAGAGGCGGGGAGCTGAAATAAATAAAGGCAGAAGACGTTTTTTTTGTTGAGAAATGATAAACTACCGATTAATTTACTACTCTTAAACTACTATTGAATAAAATAATATCTTTTTAAGTGTTTACTTAAATCGAGTTCTTTGTTACGTTTGATTTTTATTTAGAAAAAATCTATTCACATCTTAATTTTTATTATTTTTTTATTATTTTATAATATAATATTAAATAATAAATTTATAAATAAAATATAATAAATAATTTCTAATCATTTAATATTATATTATAAAATAATAAAAATTAAGATGATGAGTAATATTATTATTTTATTTATTAATAGAATGTGTGTTGGAAGATATGGAATGACGAATTTGACCCTTTAGAGAGAGAGAGAGAGAGAGAGTATAGCTGAGTTGCCTGTCATCTGTATTCAGTAAGAACTTGGTGGTGGACGACAGATCATCATTGAAAGAGGAAGACAGAAGGGAAACGCGTCCGGTTACGCGTTTGTGACAGACGGACATAAATACATAGCCCCTTTTCGTGTTATTTATTTATTTATTTAATTTCATAAATTATAACATAACATCCATCAATCCATACATCATCGATCCTTTCCAGTTTCCCCCCCCCCCCCCAACTTCTCTCTTTTAAATTTTAATAAACATATGTTTTTTAACTCTTCATGCAGCTATCACTTTCGTTATTTTCTTTAAAAAAAATATTATTCTATTTTCAATACATATTAATCATGTCTTTTTTTTTTCCGTAACAATACAAATTAAAATCAATTCTAAAACATTAAAAAAAAAAGAAATTGAAGATGTGGTAGGTGGTGAGGGGTAAGGGTAGGTGCTTGATACATTAATAATTGAAAATGTTTGATCAGTAGTACTACTACCGGCCTCGATCGTCTTGATCATTAATTAATTAATGTGGTTAACCCATCTCAAAATTAAATTAACCATTTAATTACCAAGTAATTAGTATTATTAATATTCTACTCATGTGGATGAAGAAGCTTATCTATGACGTACGTAGATTCATGTTCAGGGAGCAGGGAGCTAGGGATCAGCTCGATTCTTCTTCATTACATGTACTCACTCATCAGATGATGATGATGATGATTATGATCTATATATATATATATATATATATATATATATATATATATATATATCCTGGCATGGCCATCCAAGGGGATTTGCTTGAGAATTTTCTACTCATTTACGTACCATTTGCCTGGCCAAAACCGCGATATTGGCTTCTACATATCAAGGTGATTTATATCAAGTGTGAAGTTCTCTTTTGAGTATTATGTATCTCTAAATTTTAAAGTGATTTACTTAATAAAAAAATTTTATTATGCATTGACTGCAAAAGTGCTAAATATGTACTAAAAAAAAAATATTCAAAACATTACATCTAAACGTATTTTAGCACGATAACAAGCTATTCTAAGTGTTTTTTTATTTTAATATGGAATATATTAGAGGTTCTGACAATTTCATTCCTGATTTTTTTACTCGAGAATTCTTATAAAAAATATGAGCAAGAAAAAGGAAAAAGAAAAACAAACTCTAGCTCTGATACCAATGAAGGCGGACGCGCGTTGAAAGAATAGAGGAATAAAATAGAGAAATAAAGTATGCACAGTCAGAGAAATAGAGTATGCACAATTATTAGCACTGACCATATGCATGTATGCAGGATGCAGAAAATAAATAATGCTGATAATAACAATTTTCATTGAAATATAAGCTTAACAAAATTATAAGTAAAGCAACTAACAATATTACAAGAAAGGCAGGCGAGGAAACTAGATGTATGGAAAGAGAATGAATGTGAATTTGTGGGAGAGAGGAACTTGGTTGTGAGTAAAGTCTGTCTTCTCCGTTTACAAGGATCTCATTTTATAGAATAAGGAGTCGTCTGTTTACAATAATTGAAACAGAAATAAAATCCGTGAGTGAACAGTATATTATACTATTTATTCACGTGAAAGCAAAATAATCATGTCGTCAGGCATCTTTCTCAGCGAAATTCGTGGGATTATTGCCTTTTTGAAAAGTAGTGGGAATCTGTCAGTGGGAGACTAATCAGTCTGTGTGAGACGATAGTCTTCCTTGTCTATTTGTGCCGACGGATCATTCATCTTCAGATAATATTGGTGTATCTTCATAATCATGTCCAAATATATTACTATATGAATCAACAACTGAAGCCTCTGATGATGCTTTTGACTTAATATCAAATTCGTCAGAATTATCTTTTTCCAGAGACTTTTTTGACAAGTAAATCAAATCCTCTTTGTTAAGTCCTTCAAGAACACTATTCTTTTTAAACTTAGTGGATTTATTAATTTTAGCAAAGGACTCTGCTTTTTGTGAAGCAGTTGTTGGAGTAGGGGTCTGGATGAGTGGATATCTAGTTGAAACAGAACCATGAGTGATGGCAGGGAATTCCTCCGCATTTTTTAGATCTGGAGCAGTCTAGGAGAAATCTCTAATAACATAGTTAATGATCTCTTGGGTATAGGGGAACCTATCCCACCATTTAACAAAATAGTATCGAACCAACAGATCACCATTTCTCTCGTAATTCTATTTCATGATCCAAGAAACCTTGTACCATTTACAGAAATGCAAAGAGTAGGGAAATTTGGCAGTATGTTGGTCCATTTTAGAAACAATAGTATTGGCGAAACATTTGAATACTTTGTGAAGCATCCCAAGGAAAATCTCGGGAATATGGCCAAACTGATTCCACTATTTCAGGAATCAGAGTGAGAGTTTTCCTTTGAATTTTTTTTTATCAAAGTTAAGAAACCAGGAGTGGCTCATATCATTACACATACTAATATCGATTTAAAGTCTAAAGGCAAAGATTTCAGATTTTTATCTATATCAATTTCAAATCTTGAAGCAAATTTAAACTTGACTTTCTGTCCAAAAGGATCAGTAGTAATACCATCTTTATCAAAAAGAAATGGATATAAAGATAAAATAAAATGTATTCTTAAAATAACCTTATCAGACATATTTCTGATAAGTACAAAGGGAATTTTAAAACAGACATTATCTTGACAAACATGAGTAATGTTTAGCTCATAATTGATCTTCATCTGAGATCCATTTGCCGTAAATAATCTCTCAGTGGATTTTTTAAAATATTTTCTAGGTATTAATCCTTCTTGGATGCAGTTCAATATTGATCCAGAATCAATCATAACAACAATAGAAAATTGAAATTCATGACAAACAATAATAGTGACTCTTGAAAACTATTTGGGAGGAATAGTATGGCGAATTAGACATATCTGATTATTAAGAGCTTGTTCCTGTTGACCAGAATCATTTGTTTGCTCATTATCAGATGAGATATCCTGATCAAGTTGTTTATCAATTTTAAAATATAAAAATTCATGTTTTAAGGAATCATTTTCAGATATGAGATTATTGATCTCAGATTTGAGTTCAATAATTTCTTTCTTAATATTGCTAACTTCATGCTTTTTCTTGATCACAAAAAGCATCATATGACATCCACACTATTAGCAGGCGGTGATATCGACCATATGCATGTATGCAGGATGAAGAAAATAAATAATGCTGATAATAATAATTTTCATTGAAATATAAACTTAACAAAATTATAAGTAAAGCAACTCACAATATTACAAGAAAAGCAAGTGAGGAAACTAGATGTATGGAAAGAGAATGAAGGTGTATTTGTGGGAGATAGGAACTTGGCTGTGAGTAAAGTCTACCTTCTCCGTTTACAAGGATCTCCTTTTATAGGACAAGGAGTCGCCTGTTTACAATAATTGAAACATAAATAAAATCCGTGATTGCCTTTGCTACCCCTTTTGGTTACTACGAGTGGAATGTGATGTCATTCGGTTTAAAAAATACCCCTAGTGAATTCCTAAATATCATGAATGACATTTTCAACTCATTCACTCATTTTACCATAGTTTACATTGATGATGTTCTCATATTCTCCAAATCTATTTATGAGCACTGGAAACATTTGTCCTTGTTTCTGGATATCATTAGATTAAATGGTCTTATTGTTTCTCTAAAAAAGATTAAGCTATTCTAAACCAATATTAGATTCCTTGGTTATGACATTTTCGAAAGCAAAATCAGACCCATCAATGGGGCCATTGAATTTGCTGACAAATTTCCTAATGTCATTCTTGACAAAACCTAGTTGCAGAGATTCCTTGGTTCTCTCAACAATGTAGCTGATTTTTACCAAAATATGAGGAAACAATGTCGCCCTATATTTGAAATGTTGCATACTAATTAGGGCTGAGCAAAAATCTGAAAATCCGACTCCGACTCCAGCTCCGCACCGGCTCCGCTCTGGCTCCGCTCCGACTCCGACAAGTCGGAGTCGGAGTCGGAAGTTTTTTCCTCTTAGAAGTCGGAGTCAGAGTCGGAGTCGGAGTCATTGATGAACCGACTCCGGCTCCGCTCCGATCCGACTCCGACCCTCCGCCTCCGCCTCCGACTCCGACTCCGACTCCGATTGTCCCTCCGACTCCGCCTCCGATTTTATATATATTTTATAAGAGGATGTGTTTTTCTATATATTAATTATTTAAATTTTATACAACTATATCTTATATAGTTAATTAAACTCAATAATATTCTAGTTAAATAATATATTTATACTATAATATATGGACTAAATTGACTAATAATAGTTTAGTATATAACTAGATGTAAATATCATACTATTACAAATTTACAATATTACTAAATACTACCATGCAACACTAAATTACTAATGTATAAATATAATAGCATATAATACTAATGTATATATAATATACCATAAACACTAAGAATCTAAGATGCATAATAACATCGACATGTAATATTGTAATACTAATGTATAAACACTAATCTATAAATTTATAATAACATATAATATTAATGTATAATAACTAAAGTATTATTCATATAAATTACTAATAGTATTAATTACTATATATAAATTAGTAAACCACTTTAAGCCTATATATAAATTACTATATAAATCACTATAGTATTAATTACTAATATTATATTACAGTATTACTATATGATACTATTAACTATAGTGATATACTAGTATTAGATATTAGTGTACTAATACAATCAGTGATATAGTCAGTATAACATTTATACTAATACTATTATATAGTTATACTAAATTAAGATCACTATAGCAAACACTAATATATAATTATGCTAATCATCATAACTAATACTAATACTAATATAGACTATAGTTATAACTTATAGTATTATAACTATACTAAATTATTATAACTTATACTAATATAGTTATACTAAAATTTAAATCACTATAAGTAATACTAATATAGTTATATTACTATAGGGTACTATTAACTATAGCAATATACTAGTATTAGTATACTAATGCTAATTACTATTAGTGATATAGTTAGTATAATATTAATACTAATACTATTATATAGTATTAATATCACTATTAGTATAATATATAGTATTAATAATAACTAATACTAATATAACTATTAGTATAACTAATATCACTACTAGTATAACTAATATTAATACTAATACTAATACTATTAGTGTCTTACTAATATTTATATATATTAATATATATATCAAGTATAAGAATTAAGAGGTTAGAGATTTAATCTATATACATATATATATAATATATCAAGTATATTAGTGTATTACTAATATTTCTTATACGGTACCTTTTTTTTAATATTCATATATAATAATATATATATCATATATTTTTTTATGAATCTTAATATATATATATAATAGATAAAATAGATTTTATACTACTAATATATATAATACGGCGCCGTTTAGATTTATACTTATACTTCCCCCCTTTTCAATTTCATCTTCATGTGATTCGGTGAATTAGGGCTAAATAGCTAATGCATTTCGGCTGATGAGACTCTGTCCCTCTCTCGCGCAGCACCGCAGCGCAGGCCCGCAGCCCTCCCTTCCCTCTCGCGCAGCAGCAGCCCTCTCTTGTAGTCGTAGACTAACACAACTCTCTCACGCAGCACTCTCTCGCACCGGCACAGCAATCTCTCGAGTCTAGCCCTGCCGCGCAGCCCTATCGCGGAGCCCCTCCCTCGCGGAGCCCCTCCCTCGCGCAGGCGCAACCCAGAACCCTCTCGCGGAGCCCCTCCCTCACGCAGCCCTCTCGCGGAGCTCCTCCCTCGCGGCGGCGCAGCCCTCTTGCAGAGCCCCTCTCTTGCACAGCCCCCCTCTCGCTCAGCTCCTCTCGGCTCTCGGTAGATTGATCATTGATTTTTTCTATGTTTATTTCTAAATTTGGCATTATAGTTTAATTCATAACAAAATGATCTCCATAATTTTTGGCATTCATGCAAACACAACACTGACATTCTGGCACTTTAATTAATTAAATGAGCCAAGTGAACAAACAAATTTTGAATCTTTGATGTTAAACAGAAAGCTCATCACTCATCAGTCATCAAGTTTGGGTTTATTTTGTTGATTGTTGATTGGGGAATCTGTTACCCAAAAGGGCCAAAAATATGTAATTTTTGATGTTGTTTTAGTGGTGTTTTCGTTTATATTGTTGAATGTTGGGTCTGATTTTTTTTTTTTCTATTTTTCTGTTTAAGATGAGTATATATTTTCTCAAATATATTTATGTTTTAGTGATTGTAAAACATCCACTAGTTGAGTTAATGAGTTTGTATTATGCTTTTAAGGCTGTGTTTGGCTGTTTTAGTGATTGTCTTAATCGTATGATTTTTTTTGTTTGTTGTGTTTTAGTTCTTAAATCATGAATATAGAAGGCACAAACACTCCTACATCCACAGCTGCATCTTCCCCTGGCATCCCAGAACAGTCTATTGATGCTCCATGTCCCATAGTTGAAGAGTCCAGCGGACCAATAGAATCTTCGGTAGGCACTCCTAGTGCCTTCTGTTCTAATCCTCGCCCTCCACCTGGTAGTAGAGTTCCTAAGAACAGGTCTTTGGTATGGGTCCACTTCACAAGGGTGCTCGATTGTGATCCCGAAGAGCCTATAGCTACTTGTAACCATTGTGGGAGGCAATGGAAATGCCATCCCAAACGGCAAGGCACTTCGGCCATGAAAACACACATCCAACTTTGCCCCAAAAACCGTAGAGTAAGCTGGACAAGACTCAAACATTCTTGGTCCCAGAAGCGAGAATTGAAGGCCAAGGGGAGAAGAGCTTAGGAATGACCAAGTACAATGAGAAAAAAATCCGGGCAGCTCTTGCTAGGATGGTGATAGTGGATGAGTTACCCTTTAGGGTTGTTGAGGGCCAAGGGTTTCGGGAATACACTAAATCCCTTGATCCTAGGTTTTCAATTCCTTCTCGATTTACCGTAATGCGTGATTGTATGAGACTATTCTTGAAAGAGAATGATAGCTTGAAGAAAATGTTTATGACCACCAAACAAAGAGTGTGCTTGACCACCGACACTTGGACTTCTATCCAAAATATTAAGTACATGTGTGTGACCGCTCACTTTATTGATAGTGATTGGAACTTGCAGAAGCGAATCATTTCATTTGTTCGGATTAGCGACCACAAGGGGGCAACGATTGGGAGGGAGTTGGAGGAGTGTATGCTTGATTGGGGCATTGACAAAATCCTTACAATTACCGTGGACAATGCTACCTCTAACGACTCTGCTATTGATTGGTTGAGAACAAGGGAAATAGGAAGTGAGGATTGTGTTGCAGCTCACGAGTTTATTCACATGAGGTGTACAGCACACATCTTAAACCTTGTTGTGAGTGAAGGTTTGAAAGATGTTGATGACTCGATCATAAGAGTCAGAAATTTGATTAAGTATGTGAAGTCTTCTCCCCAAAGACTTGTCACTTTCAAGTCTTGTGTTGATAGGTCAAAAGTGTCATGTTCTAGTTTCTTGTGTCTTGACGTGCCTATTAGATGGAACTCGACTTTTCTTATGTTGGACGTGGCTGAGAAGTATCAAAAAGCCTTCCAACTTTTGCTTGATGAGGATCCTTACTCACGAGTTTATTTGTCTGAGGATGGGCATGGGAAAAAAGGTCTAGGAGCTCCTGGGGCTGATGATTGGGAGACCATAAGAAACTTTTCAAAGTTTCTTCATGTATTTTATAATGTCACCCTGCGTATTTCTGGTACACTATATGTCACATCAAATTTGTATGTCCAAGAGCTCATTAATATTCATAAAAACTTGAATACTTTTTGTAACAATAGTAATCGACGCTTGAGTTCAATGGCTTTGAGAATAAAGACAAAGTATAATAAATATTGAGGTGATCTAGAAAAAATAAATCGATTGTTGTTTGTTGCTGCCATTCTTGATCCACGGTACAAATTGGTTGCTCAAGCATATTGGTTCAACAAAACATTGGGCGATGAGAGGGGTGAGGAATTTGTTGGACTCCTCAAGAGGGATATGGAATATTTGTATGAACAACATGTAGGATTTTGTGGTGGTTGCGTAACTGGGTCTAAGTCAACTCGGAGTCGGAGTGGTGAGGCTAGTGCATCAATGGGGAGTAGTAGTAGTAGTGCCTGTAATGATGATGATCCCATGGACTTTTTGTTGGGATTCCATAAAGATCGAAAATCAGCATCCTTGATGGATTGTAAGTCTGAACTAGAGCGGTATTTGTTGGAGGATGTTGAGGTTCCTATGGGAAATTTTGAAATTTTGGTATGGTGGAAAGTCAACTCAAGCAAATATCCAGTTCTTGCTCTAATGGCAAGAGATATCTTGGCCATTCCGATCACCACCGTTGCATCTGAGTCGGCATTTAGCACAGGAGGCCGTGTCCTGGATCCATTTAGGAGTTCTTTGGCTCCTAGAACTGTCGAAACTCTTGTGTGCACACAAAACTGGTTGAAGTCAACTCCTATATGCTTGAGTCAAAATTATACGGATGCCATTGATGATGTGGAGAGTTATAAGTTAGACTCAGGTAATGTATTTAGAGATTTTTTTAAGTTGTTATATATGTTGATTTTGCCATTTTCTGACACTAACCTCCTATACTTTAACATCTTAATGTAGAATTAATCACTGGTATGGCCAACTTACTTCGTGAAGATGAGTGACAATTTGACATATTGAATTGAGGTTTGAGTTACTATCCAAAATACTAAATGCTTCATGCTGAATTCTGTTTACTTTTCAAAGATAACTCTGCTATTTACTTCTACTTTGTTTATACCATAAGTTCATATTTATTTAAGTTTCCGAGACCTTAGTTCAAAAAAGCTAAATGGATCCATTCCTCCTAATAGGTTTTTTGAGAATATTACAACTATATAAGATTTTGCATCTTCCTAATAAGATGTAATATACATGTTTTTTATATTTGTTTAAATTTATTTTTCATATGATATTAAAGTTGGGTTGTTTTCCTTACTAATATTCTTTTTTTTTTCCTTTTCAGGCACAACTTGAAAGTTGGAAGTTGGAACATATGGAAGTTTCTAACATTTAATACATTTTGGTTCATTTGTTGGGCATTTAGAATATTGTAATTTGGAAGTTTGTAATTTATTCTATTTTGGTGCATTTGAAAGTTTGTAATTAAATATTTAAATGTTCTTGGGAACATTTATTTTGGTTGGCTCTTAGAATATTTTGGATTTTTTTTGTTGTTAGAATGATGTGGATATCAGGATATGGATGATATCATGATAGGAGTACATGTCAAAATAGAACTTTCTTTTTAATTTTTATGGATGATGGATGGTAGGTGTGATATGTGAATGTTTATTGTAGTGATTAGTATTTAGTTGGATGTGGATATCAGGATATGGATGATGGGAGTATATGTAAAAATAGGATTTTTTTTTTTTTATTTTTTGAATGCATGTTAGTATATTACTTATTTTATTTAGTTGTATTTTTTGTTATAATCAAAAGTTTAATTAGTTTAGATTGTAATGTTGAGAAAATTGAAATTTAAAAGCCAACAATTTTTTTTTTTAAAAGTAGGTCAAATATGAAGTTAAAAAAGATTAAAAAAAAAAATCAAAAAATCCGACTCCGCTCCGACTCCGCTCCGACAAGTCGGAGTCGGAGTCGGAGCGGATTTTGCACATCTCGGAGTCGGAGTCGGAGGTCGGATTCGACCTCCGACAAAGTCGGAGTCGGAGTCGGAGGTTGGGCCCTCCAACTCCGAAACAGGCGGTGCTCAGTCCTAATACTAATCCTTCCCCCTGGTCAGAAATTCATACTAATCTTATTAAACAAATCAAAGCACATGTCAAAACTCTTCCCTGCTTTGGAATCCCTACTTTTGACTCTTTTAAAATTGTTAAAACAGATGTCTCAAACATTGGTTATGGTGACATTCTGAAACAAATTGTTTCACCAGACTCTTCTGAACAAATTGTTCGATTTCATTCTGACATCTGGAATACTCTAGGGTGGTAAACCTATTGACAATTTCTAATGGTGAAGCAGGTTCATTTTTTATGAGTTTGGGAGGAGCCGGAGTTTGTTTTTCTTCTACACCTTCATTGGTATCAGAGCCAATTTCGGTTCTGGTTTCTATTAGATCATCTTATTTTTCTTCATTTCATTTATTTTGCCATCCTTCAAACCAAACACTGAATTCTTACTTTGTCAAAACACTAGAACTAAACTCATGGATGTCAGATGACGTGAAAGACTGTGGTTCTAGGAGTCGAAACAGTTCTTCTTGGTCATTGACATTAATATTCAACTGATTGAGCTTTTTTTAAGTTTATTGGGCTTCTTAGGACACTTATCAACAAAATGTCCAGATTTGCCGCAATTAAAACATTTTTCTTTTAAAAAATTTTGAAAATTCTTTTTCTTGGAAACAAGCTTTTTGTTAGAAACTTTTTTATAAAAATTATCATGGGATTTTCTCCTCGTCCCACCATGAGGTTTAGAAAACTTAGTAAAATGTTTTTGTTTTCTCCTAGATGGAGCAATAGGAGGAATGTCAAATTGTTCACAAAAAGTTCTCATATCATATTTGGCTTTTTTGCTATTTTTTATCTGTTAATGAAGCATTCTTTGATCATTGCATATACTGATACCAAATTTCTTAATAGTACTGAAAATATCATCATAAGTGTAATTTTCATAATTAAGAAATCTCGAATTATCAGTAAGTTCATCCTTAACCTTATGAGCAAATAAATAAGGTAGGCCATCAATGAACTTTTCTTTCCAGTAAGGCTTATGACTATCATCTCTAAACATTACTCTAGACATAAAAATATCTTGATACCATCGATAATCAAACATCTAACGACATCACAAATTATTCAAATAATCATTAATATGATTAGTAATATTAGAAGGGGTTCCAATAAACTATTTGATAATATATAAATCAAAGTATTGACACCATAAGGAAATGTCATTCCTGCAGTTTCATTAAAAATAGGTAACCTTTCGTCATTACGCTTGACAGCATTTTGCATGGCTTCCTTTGCTTCAGTAGTGAGTTGTTTATCCCACCAGTTGTGAAGCACACCAAAAAATCCATTAGTTAAAATAATAACAATATCAGGTTATCTGATATTGTTGTTAATATAAGCATTTGAAACTAAAGACATTTTACTTATGGTATTGAGGATTTCTTTTTCAGACAATCAATCAATATTCCATTCGTAAATTTTTTCAGCAAAATAAGAAGATTGGGTTAAAAAAAATTTTTCTTCAAATTATAAATCAGGAGGGGTAGGCTTGGAATATCAGTTATTCGTCAGACTCAATTAATTTTATCAAGGGTCTTGACCTGATTGTTATGAAAATCAATTTTTGGTCTATCCTGTGGTAAAATAATCAAGAGTTTTTCAATGGTTTTTGAAACAGAATCTGAAGTAGAAGTAGGTTTTTCTACATTTTCTTCAATCCGATCTAACTGGTGTCTAATAGTTTGAAGAGCAAGATTGATAAAATTGTTTTGATGAATAATTTTTTTTGTCTCTTGCAAAATATTGTTTTATTTAGAATCTTTGGATTCAATTACTGGGATTTTGAAAGGAGAAGTAATAACTTTAGATCCTTTATGAGAAATACGAACTGTCTCTAAAGGAGGGTGGCTAGACTTAACCACAGCCTTACCTTCTTCCTTGACAAAACTAGTTTTAACAACATTCAAAGTATTTTTAGAAACATAATAGTTTTCTACAAAATTAAAGAAAAGTATGTGCCTTTGAAGGTCATTCATCTTTTCTTTCCATTTTCTTTTAACACGCAATTTTTCAGAAGCAGAAAAAGTAACATGATAAGATTTTCTTTTATCACGATTTTCTTGTGAACTATATTCATTAACAAGAGCAAGTAAATCATACGAAAAATGTCTATTTATCATAGTGAGTTGACTGTAATGAATAGGCGCAACCATATATGAAGTTGTAGGAGATAAAAATGAAGCATCTTCTTCTTTCTTATCAGCTTCATCCTTTATGGATTTATCTTTGGATGTTTCAACATCCTTGGTAGAGTAGTAAGCAAAAGTCACCTGAGAGATCGTTGAAATGCCCTTCAATTATATATATATATATATATAAATATATATGTTGGAACAAAATGGGTTGCAAAACAAAAAATAGGGAGTGAAAAGTTTGCTTCAAAGCGCGTTACGAATATCGCTTTCCTTAAGACAATATTCGCCTCCACCACTGTTACATGGGTTACAAGCGAATTTGCCTCCAAGATACAATGAAGTTAAGAACAAGTTTGTTTATCTAACTGTGTTATACACACACGAAATTAGATCTCGAGTACCCTCAGATTTTACTATTGAACCAAGAGATTATAAATCTATTTTCTGCAGAATAAACAGATTCTAATGATAAGTTTTGAAAAAATGAAAACTTTTGAAAGAGAGAGAATTTCGAAACTGCCTTCTATATTATGTCAATTCTATGTTGAATTCGTAGGTCAATGAGTCTATTTATAGAGGGCCATAGAATGTGAATGAAAAGTTGTAACTTTTCATTTTTCTATAATCTGATACAAGCAGGTACATTTATTATACTTGTTACCAAGTGACACAAGGATTGGACCTGGTCTAATGGTGGTGTTGGTTCCCTCTCCAAACGGTTTGCCCAAGTTTAAATACCAACTGGTGCAATCTGGAAATTATATTTTTCTCGTGCATTTGTGCCCCTTGACGCGTTACAACACATGAGCCATGTGGCCTATACGTACACTCTACATAAATCAACAAAAAACCTCTCCTTTGTGGGAGGCATGACTCGAACCCAGTCCCATGGGATAAATTCAGAGACTCAATACCACTAAGTCAGGTAATGACTTGTAGACCCAAAGTATTATAACCATAAGCTATTGCTTTTAAACTTTCCTTAATCTCTCTCTATCCAAAATAATTCATAACTTCCAAAAATAAATTCCAACATATTATTAATAATAAATATAATATATATTATTTTGAAAATATTTCCAACAATCCTCCACCATTATCAAAATATATCCAGATTAGAATAGAAAAACTTATATATAAATGAAGGTATCTTTTGGACTTGAACTTTTATATAGTGAAAATACATCAAAACTAACCAGAATGGCATAATAGACATGCTTTGAACTAGCGATTCTATACGATTAGACTGATATATCTCACATATAAATTTTTTTCTCTTTGGGTATTTCATAAAAACTGACACGTGGATTGGTCTTATGTCTATATCCTGGTTTCATGAGCGCTCTAGTGACAAAGCCTAATTCGCATAGGAGGCGGCACCACTCCCGACACTCATATAGGTAGACTTATCGAATATGTCCTGTAACTAAATACTTTAACATAAACATGTTATAAGTCTATTAAGAGTTATTGCTCAGCCTCTCATTTTTATTACAGTACCAAGCACTTAAAACCTTGGGATGGTAAATTAATTTGAAAAACTAATTTAATATCACAGTGCTTGCAAACCACGAACATATAATGTACTTTGCTCATTGAACTCAAGTCATGATATATTCAAAAGTTGAGTTGAGTTTCCATTATTGGTGATTTTATTGTTTTGGCTTTAAACCCATCCCTTTGATGTCCTACATCAATTCTCTTGCAAGTTCTTTAGTTAATGGATATGTCAGTTCTGACAATATCTCGTAAAATCGATCGTAATTACTCTATTTGTGAATAATTACATTAATATGCCTAAACTTGCCATTATATATATGGCTTAGGCTCGTGACAATATAGTCTCACTGTCACAAGGCAAAGACATTGGTGGCATTGATTTTTGTCAAATCCGAGATCTTTATCAATAATTTCTTAGCCACGTTACCTCTTTGCTTCAAGAAGCCAATGCTATAAACTCAATCATCATGGTTGAGAGTAAGTTTTGCATGCTTGCTTCTTTGATCTCATATATATTATACGTATATGTGTGTGTGGATCGTCCTACTTAATTAGGAGAAAGCTGCTAGCATTCTGTTTTCATATTAATTCGTACTACTCGACATTCAAAAAGGTGTTGTGCATGGTTGCAGATCAAATATCAGTACTATTAATGACTGATCTTCGATCGGGACTATGCACAAATATACATTACTACGTACTGATTACCTGTGCAGATGATCAGAAAACATGACGACCAACCTTAATTCCATTTTCTTTGATCAGCTAGCTCTGAGATGCCTCCCGGCCCCCAGCTTCCTCTTGCTTATACCTCCTCTCTCTTTTTCATCAGCTTCTAGTAGAAACAGATACACATGAACAATATGCATGCATCTTTCTTTCTTTCTTGCCTGCATTTATATATATACAGACCCGATCAAGTTAAGGGGACACCTACCTGAGATTAAGTTCATATATACCTGTTCTTATCTTAATTAGTTGGCCGGTTGCTTGCAGTTCTTTACCATTTATATATGTTTTTTTTATAATTTGAACATTTGAAAATCCAAGGGTGCATTGCACACTATGCATGCAGTTCAATATTGCTGATCACTAAAATTAACGTATCTTAGGAGTAATGTATATGCAACTTTACTCCTACCCTTCAATTGATCATGTCCGTAGGCCATAGCTGAGAGTAAATTTGAATAGCTAGCAAGTTGAGGAAAGGGAATTGTCTTGGCTTCAAAGCTAGAAATTCGATCACTTCTTGGGCACTTCCCTTCTGTTCCTCGTCACTTTCAAAGAACAAACCTAATCATACATCGATACATATAAATGTGTGGTCCATGAAATAGGCAAAAGTATGCTAATTTCGTAGCTCACGATCACCATGGATACTCTCATGAAAAAGAATTTGTTGCACGTTATCTTTGGGATGGCCACTTTTATGATTGTTATTCAAATTAGTTCAAGTTCCACCATATTTGCAGGTGCCACTGGAGATTTAGAGGAGCAAGTAATGGATACCATGGTGGAGGGCACTGAAAATCATTTAGCATATGACCATAGCAGAAGTTATGGGTTCGTATAACCTGTTGAAGAGTTTTCTTATTTTTCTAGTTTTTGTTATAATTTTGTTTTTGTACAGATGTAAAGATGCATGCCACACACAGGAAACATATATACATATACATTTCTTGGATCATGTACACATTTACGTGTAAATATGCACAGTGTGCATGTGCATGTGTTTGATATATGCATGCATGTTTTCAGGATTAATGAGCTGGGTAGCATGGAAGATGATGCATGGCAAATGGTGGGAAAGAAAGGGAACCAATTTGTGGTTAACGACCAACCTTTCTATTTAAATGGATTCAACACGTATTGGTTGATGGTATTTGCTGCGGATCAGTCCACCAGGGGAAAGGTCACGGATTTGTTTAAACAAGCATCTTCAGTGGGTCTAACAGTTTGCAGGACATGGGCATTTAATGATGGACAATGGCGAGCTCTCCAGAAATCTCCTTCAGTTTACGACGAGGAAGTTTTCAAGGTACCTACTCTCAAGTAGTACTGTACTGTTTCCGGGGTCTCGTGCGTGCTTGTGAACTCTACTTTTTTCTTTCTTTTTTTGGCTAAATAACATCAACTTTATTTTTTTAAGAATCTGCAATAGCATTGAATATCATTAGCATGCAGCGTTTCGATGTTCATAGATCTGCATTTCCATTTTTCGAGTGACATCCTGCAGGCCTTGGATTTTGTGGTGAGTGAAGCAAAGAAATACAAGATCCGGCTCATACTATCGTTAACTAACAACTGGGATGCGTATGGAGGCAAAGCACAATATGTGAAATGGGGAAAAGCTGCTGGCCTCAATGTAACATCCGGAGATGACTTCTTCTCTGATCCAACTCTCAGGAGCTACTACAAGGCGCATGTTAAGGCTAGTAATTGCTCGCTACTATTATATTATATATATATATATATATATGATTATATATATATATATAATCATCTTTAATTTGACTGTTAAATCGAACTTGTATCATATCAAACTTGAAAACTGAACATTAATTTGATCATAGACGTGCTTTGCTAATAAAAGTAGCTCTCTGTTCTTGGGATTTGCACATTTATCTCTTTTACATTTTCAGATTTAATCTAATTGTGTTTATCTATGTTAATGCTTTGTCGATGTATATAGACGGTTCTTAATAGGGTCAATACACTCACAAACATAACTTACAAGGACGACCCCACTATCTTTGCATGGGAGCTGATGAACGAACCTCGATGCACCTCTGATCCCACTGGAAATAAACTGCAGGTTTGTTTTCACAACTTGTTTTTTTTTTTTTTTTTTTCTAATTCTTGTTTAATTGCCTTCGATCGAGGAAAGATTCTCTTCATGATTCCCTGATCTATTGTTCAAGTGAAATTCCGTTGTTTTCTAGTCATGGATACAAGAAATGGCAGTCTATGTGAAGAGCATGGATCCAAAACACTTGGTGGAGATTGGCTTGGAAGGATTTTATGGTCCCTCAACACCTGACAGGGTTCAGTTAAACCCAAATACATACGCCCAACAAGTGGGAACTGATTTCATTAGGAACCATCAGGTTCTTGGTGTTGATTTCGCTTCAGTTCACATTTATGCAGACTCTTGGTGAGTCACCCTACTCACTTCCCCAAAACTTTGCTCTTCAAATATGAAAATTTTACGAAGATGTATGCTTTGTGACTATATTGTCAATGCGCGAGCTTTCCAGCTTGTTTACACTCATTGATCTTTCTGCTTATTATAGATAGACATGATTATGATAACTTCTGATCCAGTAATACAAATATCGTTGAAATAGGATTTCACAATCAATAACTAATGCCCATCTGCAATTCACGAAGTCGTGGATGGACGCTCACATAGAAGATGCTGAGAGACATCTCGGGATGCCTGTTGTGTTTGCTGAATTTGGGGTATCTTCAAAGGACCCTGGCTACAACTTGTCATTCCGGAACACCCTTCTCAACACAGTTTACAAGATCCAATTGGACTCTACAAAGAAGGGAGGAAGTGGTGCCGGGAGTCTTCTGTGGCAGCTTTTCCCTGAAGGGACGGAAAACATGGATGATGGATATGCAATTGTTTTGTCAAAATCTCCGTCAACATCAGACATCATATCCCTTCATTCCTCAAGGCTCGGGATCTTCAACTCCCGTTGCTCTTGGAAATGCCATTGGGGTTGCAACAAGAAGCCTGCTTTGGATCAGACATTCCTCTACCATGACGATCTGTAAAACTTATAAACATGAACATAAAAGGAATGGCCGGGTCCGAATGAGTTGGAATACTAGAATAAAAGTTGATGATGGAAGACCATGCGACTGATTGTATAATTCATATATTGTAATTTTGTAATTTTTGTGTTTTATAATGTAATGTATAAATATAAAATAATGTAATATGTAGTGAATCGAATTGTGTGTTGCATGCATTTTACATGATGAATATTGTATAATTTTCTTTTGCATGCATTTAGTTAAAATGGTAATTAGTTTATAACTTTAGTTATTTTTTACATAAAAATTAGTTTTCCATTTTGATACATTTTTATTATTATGGACAATGATCAATTAGTATTATGCTTTTTAACAGAAATATAGGCTTTTAGATAAAATAAAATAAAAACATTATGCTTTTCAACATTACCTTTTTTTTTTCACAAAAAATTAATAACAGACTTTTGTAAAAAAAAAAAAAACACACACACACACCCCGAAACCCGGATTTTCGGATTTTAAAAATCCGGATTCATCAGGGTTCTCGAGTTTTAACCCGGGTTTGAAATCCGGGTTCTGGGCCGAGTATATCCGGATACCCGGTCCGAAACCTGGATGAATAGTCTTAGGGAGAAGATAACAGATTTATTATGTTGATACCCAACTTTTTAAATAAACAATTACAAGAATATTGATTTGAGTATTAAGAACCCTCCCTCCCCCCACTCCTTGTTTATGCCTGCGGTTGCCCTTGGTGGACGCCAATCAAAATTTAGTATCTAAGGTTACTAAAAGTATGCAGGTTTGCTTTCTTGCCTTAACTGCCAAACTTTGGATATATCGAGACTAACATAAGATTTAACTATCATCATGACCACTTGGTCTTGGTGGTTCAGTTTTTGGTATCCTTCGAAAATCCACTTAAACAACCAAATCAGGGTCAATACCAGCAAAAACATATCTCAAATACACTTCTAGCTACTATATATTTGGCTGATAAATACCATAATTGTATTATTGTGTTCAGTCCGATCAATATTCTCTTTTTTGGTGTAAATAAAGCTGAGTAAAAATTTAAAAATCGGACTCCGAATTTGGCTCCACTCCGACTAGGACAAAATGAAGTCAGAGTCGGATTTTTTTTTTTAATTTTTCAGTTGGAGGTGGAGGCGGAGTCGGAGGTGTCATTGGACCGACTCTGACTCTGATACAATCCGACTTCGACTTTATGCTCCGACTCTGACTTTGCCCCGCGACTCCAACTCCGACTTCGATATTGTACATATGTTATAAAAATATGATTTTATCTATATATTTATCATATATACTAGTATAGTTATATAGTTATATAACTACAACTTATATAGTTAAATTCAATAATATACTAGTATGAGCTAATTATTATAAACTAATATATTTATACTACAATATAAATAGACTAATGATAGTTTAGTATATGTAAATATCATAATATTAGTACCAAGCATAATAAAATATAGAAATAAATTAGCCGCCAGTATTTAAATAAGTCTAATATAATAAATTAATAACACATATACTAGTTTACTAAAGTATAATAACATGTAATTAGACACTAAAAAGTCTAGTATATAGTTAAGCTAGAAACGTGTTAGACATTGGTATTATAACATGTAATTAGATACAAAAAATAATATGTAATACTATAGAATGATAACATGTAATTAGACATTATAGTATAAGTCTAGTATAAAAATAAGTTAGATATTAATATAGAAGTAAATTAGCATTGAATGATTTAGTTTTAATTTTAAAACTTTTGAAAAAATTAAAATTTGAAAGGCCACAAAAACTCTTTTTTAAAATGGACTAAATATGAAGCTAAAAAAAGTCCAAAACTGAAAACCTAAATCCGACTCCACTCCGACTTGAATCGGAGCCTACACAAGTCGGAGTTAGAGTTCGGATTTGAACTCCAACAAAGTCGGAGTCGGAGTCGGATTTAGGAGAATCCAACTCCAACTAAGTCGATGCTCAACCCTAGGTGCATAATCCAAGTTGTTTTTATCCCTATAGTAGTAGATGAACTGGGTTGTAGCTGTTCCAATCCAAATGACAAAAGAACGGGGCATCGACAGGAGCCCATTTCAGGATTGAAATTAAATAATAATAATAATAATAATAATAATAACATCTGTTAATGTTGTACGAAGAAAGGAAAGAAATATCATGATCAAATGAAGAGCTGGGGCACCTTCTGCTACTGCATGTATGTTACAGGAAAAAGATACAATTAAAGATACAAATATGATACTTGTATTAATCTGATTGTTGGTTCTGATCACAGATCATTTGGTTGTGGCACGAGCACACATCTCAAATTCTCCTTCAGTTAAGTTATCCATCGCACTAATGGTGCTAATAAAGTATATAAAGTGCAACAATTATATTTTGCCAAATGGGAATGGAATTTTTAATCTTCGGAATAACTGAAAAAGGAGAGAAAAGTTAAACCTTCTCTGATATGTTGTAAAAAGTTGCCAAACAAAACTCTGAATTACTATTTTAGTCGTGATTGCATCAAATATCCAAGTATGTTTGCATGTACTCCAGTCACCTTATGCCAAAAATGCAGTAATAATTAGCCATCGACAGTGTGGCTTCAACTTCTGCCACTGCATCAAAGAGAATACAACACCTCCCTGCCATGAAGTGAGCAAGAAAATTATGTTTAAAACAGCTTGAAATGTTTAGCAGGAATACAAGATTGGCCTTCGAGGGATAAAACAAGCAACTTAATCACTTGGGGATCATTCAAACAGGACCAACGAAATGAAGGAATGATCAAATTACAGTTTGAAACTCATTTTCTGGTCATGGTTTTCTTTTTTTTCTTTTTTTTACTACAGATTGTGACACAGACGAGTTATATTTCGACTCAGGAGTCAAACAAAAACTTTGAGAGATCTACACATAGACAACTATATACTTGTTTTTTTTTTTTATGTAAACTAATGTATTTAGCATACATATTTATAAGAACACTAAAAAGTGGAAAAAACAACTATAGATAAGTTTGTAGACCAAAAACAAACAACACTCCAACCAAGTTTTGTATGCAGGTTGGCATGACTCTTGAGCACATGAGTGTCCTAAACTGCCAAAAATCAATAGGTTAAAGTCCTAGAAATCATGTTTTAATGGGTCCTCCAAGTCTTTTAGCAATCAAGTAGGGAGGTTCATGCATTGTCCTATCAAATTTAATGGCATTAACAAGAAAGTTTCAGAAAATGGAAGGATGCCAGGGGGGAAAATATTTACTTACATCACCAAGCAATTCATTTCCTATTTAAGCTAAACTTTGAAAGAACAGCAACTGCCTGGTCACCACCCAGCAGAAAATAAGGATGCGTCAGAGCAGCAGCAGCAGAGATACGTCCCCTTCTGAGAAAACCTCTCTGTGATATAAGCTTTGTGGCCAGATCCCACCCTCTACCCAAGTCGAGATCAAGAATTGTAAAGTCAGGCCTCAACCGCGTGTATTCCCTCCATTTATTTAAGTCATACCCAACTGTTTTTAGTTCTGAATTGAAATTCTTTAAGCTTGATGTAGATCTTAAGGTTGGTATTGCCATTTGCATGAGTACAATCCCAGCGGAATACATATCAAAGAGATCAGGACTGTTTAGCTGCAACAAGATTTCCAAACATCACTTAGTACTTCGGGGAACAAAATAACTTAACCCATGCTTTAAATGGAGATATGCTCTGCAGTGTTAAAGAAAGCTCATAAGGCTTTTCACAAATCAGATTATGGTCTGAATACTGAAAGTCATATAAATTCAAGGTATCAGATGATTATCATGTGCAAGCCCAGAAGTCCGTTGTTTAATTTGCTTTCCCTTATACCACGTTAAAAACAAATATTTGAAGTGTTCCTTCCCAGGAAAACACCAAAAAGAAAAGGTAGAAATCTTTTGTAACCTGCCCGTCTCATCAATAATAAAATTTGTTTACTGATCAATAAAGAAATCTTGTTACCTGCCAGAGGATTGGAGAAAGGAACGCTGCAATGGGCTCCGGAGGAGGACTTGGTGTTTCCTCCGGGAGTACGTATAGTTCAGGGGGGCAATAATCAGGATCAAGCAGGCTAAGTTTGGGTACGTAGTTCTTGCCAATCCGAAGATCTGTGGCTGCCCCGAAATCTATGAGCTTGATCTGTCCCCGTTTCGTCACCACCAAGTTGGCAGGCTTTATATCACGATGAACGATGCCTGTGTTATGTATTTTCTTCAGTGAGGTAATGATTTGGCGCATTATTTGCTTGATGATCAAAGCATCTCGTTTAACAGAGTCCACTCCTTGCAAGACCCGCCCAAACATGACAGATTCTAAGTTTAAAGGGAAGTTGCGATCTTTCATGTAATCAGCAAGATTGCGATCACCCTGTCACATGGATATCCCTAAAAATTAATCCACCGGGTATAGTTGTGCATCCCTATAAGAACTTAACTGTAGAAAATATGCAAGCATGTGATATAAAGAAGCCTTTCATCAAGTGATCCCACAAAGATTCAAAGGAAATAATAAATAAATAAACCAACATGCTGCGTTAAGGGCATAACTCAAGGATACTTATCCTCCATGCATTCAGTATCACATACTCATAGCATTCAGTGAGTCCTAATTGTCATGCAATGCATGTGTTTGATCTCTAAAAACTGCACCTCGAATTTCCAAACAAGCCATTTTCCTCCCTTTGTGAATTGAGAATTTGTTTCGTTGGCAACAAAACTTCCAAGGAACTCAGCGCATGATTCAGGGGCCGCTCTAGACAGTCTGTAGTTGAACCACTCCTCAAAGTCACCGCATTCTTTACCCCCTTGGATTCCAGTCTTCACCTGCACATTCCCACCAACAGAGAACCAAATTTACAATTTTATAGATCAGGCAAAGGATTATAGAAGGTGGATTCTGGAATTCAGTAACAAGGGAAAGCCTAGTTCGAAATTTTACCAAGTTCAATAGCAAGGGCAAGAGTACAAAGCTGAGACAAGGGACTTTGGAGATGATTTTACTGAATAACATGTTTAACCGCAATGCAATATGTTTGAGGCTCCTAATTGGTAGATTTTAAGCCAAAACAAAAACACAAACGACCTTCATTTCACCAAGGGACATAAGAAAGAACTTAAATACATATCAACCGGTCTTGACAACATCCGAGTCCAAATCGAACCAAAGAACAATATAAAACCATGAACCATCGCAGAGATACCTTTTTTAGAATGACTTTCTCCTTCACCCTCTCATCCAATTCCGTCGCATTTCTTCTTCGTCTATTCTGTACCTTGTTTTCTGCAGCCACATTCTTGGGAACAATGGCACCAGAATAAACAATACCAAAGTTCCCTTCTCCAAGTTTTTGACCTATCACAAAATCCGAAGTGTTCAAGTTCCTCTTTCCACTCAAACTGTCCAAACCCAGTTGCAGAGGAGCCAGAAGGTATGTATCAATGGCACCGAGGAGAATACCAGGCCTTGAAGTTAAATAAATCCAAGTCAGCCCAGCAAATACCAGGAACCCCCACTTTTGCATCTCGGAAAGTTCCCCGGAAACTCTCTGAAATTGCCAAAACCCATATTGTAAAACGGGAAACTGATCCAGGTGAAGAGCATTCTCCAAGAAATCTTCTTGGACGTTTTCAATGAATACATTACACCTTAGCCGGTTATATTTGAAACGGTTCGTGAAGATACAGAGATTTGTTGGAGAAGTCAGCTTCAAAGGAGAGAAGCAGAAACTCCTAGGATTATGTTGAAGAGCACTCGGAGTTGGACAAAGCAAAGAAGCCATGTCTGGACTCCTTTCACGAGAGAATATCTAATATTAGTGTCAGCAGAGGCTGATAATTCGCGACGTGGCATTAATGCCATCCGGGAGTATTGGGCAGGGGAGAAAAAAAAAAGTAATTCACAAGATCTTTTAATAAAAACCTTATGAATTTCTTGTAAATCATAGATCGATATGATTTGGTTAAAAACCTTCATATTTTTAAAGAATATGGTACCAAATTTAAAATCTTTTAATAAAAAAAACTAACTAATAAACACCATAAAATAAAAAATTCTCTAGAAATCAAACTAAAAAATAATTCACAAGAAAAAACACCTTAAATTATAATACCATTAATGGAAAATAAGTCCATAGATAATATAAAGACGAAAAACCAAATAAATGGCAGCACCAGGATATAGAATAAGTGGATCTGCTATTTTGTTTCATTGAAAGGCCATGTATTTCTCTTCCCTTCTATTTAATTCGCGCATAGGATTTTATATTTACAAGAAAACCAATGTGTTCAACATCAATTGTACGGTAAAAAAAAAAGTCAAAGCCCCCAAACATAATTAAGATTGGTTGATCCAGATTCCACACTCATCATATAATATATATATATATATAATATATATATATATATATATATATTTGTGTTCAGCAGCGAACCATTTCCAGAGTATAAATAAACAGAGCCTCACAGTTCAACTTCAAAATTAACCAAAGAAAATAGCGGACCAATTGTTTAGCATACTAGCTTCAGTGATACAGAAGAAGTAATTGCAGACCATATAAGGTTTCCCAATCCAAAAGAGCACAAGTAAGAATTCCATGTAGAACAAATGACGCGTGTGTCGGCACCCAAAAGAAGGAAATCCCCGGCAGCATCTAGTGGAAGGTGGAGCTATCCTTCTGAAGAAAAGAAGCTGCAGGCCTCACATAACTGAAGCCCGTGAAAGGGTTTCCACCAGCATTTGGACTAGCAGCTGGTGAATCCACAACTGGCATGTCCGTCCAGCGCTTCTCAAAGTTAGCTATGCAGTGCTTCCCGGCAACTTCGGGACGAAAACTTGGCTGGATTTGTCGGGTCTCCAGTTTCTTCCAATTGATTGCCTTGAACCACTTATGGCGCTTAATTTCCTCGCTCCCAGTAGGTCCACAACCAAGGCGCTTGCTTGCTTCTTTCTGTAGCAGCTGCAATAGAAGAATTAACATACTCAGATCTGTGTTGCAACGAGGCACAAGAATCAGATAAAGATCAACCTTGTTCAGAGCTAATAGCATTTTGTTCATTCATTGTAATACTTGAAATAATTGACAAGATTTTCTCAAATCTAGAAGGTAATTTCCGTATTGACAAATGCAGAAAAATTTCAAAAAATAACCAGAAATACAATGCTAATTAAACAGACCTAAAATCAATCATCAACTTTAGAAGGCTCAAAAACCCAGTACAAGAATGAAGAATTCAATTAATGGAGACTAAAAAGCATGTCTATCAAGACTAAAAAGATTTACCCCTTTTAACAGAGAATGTGCATCACTTGTCAAAAATGCCGGTAGCTTGATCTTTTCCTTTACTATCTTTTGCTGAATTTTCTCACGGTTCCCAGTAAAAGGAGGCTGTACAAGCAGAAAGCAGAACAAAACACTGTAACTGTCTGGTACCACAAACTTGATATATCCCTATTATAAATCTTTGTTCTAAGTTGCAAAGTCTTGACCATATTGAGACATGTCAGATTTGTATTCATACATCTATACAACTAATGCACATATGACTATGAACAAAACTACTATTACGAGCATTGTAGAAAATTATCAAAACTGATAAGCATTCTCATGGTATAACTTTCTGAAATACACACGATAGAAAGTACCACTTCAAAGAAGACAACAATCAATTATCATTCTAAGAAAGTTTTGCAAGAAATGAACCCCCCCCCCCCCCCCCCCCCCCCCCCCCCCCCCCAAAAAAAAAAAAAAAAAAAAAAAGAAAAAAAAAAAAAAAAAGAACACACTATATGAGACAGTCAACACTAATCTTCACCTTCAACCCACAAAAACTCTGAAGGGTGTAAAATACTGTAAGACATCTAGTGACAAATAATCTAAAAATCGACTCCAGCATCTAAATGACAAAAGACTGTTAATAGAAAAAACACCAACCAGAACAAATAAATGCAAGTAGAACTCTAACCTTGCCAGTTAGCATCTCAAATAATAGGACTCCCACGCTCCACCAGTCTGCTGCCTTATCATGCCCCTTTCCAAGAACAATTTCAGGTGACATGTATTCTAAAGTTCCGCACACGGAGTTAGACCTCGTATTTTCGTCAAATTTCTTTGCCAGTCCAAAATCAGTCAACATTGCCTAATTGATAAATGGGTAAAGGTCAGCTAGATATTTCTTTGTTGATGAGAGGACAATTAGCATGTTCTCGCGCACAAAAGGCACAGATGGAAGAGCACACAAACAGAGAGAGATGAGCACACAAACAGAGAGAGAGAGTACATGGCCATCTGCATCCAGTAGAATATTTTCAGGTTTAAGATCTCTATGCATTATTCCATTTGCATGGAGGTGAGAAACCGCAGATACAATCTCAGCAGCATATAAGCGGGCAAGATCTTCCCTGCAAAAATAAAATAGAATAACATTTAAGACTATTGGCCTGAGTCATCCTACACAGCTACGCTCTTGAATAGTCTACAATATTGAAATCAGGGGTACCTGAAAAGGCCATGGTGATAGAGCTGAAAGAAAAGGTGACCCCCATTTACAAAATCCAGCACAAGATATAATCTATATTTTGTCTGCATGGCAGAAAAACTCAAGTCAACACTCTCATCATAAAGCATGCAGCCAACTACCCTCATTCAGATTCAAATAAGTTGTTCCACTAAATCTTTGAGTAAACACAATCATGTCAGAAGTAAAATTTTAAGATAGCAATGCTGTATACTGATGGGATGCTCAGATATAAAGCAATAGCAGAAGCAAAACTGAGGCTTCTGGAACTGTCAAGCTCCAATATATATTATAAGTGTAAAACTTCAAAATATTTAAAACATGTAGAAATTACTTGGAATGAGTATCTGAGCTGGACAATGAAGGGATGATCTACATTTGTCAAAATATCCCTCTCAGCTTTCATGTATTCTGCATGATTCTTCTCCACAATCTTGTCCTTCCGCATGACCTTCATTGCATATATTTCTAAACTACCCTTTTTCCTCACCTGATATACTTTTGCAAATGCACCCTGCCCAACAACCTTCAAGATCTCAAAATCATCAATGCCTACACTCTCAACCTTCATGAAATTTCCATCAACATCTTTAAAACATTTCTCAATTTTTCCATCATCAATGGCAGGTTTCTGAACTTTAATCGTTTCTCCTTCGACACACTCTGCTAGTTGCACCAAATCCTCTGACTCGTGTATGGTGAGCTTGCTGAGCTTCAATGATTGACTGATACAAGAAGGGCCAACTAGAGAATGTGATCGGCTGTAAATGACAACCGGATCATCATAAATTAGCTCATTCGCATCTTCTGCAGAAATGGAGTTACCAGAATCACAGCAATTTGTTTCCATTGAAGACTGAATTGGTAGAGGACCAAACACATCAGAGAAATCCAGCTCAACATGATCCGTAACTGCAGCATCTGTGGGGTTCACAGGAAAAAGTAATTGTGTTTGCAATGGTTTGCAAATGCGGGTCTTGGTAAAACCAGGTAATTGAGATGACACCATGTTAACAAGTATGAGGAGGGATGAGAAGAACAGATGCCGAAATCACTAGCCACTACAGATTGATCTGTCCAGAAGTCCTTAAGATTCGCACTGCAGAAGAGCGCCTATCAATAGCCTTGATTAACAGGTAGTTCCTGAATGCAAAAGGAGTTCCCAAAAATTTTGGCAGCAAGCAAAACAGAATCCAGAAGAAAAGGATGTTCTTGTTTCCCGATTTACAGGAAACCACTGATGTCTCAGTAATTCTTGAATTCATGAAGATCAAGTAGTCAAATCTGCACTCCGAGGAAAACAATGTAAGAATTTGTGATCAGAAGTATAAATCCACTTATCAAACCCATAAATTTTTTTGATAACTTTTAACAGCCAATAAAATTAAAGAACTTAAAATTTATTTTGGGTCAGATCAAAACTTTATAATACAAGCAAACCCTCTGATAACCCAATCAATAAAGAAGTGCAACAGACAGTAACCACACAAAACGAGATGGATTGTGGGAAGCAAAGCAATGGATTAGGTGTGGTCTCAATTGGCTTCAGTCATGAGCAAACCTTTCAATCACACATTAGAATTACACTTTTCAACCTTTTCACCATTGATAATTATCGTACCGAACAACAATTTCCAAAATTAAGTCGAACCAGAAAAAGATAATATAGAAACGAAGGAAGGCGAGCCCGTACAAGTGAGAAAACAAATTAATCTTTCGTACTCAAATAAATCATCCACATAAAAAATAAAGAAATATGGTAATTACTTAAACGAAACATACAAAACCGGCATACGAAAACGAGTTGGAGGTTGATAACCAAACAATATCGAGATGCAAAATCAAAATGAAACCGTAAATAAATCGCAGCAGGATTGGAGCCCTAGGTTGATACAGAACGCGACGAATAAAAAAGGGTCCACGCAAATCAAACCCCGACATAATAGGTGCAAAAAGACAACGTCGAAACATTCAACGCATAATCAGATTTGTTCAACATTACTTAGTTTCCTCACCTTTCGAAATCATATCACAGATCAATAAAAAATAAAACCTGTATCGTGAACAATAAAATTGAAAAAAAGAAAAGAAGGGAAGAGGAAGAGAATCGAAAGTACCTGGAAGGTTGCAGCGGAGAGGGGCGGAGGGCAGGACTGTAGAGATGGGGTTTCCCTTTTTTGGTGCGTTTTCCTTGTGGTTTTAAACGAAAGAAATGCCTACGCTTCGCCGCTTATATGCTGCAAATTGATGGTCGAATATTGGAAGTAACACGTGGCGAGGTGCATTGGTTGAAAAGGCAAGTTGTCAAACAGAAGAACGCTAATTTAGGCGTAGGAATATGCCTTGTGCCTTTAGGATTTTGGTTCCTTGCGGCCACCGGTCATCACCTTCTTGCTCTGTTCATGCGCCGACATGAATTATCTTGGGTATTTTTTTTTAATTTATAGAAATAGACTTCATTTTATTTAATAAATTGAAGTTACAATTATAACTTATTAATACAGAAAAAAACTCAGACTACAAGTCAAACTAATGCATTTGCTCTGGGCCCCCACACATAAATTTCTTTGTGACGGGCATTGTCTTAACTTCTAAAAACTCTCTCCTAACAGAAATGAACGCTCTGTAAAAACAGAACTAAATGCTCCATCTTCTAAAGAGAAGAAGTACTATTTTCATCCTCTCCAAGAGGAGGATTACTATTTCTCCGATTCCTCCCAAACGAGGAACGATACTCTATTGCTATGGACTATTTCTTTTTATTATATGGTTGCTACCCGCCCCGTAAACCAACCCCTACAGGGCAGGGTCACCCCTCCCCCGCCCCCGCCCCCTCATGAGCAGGGGTGTCAAAATTTCCACCGTATCCTGCCCCTGCCCATCCGTCTACCCCCTACATTTTTCTGGTCTCTAAATGGTCCAGAATCTATTTTTGGACCCATAATCCTTTTATGGGCCACTTTGGACCTAGAATTTAACTAAAATAATAAATATATTTAAAAGTTGAAAATATATATATATAGAACTATTAACTATATACTAAATTTCAACTATTAACCAATTAAGTAATAATCATCACTAAGGCAGTGGGCACTAAACTATTACAAATTAAAATTTACAATTATACAAATTAAGACTCTAAGAGAACTAATAAACTTAAAGTATTACTATATTACAAACTCCTCTAAAAATATTAAATATTACAAATTGTACTATTAACTATTGTAGAAACATTACACTTAATTGTAAAATAACAATTATAACTAATAAATTTTCAATTTAATCAATTTGGGATGGCGCTGTGGCGGTGAGTTCACTAAGTGGTGAGTTGTGTCGACTGTTATAAGATTGAAAATCAAGATCATAAACATTAATAGGTTATAAAACCTGAAATATTAATAAGTTAAAAATAAAATAAATTAGAATTATAAAGTTATAAAATAAAACAAAAATTAAAAAATTAAAAAACAAAATATTAAAAGTACTAACCAAGATGAGATTGCGATTGAGCAATTGGAATTTGAGATGAAGATGAGACAGATGAACATAGATCGGTCATTAGGATTCAACATGTGTATATTGAGAATATAAAAGCTAAAAAACATACAAGTAAAATAATTAGATACTAAAATATAATATAAAATTATAAATACAAAAACAAATAAAGGACAAATTGTACAAACCATGGCAATGGTGGGTCCAATACAAAGTCATAATGCATCGGAGGTAGCAGTAGATGCCGTCTCATGTATTACTATAACAATAAAATTTGAAATGAAATTAATGAATATCAATTAAATGAAAATAAATTAATTAATAAGAATTAGAAAATGAAATTAAAATAAATACTAGATCCAAACTGATCACCACTCTCCTCCACGACGTCGGCCTCTTCATACTTAAGCACATCTGGAACATGAATTGGAGTTTCCTTGATCCAATTCTGCGTGCAAATCAAAGCCTTCACAGTAATATGAGCTAATGAACTCTGAAATGAATCTAGTACACGTCCTCCGATGCTAAAAGCCGACTCCGAGGCTACGGTGCTAACAGGGATGGCCAAAAGACTGCGGGCTATCTCTCCAAGGATGGGATACTTCACAGCATTCACCTTCTACCAACTTAATATATCAAAGTCTCGTGAAAATGGTATTACCTCCGCTGTTAAGTATCTGTCTATCTCTGACTGAGCCTCTACATAACTCCGCATTAAGGGAGTCTGCTCAAACCTCTCACCCCAGTCCAATCTACGTTTTTTTCTCATTATCAACTTCTTGAACCAGTGGGAAGTAGGTGTAGGTGCAGCAATATTACCACCCTGCAAGACAGTAAACTCATCAAATAATCTACTAAGGGTTTCTCAAACCCTTGCTGCAATAAGCTCCGCCCATGCTTGCCCGTACGCGAGACCCAATCCAAATACAATGCAAGCCACCTTAAACCTCGGGTCAAGGACGACATCTACATATAACAAAATATTAGTCCCAGTAAAATCTCTCCAATACTTGTCGTACTTTGACCTCATAACCAATGTCATCTCCCGCAGCCTATAGTGACCACCCACGACCATGTTAATTCTTCTTTTATTCTACATATTTGCTGACAAAATTGATAGGATGTAGGGTACAAAGTTCCAAATATTGTCGTAGTGACCTCATAAAAAAGTCTCAAAAACTCCACAAAAATAGATACAATCTCTCAATCATCATCTACAGGTTTCCCCAATCCCCCGTGATCATCAAAATATTTAACATATTGGATGTCTTCATCACCCAATAGTGCAAACACCAACCTATATTCTTGAGCCGCCTCCAACATCAAAAATGTTGAGTTCCATCGTGTAGGCATATCAGTACAAAGACCCTTCTTGGATGTTAGGCCTGCAAACCTTGAAGCAATCTTGAATTTTTTCAGCCTCGAAGGAGAATATCTCACCCATCTCACAGCAGTCCTGACCCGAGCAATCAAGTCATGAAGATCCCTCAAACCTTCAGTAACAATAAGATTCAAAATATATGCGGCACATCTCACACGCAGACACTCACCACCCAAGATTGTCTTATTTGTCTCTCTAAGATAAGTCTTTAGACGTCCCAATGAGACATCATTAGACGAGACATTATCAACTGTGACTGTAAGAACTAGGGTCAACCTCCACTCCTTTATTGCGGCCTCTAAGGCCTTTCCAATTGTCTCACCCTTATAATCGGTGATTTGACAAAATTTTATAATTTTTTTATGTAATGTCCAATTACAATCAACAAAATATACAGTTAAAGAATTATAATTAAAATTTTGAACTGATGCCCAAATATCAGTGGTAAAGCAAACAAATTGACCGGCCATTTCACCCCTCAACTTATCTTTTTCAGTGTAAAAATATTTTTTTACATCTTTTACCACTGTGTGGCGAAAATGAATATTAAACCTTGGTTTCAAGTAGTGAGCAAACGCTTAGAACCCTTTCCCATCAACAACTTGAAAAAATAGCTCGTCCATGATGACCATATAAGTTAGGTGTCTTCTACACTCATCGGGATCATACTTAGTATACTCCCTCAAAGTTGCACCCCACTAGTCCCATCCGCCATTTTTTTAAGTCCAATTTCTAGCCTAGATTGGCTCTTTTCTTGTAATGATCTTAATATTAGATTTTTTTTATATTGCTCTTCTAAGTACACCTTTAATTGTGAGGTGCCATGTTTCCTATAGTGGTATCCATAGATTTTTCCACAATGGTTACACTTGGCTTAGGGGTTATTGGGGTCACTACCTTCTAGTTTGGTGAAATAAGCCCACACTACAGAAGCAGGTTTCTTGTTGGGCTTGGGGGCGGGGTAAGGTGTCGTAGGGGTAGGTGTTGGGCCAGGGGTAGGGGTAGGTGTAAGGGTAGGGGTACCCTGAGCATGGGAATGAGAGCTCGCACTAGAATCTGCTAGCATATCCATTAACTCAAGCAAATAAAAAATCTGAAATTAAAGCAAACATAGCAACATGCCAAACAATTAACATCCAAGCATTAACATATATATTAAAAGTTGGAAGATCAAACATCAATAATCAAACATCAAACATTAAAAAAAAACAAACAAACATGAAATACCCAATTACCCAATTAAAATGGGTTATAAAAGTTGTAAAAAAAATGAAATACCCAATTAAAATGGATTATAAAAGTTGTAAAAAAAATATCATTACCCAATTAAAATGGGTTATAAAAGCTGTAAAAGAAATGAAATACCCAATTACCCAATTAAAATGGGTTATAAAAGACTAAAAGTTGTAAAAAAAATTAAATATCCAATTAAAATGGGTTATAAAAGTTGTGAAAAAAAAATAATTTCCCAATTAAAAATTAGATCTTATCCCACATTAATGTAAATCCTCAAAATCCCCCTCAATCTGAAACCCTAAAATAATTTAGGGGTTTCAAGAATGAAACCCTTAAATTATTTTAGGGTATTTCAAAAAAAATGAAAAAATAAACCAATCACATTCACGGAGAGATAAGAGATTCACACACGAACACACTGTACACATTGTTCATCAACCATTCAAACCAGTGAACCACATGCACAATTAAGTCTCCACAGCACACAATTCACAAAATTTATCCTCCATCTTCGATTAAACCTCATCATTCCTCCAATCTCCATTCCATAAAAGAAATTTCACAAAAAATTATAGTAGATTGAAGATTTCTTACCTTCGGCAACGGAGATGAAGACGGAGTCACGGAAGGCTGCAGTGATGGCGAGCGACAGAGCAAGACACAAAGAGCGTGACGACTGCGAGCGAGGGAGCCAGAGAGAGAGAGAGAGAGAGATTCTGGGTGAGTGAGTGGGAGGGTGATCTCGCGGGGGCGGATTCTAAACAAAACATGAAACAATGCCTTTTTGCCATTTCTCTGCTCGGGCCAAATGAACGTCGTGGGTTAGTTCCAAATCAGTGTGCTCCAACAACCATTTTCCACAATGGGATGGGGTGCGTGCTGAACAGGGATCAGAATCCCAGATCAGTGTTCCTCCATTTTAGACCTAAAAAAATACACAAAAATAAAAACAAAACACAAACTTGACAAAAGAGAGGAAAAAAAAAAAGGTCAAGAGGGAGGTGAGGGGGGAGGAGCGAGGTTACCACCCCCTCAAGCTAAATTCAAGATTGGAGTGTTTTTAGATAGAAGGCAGAGATCCAATTTAAACCTTATTACATTATCTTGGTTCTTTCTTGTTTCATGAAAAGTTACTTATTATTTTATATAATTGAAAAAAATAAGTTGAGGCTAAGAATATCATAATTTTTAATTAGGCTGTGAATAATAATACTAATAAGGGTGAGGCTACTATGCCGCCCCACCTTTATGGCCGGGTGTACTGTCCAGGCATTTTTTTTCACATTTTTTAATACATTTAAATATTTTTTAAAAATAAAAAAATACACCAATACACTTAAAATTACTTCTTTAATCACTGAGGAAAAAAAAATAACCAGCGGTCAAACTAAGTGGACAAAGTAGTGTTTTCCTACTAATAAAATAATAGTTAGTTTTTTGTGAATAATAATAAAATAATCTGAAAATATCTTAAAAGAGTTATATACTCAAACAAAACTTTAAAATAAAATAAAAAATAGTTTTCTCTTATTGTATTAAATACAATCTTCTAGATTGACGGCTCGTTCGATCGTGGTATGTCTTTATCATTTTTTTAGGGAAAGAAACTATGTTACTGACAAATTAACTAAACTAGACACAAGAGGTACAGAGTATGTATTAAATACCAAAGACAACCTTCCAAAAGACATTATGGGAATTATTCGAATGGATCAGGCAGGTTTACAAGTTATACGGTATCGATAACATTTTTGTGTTATATTTTGTTGTATAATTTATGCTTTATCTTATCTTGATTTGATTGCAGGTCTTGTTAGCACACACTTTTGTGTTTTGATTTGTTGGGTATTCCTACTGGATGAAGGTTAGCGGTTTTCCCTTATATTCCTGTAGTTCATTTTGATATCTGGGTTTAGAATTACAGATGATATATAACTTCCAGGTATCCAGTTATAACCACAATTTGCTAGAAGTGAGGACAATCAATAAAATTGGAGTTTGTCCTTAAAAAAATATATAATCTTCAATTCATGACTTGGATTTCTCACCCGATTTAAATATATATAAACTTTGCAATTCTGTTTATATTATATACACACACACACTAGGGAATAGACCTGGGTGCGTTAGCCTCGGGGTACACCTGACATAATGATTTAAATAAAAAAATGAAAAAACCAGTAGTTTATTTGTCTGGGAAAAGAAAACACATAGTTAAATAAAGATAAAAAATCAAGATTAAAAAAAGTCTCTAAATTTCAGTAAAGTATAAGCATTGGTCTGCATCCATATTAGATTATCTATTTATTCTCTATATAATAATAAAATATTATTAATTTTTTGTTTTAAAAGAATTGAAACAAAAATAAAGGAAAATGAGTACACTGTCAGAACAAAAAGGACATAAAAAAGATACGTCAATTCATGTGCGCCGCAAGGCTATTAAGGGTATTTTGATAAAACATGATCTTTAATTAAATTTTACAAGGGAGCTACACGTCAAATGGTCAATAGTCTTAAAGACCTTTGATAAAATATGATACTTCATTAAATTTTATAAGGAAGCTATACGTCATATGGTCAAGAGTTTTAAGAGTCTTTTAGTAAAACAGGACTTAACGGACTTAATGAAAAAATAACAAAAATTATTATTCACAATTAGATAACTACTTATTATAATAGAATATATTTTTTTTTTCTCAAGCATACATGTATATATAATTAGTGTGTATATATATACTAGTAAGGGCATACACGTGTGCCCAATTGCAAAAACATGGAAAACATTCTTAAAAATAGAAATTTCTTGTAAAAACATGTAATAAGAAAGAAAGAAAATAACCTAATAATTGAGAGAAAAATGAGAGAAAATAACCTAATAATAAAATAATATAGATGCCAAAATAAAATTAGCTAATCATATATCTCAACTATACATCTCAAATAAAGTAATATATGCATCAACCATAGTAAAATATATATATATATATATATTTATATATATACATCCAAAAAAACTTTGATACAAGTTTACGAAATAAAGCAAATCTTAGCAAGTATCTTTGGATAATGATTGGTTAGTGAATCTCTCTAGTCATTCCATCTAGTAAACACACTATCATTCTCTACGTATGATATAGAATTCCATTCAGGGAGGAAAAATCAATCTCAAAGAGTAACTAATAAGAAAGTCCAACGAGCACTTTTAAGTTTAATAAAAAATTATGTATTTTAAATTAAAACAATCATTTTATGATAGGAAGGTCATTATGATCCAGCAACACATGCAGTACCTCTTCAACTAATTTTATACTCATAATTCAAAACATATCTATTCAATCAAATTGGGATCACAAAATTATAGTGCTCCTACAGGCCAAACACATCCATTTGGTATGATAGCATGATACTTGAATCTGATGAACCATTTGATACGTACTCCTTCCCCATCTCTACATCAAGGAATGAACTGAGTAAATCATGATGTGTTTTATAAGGTGTGAACATGCACATATGTATGTAAACTGCATAATATTTGGCACTCAGTTAGTAGGATGGAACGCAACAGTCAAATACCTCACAGGCACTTAAGTTCAAAACACAAAGTCACACCACACTTTCATTACTGATATTACCTTTTTCCATTTTCCTCTATTTTTCTCAGCGACCAAACATTGGAGTAAACAAAGTAAAAAGCTAAAAAAGTAAAATAAAATCTTGAATTCTGAACTATGAATAGACATATACAAATCTCAAAGCAGCATAGACTTCAAACCAAAAAGTCCAAATTCCTTGCAAGAAACAAACTAACAAATCAAATTAACTACAGATAACAAAAAAAAAAAAAAGGACCGGAACATCATAACATGCAAAAAAAACTCAAAGTCATATATATATATATATTTCAGAGACCAAACCCAAAAAACAGGATCACAGTCCCAATTCCTTAAAAAAACAACAAACAAACCAAATAGCCGATAGTTCAGAGTACAGAAAAAACAGATGTAAAAGTACACATTGGAAGTTGCCTTTAAATTTTATTTAAATGGCTTAACTTCGAAGCCGCTCATATTTTGCCGTGTAAATCATCCATTTTTAGCCAAACCATAGATCCTATACCAAATTAAATGGAGCCTTTTCTTTAAATTTAACTGGAGCCTTTTCTTTTTCTCCTTTTTCTCTAATTTTCTTTTCAGAAAGAATAAACACCTTTGAGGAAAATGAAGGTAAAGATTAACTTTTCCATTTCCCCTACTTCTTTTTGTTAACAACCTCCCGGCCCATCAACAAATTCAGCAAAGAGTTTACATGAAAAATTCAAAGAGAATGGAGGGAAAAGTATGGCACCATATACAAATATAATCATTTCTCTTTTGTCCTCATGCCACCATGCATTTAACATGCAGGGGAGAAAGAGGACACCAAAAAAGACATGGGTCATGCATATCTAAGACTTTCCCACAAGCCTCTCCTGCAAGATCTCCCCAAGCTTTATGTATAGAGCTTGCTGCTCCTTGAAAGTGAGGTTCATCAATATCTAAAAAATATTTTCATATCAGCTTACATATTCATACATATTGATTCATGCTATCTAAATGGATAGGTAAATTTTTATGCACAAGCATGTAAACGTAGTACCTAGTTCAAGATTGTATCAACTGAGAGGCTTTGTTGCACAACAAATGCATGATGGCTGAATTTTATTTAATTGATGAATCAATATAGACTTATGGTTCGAGTCTACAATTTATAAACAAGGTATCATGGTTATCAAGCAAAACTCAACAAAGTTTGAGTGAAACTTTCAGCATTCAGGGTTAAACTTGTAATCTAAGTTATTTCTCTCTTTGTTGAAGCAAGTAATCAATGTCTCCTACCTGAATTTGAAAAGTGCCATGGTCGAAATGCAACTGAGAAATTCATATATAAACTTTGAATTTCAAATCCATTACAGGCATATAGATGAAATCTTAATCAACTTCAGTATATTCTTCACCAATGTTGTCACTGGGTTATCAAATATGCTCTCCTTCTAGCTTTTAAAGTATTCTATCTACCTAGCCTTCCACCTATTCGTGTAGCATTTTTATGTAGAAAGTGTCAAGCTCATCCTGGGAAACTCATATTTCACATCTCTTTTTTGGTTTTCAATAGAAGTTTTTAAGAGTAAAACATAATTTATGGTTACAACTTACAAACAACAATTAAACAAACAAGGCATCATGATTTCCTGCCAAAAATGACAATTATGAATATCACACATGCATTGGGGATGGTAATCAAGTTTATCTTGAGTAAAAAAATTTACATAAACTAGGAGTATAACAAGAAAAATTATGAGAAGCCAAAATAAAAAATCTTATAATTAGTACTTATAAAAAAAATCTTATAATTAGTAGTTATCTAAAATATACTACAATTAAGTAGTTCATAGGAATTTGCTGGATCCAAACCTCATCAAAGCATACCTGGAAGTTAATTCTATCTGTAATTCCATCATGTCCACGTATACTATCACCAAAATCCTGCAGGAAAAGGGGGACATATAGCAAATGGTGTGTGACAACATCTTCGAAGCTTTATTGAATCGCATAAATTTAGAAAGTATAAAGGCAGACATTGATTTTAAAGGCTCTTTTGAAACCACTGGCAAAGAAGCCTCCAAAAGGTGCTATAATAGATGCAAACAAGCCAACACATAGATCCAAATCAAACAAATTTGTAAAACAAGACAACCAAAACATTGAACATTCCCAAAAAAAAAAAATAAAGATCTATTTTTTCACAAATCTGCAAATTACACAACCAAAAGAATCTATACCGCAGTCCATAACACAAATTGAACACCACAAATTTGAAAATCAGAAGATGCACATCAGACAAGCAAAAATAAAATCAGCTTCAATGAAATAGATGAAAAAAAACCAACATTGAAAAAAAAAAACCTGAAGAGAGAAGCATTCTTATGGAGAAAGGGGTGCTATCAGCTAGAGCTCATTTGCCTTAAATTCATACTTCAAACACACACACACACATATATATATATATATATAACATACTTTTAAATTTTAAAATTGATTTAAAGTTAATAATAATTATATAATTCATAGGTAAATGGTGCCAAAACAAAAAAAATATTTTCAAAATTAGACATCTTAATAAATGATTAACAAGAAATCATTAACAAATGCCAAAAGAGAAAAAAAAATGTACAAACAATTACATATTTATACAAAAATATTGAAATAGACCTAAATATTCACAAAAGTTAAAAATAGAGGGAATACAATACTGTACAACATTTAAATTCATCTCTTTAAATTTTTATTTCCTTAAGATCTTTTTATGCTCTTCAGGGTAGTTAGATAGTCGCAATAAATAAGAATTCTCTGATGAATCAAATATTCCTATGTCAGTAGAGTTGAGAATATATCCTCAACACCAATTTGCAAATATAATGTTCCTAAAATTTATTTTCCAAACCTCTGAACAAGTATTTTTAGTAATATGGCTAGTAACTTCTACCAAATTATTAGACGTAAAATTTGCTTTAAAGTACCAAACATTTCAGTATATTCACACCAGATTGTTCCACTTTATAATTTGAGATAGTTTGGAGGAATATTTAGAGAAATTGGTCAGAATAGTGGCAAAACAGAGCACAAAACTTTCTACCTTCCAAATCAAGCTGGCCAGATTAGGATTCAAAAGGTGGAATGTCTAAAAGAATTTGAAGTTTGACATTTTTACATGCAGTAAGATCAAATAATCATTGATAAGGGCTATCTAAACCTGTACATGAATATCAAAAGCAAGCGCACCATAAGAAATCTAATCTTATCACATGCATAGTGTCTGATACAAGGAAAGATAACCAAAAGACAAAACTTCATCACAAACTGTGCAAAGATGCTAGTATTAATAATAGTATACATATATACCTGGCCAGACATAGCATTCAATTAAAAGCCTAACCACAGTACTAAGAGCTTATTGTTGTCTCGAGGACACTCTTTCTCATAAATTTCGCTTGCATATTTCCAGTTAATAACCTTCCATATGTTCTTCAGATAATTGGATTTCACATCACGGTACTGCATCAAGGAAAAAAAATTCTGTTTTAAGTAAGAATGAGGATAATTATTTCTGATTTCAAGTTACAATGAAATGGCAAAATCATGCAAGAGACCTGCGGATCATTCTATATTCTGCCCTCGAAACAGCCCAGATAGATGCTCAATATACTCAAAGAAGCAATCCTCATACTGAGAGGTGAGCAGAAGCATTTATCATCATTGCTACATAGCAAGAAGAAAGAAAACAACATCTGAAACCCTAAACAATTCAACATTGCTACTCTTCATTTTAAATTTTGTCATCCACAATCACATTTATCGATGTGAGTTAGTTCATATAAGAAAGTTTCATAAGATTCTACTCTAATCCAATATGTTGAAGTTATGCAATGTGAAATAGCCAAATTCAGACTATCAACATCTTTGAAATAATAGCAGCAGCAGTAAATTCACTTGCAGGTAGTATGCATGCTCCCAAACATCTAATCCAATCAGCGGGACCAAAACTGATCCTCTAGTTACAAGTGGATCCTGTAAAGTTTTATGTCAACAAACATAATTTCAGTCACTCATAAAATCTAAAAAACAAGAAATAGAATATCTAATGCACCTTGGAATCATTGAAAAGCTGAGAGTACACTACGCTTACTAACAAATATTTCTCATTTTTTCATCCAGATTTTCTACCACCTAAAATGATTCGATATTCACCATTGAATTATCATTTTCACATAAACACGCACTCAGTAGCAAAAATGTGCTTAAAGTCTCAACTGCAAGTAGCATCAAACTACTCATGCACATAACATGCATCTATATTCTTTAAACAATGACTTAAGGTGTGTTTGAGTAGTTATTCTTTACTTTATTATTACTTTTCACCTACTTTTCTACTATTCATTACTTTTCACCTACTTTTTACTACTATTCAATATTTTATTATTACTTTTTCATTACTTTTTCACTACTATTCATAAACATTCTCAACACTTATCAGGTATTCTCACTACCCAAACCAAGCCTTAAACAACATAGCTCTGATGACCATTTCTGGTCTGCAGTGGTTTCAACTGAGAGTTGTTTCCGCTCTTTATCCAGAGCAAGCCACTGTCCAGCATTCAATTAATTATATAGTTCCCCATTAATTGATTTCTAAGATCCATCCAATATATTCATAATCTGATATAACTTAAAGAATAGCTAAAAAAAGTTTTCGAAAACTTACAACCTATCTAGAGCCTTGCAAAGCAGCACCTTCTACATTGACTTTCTGCATCAATGCGTCGAGAGAACCATACTGTGTGTCAATGGCTAAGCTCAGGGTAGGCTTTGGCGACTCCATGTAGTTCTTGTCATAACAGTTTCAGAAATGTGATTAGGGACCCACAAAACGATATCGAATGAAACTGAATAATCAATCGCTCACACAAGAAACCAAATGAAGAGGAAAACAATAATGATAAGTAGACTTACTTTAATGGGTGACAGATTCTTCCAGAAAATCGAGTGGTTTATATGACCTTTTGCACAAAGAATTGGCAAGAGTTAAATGCTTTGTTTAAGAATTCAAAATTTGTTGGCTTTAATTTTATCTTAGTACTAAAGCAGAGGATCTTTTTATTTAAGTCCTTAAATGAAGTGAATTAGAGGTCTCATGAGTGAATGAATTCCACTACATTCATGCGGAGAGAGAGAGAGAGAGAGAGAGAGAGAGAGAGAGAGAGAGAGAGATGAAACCTTCACTGTTAAATTGGATGGCGCACTGAAGCCAGACTATGGTGGAAGAATCAGCCATGGTGTGGGCATGTTCGAGGCAAACGAGGGCTCTTGTGGGTGAATATCCTCTGTGCGTGGTGGGTCTCATGACGGATTTGGGTGTCTTGGTAGCTCTCTTTGTAGATCTTGACAGATCTGGTGGTTCGATGGTGATGGTTTTTGGTGTTTGGGCATGGCTGGGCTTCGGTGTTGGTATTTGGTGGTGTCTGAACAGAGGGTCGATGGAGGTGAAATAGCTGCGAATGGAGGCAAGGAGTGGCGTCGTTGGGAGCTACCGAGAGTAAAAATGAGAGAAATCAGGAATTACCACTCTTATACCAAGCGGCAAGCGGTGGGAAAAAAAATTCAGAATCTGATAAGAGCGGTGGAAAACAAAAACGAAAAAAAAAACCAAAATCACAGGAAGTGGAGAAAGAATGAGATTTCGAGAACCTAAATGATCGAAGGCTATTGACAAAAAGACAAGAAAAAGCTCTCGGTAAGAAGACAAGACAAACCCCAAACCACGAAACATAGACCGTAACCAAAGAAGATGAAAATCACTCTTATACCAAGCGGCAAGTGGTGAAGGCGGTGGGGGAAAAAAAGAATCTAATAAGAGCGGTGGAAAACAAAAAAAAAAATTAAGAATCACAGGAAAGAAGGAGATTCAGAAGGAAAGAATGAGATTTCGAGAAGTTGAAGGATAGAAGACTATTGAGAAGAAGACAAGAAAAAGATCTTGAAAGCTGAAGGAAGGAAGGCTCTGGAGAAAAAGACAAGAAAACGATTTGGTAATGGACGGGGTGGGAAAACAAGAAGACAAGAAGAAATCAGGAAGACACAGCCAACAGATATGAGGGACAGAGTGGGAAGTGAATTAAAAATGGAGGATAAAATCGGAAAAAAAATGGACGACACCTGCCTGCTTATTGGCGCTTATTATATATATGATAAGATAAGATAAGATATATATATATATATATATGATGATGCTATATGCGTGAAGCAAGCGGCGGCTTATCACAAGTTGAAATGAATCTTTCTTGTTGGATCTCAATCTATCCTATTAATTAATATATAATATAATTATATCCAAATGCACAATACTAATAACTACCATGCACGTCAAATAGTTCAAGTGAAAAACAAAAAGAAAATGCTATCACCCTGCTCCCCCTTCTCGTTTCCTCTTCCCGCTTGACGTGGAATGCCACGTTGTAAGTGTTTTAAAATTAAAATCTAAACACGCTTCAATCCAAACGATTTCTACTCATTTTGTCTTCAACCCATCCCGCATTTCATCTTCAACCTTCCTTCATTTCATCTTCAACCCATCCCGCATTTCGTCTTCAACCCATCCCGCACCTACCATTTCATCTTCAACCTTCCTTCTTCGAGATTGAATCCATCTCGCACCCACCATTTCACAAACAACCTTCCTTCTTCGAGATTGAACCCAACCTGCACCCACCATTTCATCTTCAACCTTCTGAGAAACCCAACCAGCGCCCACCATTTTGTCTTCAACCTTCCGAGAAATCCATCCCGAGAAATCCATCCCGAGAAATCCAGAAACCCTTCTCGAGAAACCCATTTCGAGAAACTCACCCTTCCCGTCGCCTCTCCTTCAAGCCAAGCCTTCATCCTAGTTCGAGAAACCCACCCTTCCGTCGAAGCAATTTCGTCGCCTCCGCTTCAAGCTTCCGTTGACTCACCATTTTCACGTCAATGTCCCGGTAAGGACATTCTAGGTCTGCTAACAATAAACAAGAATTTTTTTTTTTTTACTTATGAAAAAAAATTTCTGAAATTTTCTTCCAATATTTGAAATGCTTTGAAATATTGGTTGTAAATTTAGTTTTTAGTTGCTCTTCCAATATTTGGTTGTAATATTGTTAGCAATATGCTCTGCATAACTTGGTTAATTTTGTTTAATTGTTAGCTATCTGCCTAGTATAAATTTGGTTAAATTGATTAATTGTCGATTGGGTTTTCAGCACTCTCCAAAAAACAAAATAAACTTCATATGCTTTAACATGTAAAAAGAGAAAAAGAGAAAGCGCAAAAGCTAGGTTCAATGTCTATGAGAGTGGAAGAGATGGTTGAATTGGCTTTTGGAAATTCTTAGTTGGTTTTGGGAATATACATGGAATGTGTTTGGATTATTGTATTCCTTCTGATTTACAAAAATTTTGGAACACAAGTAAGAGAAAAAAGTAGAGGTTGAAGAGAGCAGAAGACGGTCTAGAAGGGAAGGAAACCCAGAGTTTGGAGATGGGAGGCTGATATGTCTTTTGTTTACGGGTTTATATGACTATCCCTGGTTTTGGACAAATTTGGAGGTAATTTTAAGCTGGTGCGAGAGGAGACATGGGTGGCCTACACTAATGGGAAGTGGGTAAAATTGTCTAATTTTATAGTTATTTGCCCAGCAAAACAAAAAGAAATGGCTGTATATTTCTTTAATTATTGAGAATGAAAAATAATATGGAGTTGCAATCTTGGACTTTTCTTTTCAATGTTGGACTCTTCTTTTATGAGAGTGTCTTTGTGTGACTAGGATGTGGCCTTAACCACTCATGTTCCAAATTTTTAAGACTTTGAAAAATGGTCAGATGGTATGTAAGAGTAAGTTTGGTAAGAGCAGATGGTTGGTTCATGTATATGTTCTGGTCCCTATTTACTTCCACTGTTAAATCAATACCCATATGTTTAATACTTTGTTGGTTCTTAAATTTATATGAGGCCACTAATCAATCGTTTGGTAGTTTAGAAATAGAGGTTGCTAATATTGACACAATGTCTGAAGCACGTAGTAGCACAAGCAATATGTCCCGCTCAAGAACCTCTTGTCAAAATGAATACCCAATATGTGGCATTAAAGCATGTCGACGAACTGCGCATACGGAAGGTAATGAGGGTCGCCGATTTTTCAGTTCTCAAAAATTTGAGGTATGTTATTTAATTGTTTGCTAAGAAGTTATTTTTAAATGTTTGTGAGAGAAAATCTATTTTACTTGCATCTTTACTTGCAGCTTTTATCTATTTTTGGAAAATCAATTGGGTAACTATTGTAAGGTAATATATGTTGGTTGATTTTGCAGGCTGGGCATTCTTGCAGGTTTTTTTGTTGGTATGACCCCGAAATACCACCATATGGCGAGAAGAGAATCAGCCGTTTAAGAACCGAAATTCAAAAGATACAACTTGCAATGATATCCAAACAACTCGACATCGATTAAAAATAGAGACTGAAAGGCGCAATCGAAAGTTTGAGAGGTTTAGTGTAGTTGTAGCAATTTCAATGTCATGGGTAATTTGTTTAGGCATGCTTTTTGGAAAACTCTAAAAAAGAATTTGTTGGTTGGTACGTAGATGTAATATATGACTCTGCTTGGTTGGTTGGTTGGTTAATTTTTGTAATAGTACAAAGTGAAGGATGCATAAAATTGAATGTGCAAATGGTTACTTTGCTTGGTTGGTTACTTATTGTACAAATTTTGCACTTCTAAATTTTCTTCCTGAAACTCATTTCAAAATTAATAAAAAGAAACCAAAATAAGACACTGATCATTAATCAACCAGAATTACACCATATTGTCTCTCCATTCATTAATCAACCAGAAAACTGTGCCTTCATTACAAAATTTATGAGCAAATATACAATTGCTCCCTCCCAAAATATACAAAATATACCATTAGTTCATCCCAAAATATACAAAATATACCATTGGTCCCTCCCAAAATATACAAAATATAGAGGAATCAAAAATCTTCTATTATATTACAAAATATACAAAAACTGTATGATATCTTCCAGAAGCATAGCATCTTCCAATCACCACATCTGCATTATGTATGACTAATTTCTCGCATCATTATCCTCTTCCGAGACATGCAATCCTCTCAATTGCGCCTAAAGTCACAAAAAGTCACAAGTGTATACTTGACTAGTTGTTGCAAAAAATGTTGCAATACACTTTTAAAAAAATAATATCAAAATAATATAATCCGTAGTGTGAATTACTTGTGAAGGAGGAGCAGTCTGTCTAATACCAAAAAAATCCATAGTGTATATTTGATGAGGCATGTACTGGTCATAGCATAAAATTGTTAAATGAACAGTGTTAAAAAATGTGTTCATCATAATGTAGTTTTAATTACCTGTGAGGGAGGAGCAGTATGTCTAATACCAAATAAATTCGGCACATATACTTGATGAGGCGTGTACTGTGAGTGGCATAAAATTATTAAATGAACCATGTTAATAATTTCTACATCATAATGTTCTTTGAATTACCTGTGAGGGAGGAGCAGTCCATCCAATGTCAGAATAATTCATAGCAGTCGAAGGAGTTGCAAAAAAATCCAACGCATGTGTCCAAACTTAACTTTGTTGATCCTATATGAAAAGTACATTGTTTTTAACTTGTTTATATTCATTACAAATCTAGGAATTGTGAAAGAAAAAAAGTACCCGAGTTTGAGGAGTCTCATGTTGTGTGCCGCTGACAGTGCATTCATCTGGAGCATGACTACTCCGTTGTTCATTGGAATGAAGATAATAATTTATCATTATAACAAAAATATAATGTTTTATATACACTATAAAACAAAAAATGAACCTCAACTTCGTCATGGTGTAATCGTCTTCTCGTACTAGATTTTTTAAGACTCTTCTTCGCAGGGTGCACTTTTCTCTTAGACGGTGGTCTTCCCTTATTCCAAACTACCAACGGACTAAGAACTCTACCTGTCGTGCCTCCCATGGATGTAGCTGGATCAACTGTCGTGCCCCCTATGGAAGTATCTGGATCAACTGTCGTGCCCCCCGTGGAAGTAACTGGATCAGTGATACCAGGGTACTGTACCTTCAACTGTTCTATCTGATTAATCAATTTCACACAACTTCTCTCGGACTTTGAAGCATTGGAACACAGTTCATAAAAGCAATTCTGGATCTTATCGTACCTTCGGGCATCATCAATGCTACTAGTGTCGTAACTACTTTTCACGAAAGTGTATTTTCGCTTTACATCCTTCCTCCACCGATCTAAGATGTATTTCGATGGTACTACATGCTTACCTAGCTGAGTCAAGATACGAAGAGTGTGCCTGTATAATATGTCCCTAAACTCAAACAACTTACAATTGCATTTAATATCAAGGGAATCTTCATCAATTTTGACAGTGAAGGTTGCACGCTTTAACAAGTCATCACCAACTTGAATCTCATCGGCAACTTCGAATGTACTTCTACCACCCTCACATCCCAATAATGAAGTGGTCAAATAAAGAAATGTTCGCAATTCCTCTTGTACTTCTTTAAATTTAGCAATTGTATATGCTTTTTGAAATTGTTTCTCAACAGGATAGTGAGTGATGCACGAAATCTCCGTGTTAAATGAATTAAAGTCAGCAATTACTTCATTCTCTACCTTCCTCATAAGGGCTAAATCGTACTGCTCAACAAATTGTTTCAAAGTTGTTTTAGAGTTAACGTAGTCATCAAAAAATACATTTATACCTTCACTCCGCTGTGTAGTTGACATACCTGTCCAAAATGTGTCTCTAACGTACGTCGGCACCCAAAAACGACGATCAATATATAGTGATACCAACCATGCATTCTCATGCAGATCATAGGTATCGAGCATATCATTCCACTGTGATTCGAATTCAAGCTCACTGAAAGAGTTATAAATGCACCTATGCAGAGTACTCTTGATTTCCTCATATCGATAATGTGATCCAAACTTTTCAGGAAGTTTTTTCATTATATGTCACAAGCAGAAGCGATGTCTAGACATTGGAAACACCCTCGAAATTGTAATTTTCATGGCCTTATCTTGGTCTGTGATGATTGCATTTGGTGGTTGGTCATTCATACACTTCAACCATGACTCAAACAATCACTCGAATGTATGAGAGTCCTCATTAGATATCAATCAACACCCCAATAAAATTGACTGAACATGATGGTTCACACCCACAAACGGTGCAGAAGGCATTTTATACACATTAGTCAAATATATTGTGTCAAAGACAATGACATCCCCGAATGATTCATACGCAGCTCTATTACGGGCATCTGCCCAAAACACATTTATTAATCGCATGTCATTGTCAACGTCTATCTTATAAAAAAAAAATCTGGATTTCTTTTTTGCATATCTTGGAAATAGTTACATAAAGCTGTAGAACCCCCAACCCTGAGACGAAGTTGTCTAGCTTTGTCAATGTAGTTTCGACACTCATTTTCCCAAATGGCACATTCTCGTACCCCCCACCTCAACAACCACAGCCTTGAAATTTTTTGACAATCTTATTCCTGCCTCATCATTTATTTCAAGTCTCTTCGCCACACGAGCATCAACCTTCTTAAAGCATCTGAAATGCCTTGCCTTTTTCGGACTACAAACATGTGTGTGATCCAAGATCACTTTAGATAGGGTATATCCACCTTCATCATTCAGTACCGCGTTAATCGTAGCCATACATCCTATCTTCTTCGTTTGTCTTGGTTTCATTATTGGCAACCTTACTCTTTGATGTGCCTCCTCGCACACATGCCAAGCAAATCCATTTGACATTCCCATCATCATCTTGTCTAGAATTCCTTTTACATACTCCAAAGCCCTTCTGCTTACCATACTTCTTATAGTAAGACCAAACTTCTTCTATAGATGAAAAGTTCATTCCAACCATAAGTTGTTCAATAGTTTCATCACATTCAATGTTTGTATCCTCAACAACCTCATCACACTCATGAGCTGAAGTACAATCTGTGTTGGCATCCATTGTACATCCGTTTGAATTGCCTACAATGATATAAAAAGATATAGTGTCAGAAAGCAACTTCTTATATAAACCATAAAAGAAAACAAGTACTGGTCTTCTAGGAGTTACAAATTTACAGAGAAAAAATCTGATTCTAAAGTACAATCTATTTATAAAAAGTTGAAAGTAGTCTATCCAATTTTTGTATATAGTTTACAACTCACCGTCTTGGCATGAATCAGTTGGAATCAACTTGGTTCGATTCATTGAACCAATTATATATATATATATATATATATATATATATACATATACATGTGCGTGTGTGTGGAAGAAGGGTTTAGTGAGTTTTGTATATATATACAAGTACTGGTTTCATAATATATATATATACATATACACATGTGCGTGTGCGTGTGTGTGAAGAAGGATTTAGTGAGTTGTATATATATATATATATACAAGTACTGGTTTCAAAAAATATATATGTATATATGTATACATATATACATATATATATATAATTTGTGTTTTATGAAAACCTTCTTGTCTTTCCTTTTCCCTACTTTGATTTCATTTTTTTTTATTTTTTATTTTTTTTTGCTCTCTTTTTCCACACTACTGGAAATACTTGTTTCACTTTATACTCTAAATTATTAATACTGATACATTACATATATATATATATATATATATATATATTTATAGGAAAACATCAATGTCATTAAACGCATCAAAGCATTACAAATTGTTCTAATCAAGCCAAACATCTTGGGAAACAGACAGTGGGACATGGTCCCACCACATTTCAGCAAATGTAAAAGAATTTATTTCTCATCATGTTCCTTATACTGTAACAGAATAAGACTCTCATGTTCATCTCTCTCATATTTCTTGTTTTAGTTGTTATTAATAACAATTAATAACAACTAAAACAAGAATAAGAAGTTGACACCCCATTGGATTGTAAAATAAAAAACAACCATAAATGATAAGGGTCTCAAGAAGTTAAGAAGCATGTTTGTAACGGGTACAAATTAAGTTGTCATGCATTGAGAATATTTCATCAATAGCTAGCTATGGTTGGAAAATAAGAACAAGATCAATAGTGCAGCTATGGGTTCTCAATAGAAGAGAATAATACAAGGAAATATTGCAATATTTTCATGATATATTTGTAATCTGGTTTTTTTTATGAAATAGGCTATTCATGTGGTTGTCTATCTAGTTGAAATTATAGGACAAGTATTTCATGTAAAAAATACTCATACAATGTGAAGTTAGATGTCTTGTTCTAGTTTGTAAAATAACATTGGTAGATATTGTATTACTCTCAAATGTATAATTAACAGTTATATTTATCAAGTTTGGCTTCCAAGAATTCAGTTTTAAACATTAATACGCATATTGTAAAACTTGACTTGAGCATCAATGCACTAGTACTGAAAAAGTAACACTACACAAAAATTAAAATGGGACTTTAATTCAAAAAAACATTTGCTGCAAGAATGAGTTCTTTCAGGAGCATATGAGAAAAACAATGACTTTTTACGTTGCGTTTAGGCTTTTTACATTGCTTTTAGGCTTTTAGCATTCCTGAACATGTACACTATACACTCTTGGAAGGTATTGCAACTCAAGGTATTGCAACTAGACATGTCAGAACAAAAAATCAAAGACATTCCTGGCTTTTACCTTGCTTTTTTTTTTTTTTTTTTTTAATCTCAAATTCACATAAACATGTCAGAACAGAACATCAAGTATTGCAACTCAAAACCCGGTACTGCAAAATTAAAGCAAAAACATGAATCCCAGGCATGACCTCATGAAAGTATGATCAACTAGCAAAAGTGAACTCCACCTAGGTAATGCTCTAAAACTATAATTGATAAACAATACTGATCAAGCAACAGTGATAGGTTGGCCTTCAAGCAAAAGTGAACTCATGATCAACGGCATCCTATATGTGAATTGTTTCAAAACTTCCATTTTGCTTCTCCTTATTCTTAATTATTCCAACATGACCCCTGTTTCTTCCATCAGTCACCATGACAACATTCCCAACATCAAACTTGATGAAAAGATACAATTTTGTTGGCTTCCAAGTTCAGCTTAATGGTGTCATTGGCCTTGATAACTGGATATCGAGTAGTTGGCCTTAATAGTTCAATACATGAACAGCTAGCTGATGGCTATCCATCTCCCTCCCAACATAAGAAAATTAAATTCTCCATTTTATAATTTACTGGTGTGTGTTGGAAATCAACGACAGCTCATGCTTTCCTTTATATGTAAAGTAATGTGATAATCGGTATGTTGAAATAATTTCACCCCTTGGGTGTGAATGATTTCCTTCATAGCTCTTTTTAGTTAATGGATAAATTTATTTTCGGATATTTTTGGATCTACAAATTTTTAGTTTTACAGCTAAAAAAAAAAAAAAAAATTTAAAGTTCCAATTCATAGGTTTTAAGTATGAATAAACCAACTCCATCGTGCTCTATTATCACATGCATCATAGGTTTTTCATTCAAAAAAAACCAGAGCTTATCCCAATATCACAGAACACTAATACTAATTAGCTAAGAGTACTAAAGGTGAAGGTCATGGCTGAATGTCCTCTCAGTCAATCACAAATCTCAAACGACGAAAAAAAATTAAGAAATGTACCTCACGAATTGGAAGTTGGACGGAGGAGAGCAGGAAGACAGCAACGGAAAGAAAGTGGCTAGCTTTTTGGGTTTTAAAATACGGTCGAGATCGGACGTCTAACTCAGAGGATGAACATCGAATTTAGAATTTTCACTTCTAAACACAAAATGAGGAGGGAAGGGGAGCGGAGGTGGGCGGGAGATGAAACTTTCTTTTCTTTTTATTTTTATTTTTATTTTTTTAATAAAACGATTTTAAACAACATAACTTACCACGTACAACGAGAGATACGAACGAAAAAACTCAGCAATAACTGCAGCACTATCCAGAACAAAAAGGATAATAATGGGAAGCTCAACATTCGATGCTAGCTAACTGAACAAAACGTACGTACGTACACCTGTTCACTTCCCAACTCATGTCAAATGATAAATGGAGTAATCCTAGAAATCAACCTCAAAACCATCGAGACCATCAATCTCCAACGTCAGTCTTCCTATTATCTAGGGACCAGGGTTACTCACTAATACTTACTTTTTTAATTATTAATTAAAATAAAAAAAAATTTAAAAAAAAAAAATCAAATTTAAAAAGAATAGTAAATAAATAATAATAATAAAATATTCATCTATTAAAGAGATTGACAGCCTGAACCATCAATAGAAGAGGAATAATCTCCAACGTCTCCTACAAACAATGACAGATGAATCTGGATATGGAGCCCAACCTACTCGACAAAGGCCCAATCTGGAAAAAACCGTATTAAATGGTAACAACACATTCGAAACATTAGTCGCTGGTTCGGGTTTGCTCTTACAGGCCTAACTAAGTTTTTAGGATATATTCACATGATTGAGGCCCAATTTTAGAATTAAGACTATGGGGCCTCTCGTTTGTTTTGAGAGATCAAACACAAAACTTTGAAAACTTTTCTAAATTTTATACAGTCAGATATAAACACTCATTTTTTATCTTATCTTATTTTATCTCTCATTATTTTATTACTATTCATCAACTGTACTGTATACAGAAAAAGTAAGGGAAAAAAAAAAAAGGGCAAGTGGCAAACTGAAAACGCCGAATTGCTAGGAAAAAGAAAAGAAAAAAAAAAAATGCAAGTGGTAAACGGATAACGCCGAAATGTTAGGGAAAAAAAAAAAGAAAAAAAAAGCGAGTGGTAAACGGAAAACCGAAATGTTAGGGGAAAAAAAAAAAAAAAAAAAAAAAAACCAAGTGGGTCCCACAACCATAAATACTTTAAAAAAATCAAACTAATCTCATCTCATCTTTATAAACAAACACAATTTTATCTTATCTCATATATATTCAACATATTTCAATATTATTCACATATATTTAAAAAAATTTTATCTCATCTCTGAAAATAAATAAGTCCAAGCTGAAAAGGAAAAGCCCTTGTTCCGAGAGTTAACAAAAGTACAATGTTAGGATGCACATTAAATGTACATGTCAAATATATACATTAGTATAAATAAATTTTTTTAATTTAATAATTCTGATTTTTGCTCACCATGGTCAAATAATTGCATGTGGTTGTACATCGATCGATCACGTGACCAGTGTGAACGCCTTTTGATCAAGAAAGACACTCATGCCCAAAATGCAAATTTATGTAGAATTTTATATAACACGAAAATTGGGCAAAATTAGTCTCCCCATTTTTATAAGTATATAGATGATCTGCTACCTACGTATTAGCTAGTGCTCGATCCATCGTTTTATATATATTGCATGCATGTAACGCCGCCGGCAAGAAGATGTACAATTTAATTTGTACCAACAACGTCGCGAATATGGCTGCCGCCGGCCGTAACCTATATTAATTTGGTGGGTGGCTCTTTGTAGTACTTGTGCGTGCCCATACTACTCCACGTACAATATTTGTCCCTACTCGTCTCGATCGTTCCTAAAGCCCATATGTATAGAAGCCTCTAATAGTAATTTTACCTTTGCTTTTGCTTAATTTATAACGTGTGATCGATCGCCAGGAATTAATTATATAAAGATGATGTTACATCTAACAGTACCTCCTTAACCTATGCATTCATGATTCCATCGACCTTTTCCCTCGGTACCAAGTGGCATGGGGATCATCAGATTAATTTTAAATATTAAAGCTAAAAGTCCTAGCTATCTAGATATCATGTGGCTAATTATTTAGTATTATTCACGTTTTATTAAAAATTAATTTTTTTTATAAATATCGTGTTTTATTATTTTTTTAAAAATAATTACCTATAATTACACAATTTATGATTTCAAATAATTTTCTCTAAATATAAAGTGTGCATGTACTGGTTGGCTGCAGGGTTCATGAATGCAAACCTGAAACCACCCACCTCTTCGCTGGAATTGATCTATAGCTGCCATTTCAAAACAATCAAATGGTATCAAAGGATCATCATTAATCTATATCAAATAAAGGTTTTGTCAACTTTCACACGGTTGTCAACGTTCTTCTGTTCAGACCGGGATTTTTTTTTTTTCCTACGCGCCTCGGGATTCCGTTCACACTAAATTTTTTTTTTTTTTTTTTAAGCCGAATCTCCTAAAATCTTATTAAAACTGTATTTTTATCTTAAATTGAATTGAATTAAATTGAGATGATAAAATATTATTTTTTTAATATTATTATTATTTTAAAATTTAAAAAAATTAAATTATTTATTATATTTTATATTAAAATTTAAAAAAATTATAATAATAAATTAAAATGAATTGAGTTTGATTTAATATTCCAACGTACCTTAAATGTTACGTCACCAGTGTAAGCTCGTTCTTTTGCTCATACCGATCACCCGCCTCAACATTCTTATTAAGATATAGTTTCTATCGTACTGATCAGTTTAATATATACATGACCTCCTCCCTCCAAAAGGGAGAAAAAAGAGAGAAGGAAATAATGATTTGCATAACAGCCCTCTCTAAATTCATTGCCTTTTCTCTGAAAAAATTAATCACATACATCCAAATTCTTCTATTGAACTTGAGGTTTTTCATTATTATCGTTTAAATTTTGAGATGAAATAAGATAAAAAATTTATAAATAATAATAAAATATAGATTTATAAATAATAATGAAATGATTTGAGTTTATAATCATATTTTATGAAATTTTAGAAAAGAGAGAAAAAAAATTAAATAAAAATATTATAAAATTAAAATATTGTTAGAATATAATTTTTATTTTATGATTTGAAAACATTAAATTATTTTTTATATTTTGTTTAAAAGTTTGAAAAATTATAATGATTAGATAATAATTAAATATAAAAAATCAAATATTTAAAATTGAAAAATATATACATTTAAATAAGATGATACCATTTCAATATACAAATGGTGCCTAAAAACCTCTCCTTCATATTTCGCAAGTCGAATAGGCATTTCCAAGCGTTTTTCCCTTTATTCTTTCTCTAATCACGCCACATTATCATAATATTCTCGAATAATTGATTCATGAACTTTGACAAACTGTATTATCGTTTAACCGATGCTTGAGATCAGTCATGCACTATTTATGTTAATGTCTAAAAATTATACAACAGGTTGGAAAGGTAGAAAAAGTCATTTTTAGCCCACAATGGTGTTTTGAGACTCAATTGGCCCACAATTGGTATGGCTTGGAGCCCCCGACAGCTGTCTGGTGTGGTTGTACGGCATCTATACGTACATCTATGACGGTGAATAGAAAATAAATATAGGAAAAATAAATTAAAAAATGAGACACGTAGATTTACATAGTTTGACACTGGGTCTACATCTATGAGTCGGTTGGAAGATAAATTCACTATAATATGAGTATTTTACAGTCTCTCAAAATATCTCGTTTCTCACTATATAATAGAAATCAGAGATCTCTTTGCTGGAGGAGATATTCTTATTGGAACCCTCGTTGCGAGGTTGAAGGAGCTGTAGAAGAAGTCGAAAAAGCCCCCGCAGTCGTCTGGCACTCCCCTTTTATCTCATATGATCTCTCTTTTCGCGTGCCCCTCAGTAGTGGTGAGGAGTGGCAGCCTTGTCCCTTGTGTGTCTGACCTCTGTTCTTTGCTCCACTCTCATTTTTCCTTTCCTTTCTATCTCTTCATTTCGTTCCTTCCGACAGCTTCTTTTCCTTCATTCCCTCTGTCTCCCCTTCATTTCTCCTTAAGTTGTCTTCTAGTGGTGGCCATTTGATGGATTGAGACTATGATATTTTATCCTCTTCAATGTAAATTATAGACAGGGTTAATTACATTTTGCCTTCTTGAACTTTCACTCAATTCACAATGTACCTCCGAAACTAATAATTGTATCAAAGAGGACCCTCGAACTTTCAAAACTTTCCAATTCCCCCATTCCGTCTACTAACAGAATCAAATCTAACGAAAATTCACTACAAATATGTAATTTTCATCTAATTTATTATCATTGACCATATAAAATATAAAATAATATATGCTATCAATTAATAATAAATCATTAATCATTAACCATATATAAAATTATTTTATACCTAAGTTCCAAGTAAATATGAATAATATATATACACAATGAAATTATTTGATATTCATTAACCATATATAAATTAATAACAAAAAAATTATTTAATGATTTATTATTTATTATTAATTGATAACGTATATTATTTTATATTTTATACGGTCAATGATAAGAAATTAGATGAAAATTACATCTTTATAGTGAATGTATGTACATGAGTAGTACGTGTAGTGAATTTTGTTAGATTTAACGATGCTGATAGATAGAAGGGGGGATTTGGAAGTTTTGAAAGTTTGAGAGTCCACTTTAATGCAATTATTAGTTTCGGAGACACATTATAAATTGAGTGAAAGTTTAAGGGAACAAAGAGTAATTAACCCTTATAGATAAGTCTTACTTGTCTTCATAGTTCATTAATGCTTCTAATTATCATCATGCATAGCGTTGTTAGATTCTTTTAACCTCTATTTTTTTAGAGTAATGATATACATACAACACTTTTCACAATACTCTTCACAACACATGATGTAAAATGAGAGTATTTTTGTAAAATAGTGTTTCTTTATATGTCATTTTACAATAATATTCCTCATTTTAAAACATGATTGTGAAATGAACCGTGCTACACAATGGCTCCCAACAAGATCATTTGGTCTTTTTATTTTTCTTTAATTTTTTTATTCATTTTTTCATATCTTAATTTAAAAAAAAAAAAAACTCACAATATCATTAAAAAAAATTTCGTAATCACTAAGTAAAAAAATTAAAAAAAAAATTTTGGGACCCATCTTCGGCATGGATCCTAGGTGAGATTAGCTTCAATGAGAAAATATACTTCTAATTCGGTTTGCAGATCACACGCCCCACGAAGGCTGATTAGGCAAACCTGATCTAACTCGAGTCCGTTCCACTAAAACAACTCTCTCGTGTGCCTCTCCCTCCCTCTGAATCTCACCAAATCCTTCTCTTCCCGTTCGTCAACTTTCCCTCCCTCTGAATCTGAATCCCTCTCCCCCGTGATGGACGTTTCATCTTCTCCCACCTCAGATCTTGCTCTCTTCCGCGAGTACCCAGTTGCAGATCTCATTTGATAAATTGAACAACAAGCACTGATTTAGAGGCCTGTAACCATCATTCGTCTTCAACCATGGACGTGAGCTGAATTCTTGTGTGAGTTGAATGAAAAATAGAAAAACAAGGCATAAGAAAGAGGTTTCATGACTTAAGAAAGAGATTATAAGGCATAAGAAAAACAGAAAAAAAAACCTATGTGAAGAGGCTGACAGCCGATTGTGGCTAGGTTCTCGTCGATTGTTCCAGACGATGGCAGACATGAAGAGGCTGGCAGAGGAAGAAGGGGGGATGAGGGAGGAAAAAAAAAGTCGAAAGCCACCAACCACATCAGATTTAGGTATTTACTATTTAGGTTCTCTCTAAATGTCTAAGATGCGCGTTTAATTAATAAAAAAAAACCATATCACCAGTTTTATGTGATTTATGTGGGAATGAGGCAGGTGAGTAGAACTTCTTTGCATTAATATAACCACATGTAATATTTGTGAACTACCAAAAATTAATACAATCAGGCCAAACTAAAAGTATAACGTGTAGGAATACCTATTTAATCAACAAAAAAAGATCAACTATATATTTAGATGATTAAAAAAATATAAGAAATTAATCGTGTTGTCCATAAAATCAAAAGAAACAAGGCTGATTGTCATAAAAAAAAAAAGGGCTGTATTTAAAGATTGGTATTAAGAGTTGCACAAGGTATAAATGAAGGAGAGAGAGGGGAGAGATACTGGTAGGTAGGCCCGTGAATCGAGGAACAAGGTAGGGTGATTAATCTACTTTTTCCACACAGTATCATTTCCCTGTCCCCGCTAAATACTTATCCAATCCTGGAACCACGAGGACCTCAAAGTTGCAGCTACCCCGCTTTTGTCTTTTTTTTTTTTTTTTTTTGATGTAATATTATTAATCAGTTATTAAATTTATTATTTTATAAAAATAAGATTAGAATTGAAAGTCAATAACATAATTTTTATTTTTTTTTTATTTTCAAGAACTATGAGGATAAAGGAAGAGAGCACAAAATATTATAATCTTAGATATGTCAAGAGTCTTTTAGGCTCGTTTATTTTTAGAGATGAGATGAGATGAGCTGAGATTAAAATTTAAAAGTTGAATAAAATATTGTTAGAATATATTTTTTTAATATTATTTTTATTTTAAAATTTAAAAAAGTTGAATTGTTTATTTTATTTTGTATTAAAAGTTAAGAAAGTTGTAATGATTAGATAAGATGAGATGAGATGTTTTCTAAAAATAAACAAGTTAAAATTTATGAGTGATTAATGCTACATATAGTTATACAGTACATAAACATCGCGTAATTATTTCAAAAAATAATATAATTTATTATTAAAAAATTAATTTTTATTCATATAAATCTCATATTTAATTAATTTTTTTTTTTAAAAATTACACGATTGTAAAATTCATATCTATTTAGAAGTATATGTGGTATATAATTGTATATGTTCCTTCAAAATGCATTTGAAACATTGATACCGATCTCAACAAGGATAAAATAGTAAATATGAGAGTATTTTGGATAAAGATAGAAGACATAGTCTATTATTATTATTTTTTAAATATAACGTTCATGTCTATTCGAATCATTCATTAATTTCTCTCATTATGATTACAAAATGTTGCACCAAATTTATTTATAACTTTAAGGCTACCCATGTGGCAACCAGCATGGTGACGCCAGCACCATGACATAACACTCTTACGTCTGTTTCACATTTGTAAAGTTTCCAAACTACGTTATCCACGCGCTCTGTACTTCACGCTTCAAAGCATCGCCTACGTGGCAAACAAATGTCTGCTAGAAGTGAAGAGTGTGATCAACAAGATTTAATGCGAGTGGGGTTTGTAAACTCAGACCTTTGAAGGTGTGGAATTTTCCCACATAGGTTCCTATGAACTTCCTCGCATGTGGATGGCCTATTTTTCCACATAAAAAGATACTTTTCCCTCTGTTAGAAATTTGGAAGCCCCCAATAACATACACTCACTGCTCTTTTCTCTCCCCGGTTCTCTCTCTCTCTCTCTCAGTCAAGAGTCTTTCTGAGATAGATATCAGACGAAGATGGAGTGCTGTTGGCCTGAAAACTTGCCCTCCAAACCCAAAAGAGCCATTGACCAGCTAATTGAAGGCCGTCAATTGGCGACTCAGCTACGCTCTCTTCTCAGTAACTCGCTTGGAGATGATGAGTCCACTCTCCCCCCGGCCAAAGATCTTCTCCTCAAAATCCTTAATTCATTCCAGAACAGTCTCATGATATTGAATTCCGACGACCCCGATCATGAGTTAATGTCTCCGATTCCGACTAAAACCCACGGCACCAAGTCGGAATCTTCCGAAGGGAGTTGCAGGAGTATCTCCACCCTCAAGGATCGGAGAGGATGTTATAAGAGAAGGTAACATTCGTATTAATCATTTTGTATTTGTTTTTTTTTTTGAGCTACCATGATTATATATATGAAAACTTAGCAAGTAGCTAGTAGTTGATATTTTCGTACGCTCAAGTGTTCAAAGGGGTCGATTCCAGAATTTGGTAACGATTTTAAACGCGATTTGATTACTACCCGCAGGAAGAATACCCAGACGTGGACAAAAGACACTGCCACTCTGGTGGATGACGGCCATGCATGGAGAAAATACGGACAAAAAGTGATCCTTAACGCCAAATTTCCAAGGTATTAATTATTTCATTGTTGAACAAATTAAGAACAAAAACAAAAGAAAAATCTTTTTTTTTTTTTTCCAAGCAATGCTATTCATCATTTAAATTTTTATCATTTTCTTATGACATGATATTAGATGATTAAAAATTATTTATTATATTTTAATTATAAATTTATCATTTAATATTATATCATAAAATAATATATATATATATATATTTTATATCTTGCTTTAATTCGACCAAAAACCAAACAAAAGGAAAAAGTAATTAATAGATCAATCCCTTGCTTTCTTTTTCAAATTTATCCCCCAACATAAAGTTTTTTTTTTTTTTAATTTTGTGACTTTAATTATATATGGCAGGCACTACTACAGGTGTACTCACAAATTTGATCAGGGATGCCAAGCAACCAAGCATGTGCAAAGAATCCAAGAGGAACCCCAAAAGTACCGAACCACATATATTGGGCAACACTCATGCAGAACTTTCCTGAAGGCTCCTGAATTGATCCTGCAAGATCCTTCTGATCCCAGTACTACTACTGACTCTTCCATTCTGCTGAGTTTTGACAACACCATCTCAAACAAGCAAGACAGTCACTTTTTGATCTCATCCTTCTCATCAATAAAGCAGGAGCGCAAGGAAGAGAAGCCCGCCATGAGCAGCGATGATATCATCACCCACACCCACAACCACAACCAATCATCATCTTCCGATTATCTCCTATCCCCTGATCGGACTCCGGATTTGGAGCCATTCGGCCACATGTCCGTCTTATCAGAGTCCGATAATGGGGATGTGATTTCTGGGGTTATGGTGCCACCAGTTGACTTTGACGATGATGTTTTTTCTTTTAACTTTTGATTGGTGTGTTTTCCTTGCAAGTTCTATATATCTATCTCTATTATATAAGAAGCTATCCCGTATGAACAGTAATAAACAATAATTTTATTGTCCTTCCATATTTGTTTCGTGTGTTGTTTTTTTTGTCCTATTACTTTATCCTTTTATGTCCGTTTCTGCGAGGATATAAATATCATGATAGAATGTGGAAGCACCGGTTGTTCCTACAAAAAGATGAGAACCGAGTCCTGTTTTATCTCTTTTACTCTTTCAGGTATCGTTTGGATTCGAAAATAAGTTGAGATAAATTGAGATAAATTGTGAATAATAATAAGATGAATTATGAATTGTTGTGATATTTATGAGTTAAAATTGATAAATAATAATAAATAGTAATGAGATGAGTTGAGATGACTTGCGAATACAAACCAAACTTCAGTCTTTTTTCTTTTGTCTTTATTCTCTTTCCTCTACTCTCCTCCTTCACTCTCTATTTTGCCTTTGTGGGCGCCCTATCGAGAAACCACCAAATACTAACATCGAAGCCCAGTAGTTTTGTTTGATACTTCTTCTACTTATGTCTCTTGTATAACTTCACAACAATTATCTTCGTCACAACAACTTAAGCACAACACAAGCTCGCCGTAAATCATCACAAAATCATAGTCTTCATTACCAATCACAAAATCACAAATTTGTACAAAACAAAAGCTAAACACAATCTATTGAAATTTTTAAAGATTCACAAAAAAAAAAAAAAAAAAATCATACCCATATACACAATCCAATGGCAACCAACAGAGGATGGATATGAGTAAAACAAATTCAAACACAAACCAAACCCAAACACAATATGTAAGATGTTAAAATTTTTATAAGTTGAGTAAAACAATTATACCGATGTACACAAAAACAAACCAAATTAAAAAACTATAGGTAATACGTGTAGATCTAAACAACAAAATAAGATATTCCTCAGATTTTCTTGCGTGGTGGGTGAACATCATACCCAGTCGCATTTGTACAAAAAAACCATTACAAAAAATACCAAACTAATTTTTCTCATACTATTACAAAAAATAGCACTCGGATTTGTACTAAACAAATCTCTTCAAATTTCTAAGGATTCACAAAGAAAATTTCTAACAAAGAAACCGACACAAAGAGAGGGAGAGATGAAAGGAAATCAGAAAAAAATTCGTTTTGAGGACTCCAGACAGAAATATGTTTAGATCTCAAAGAAACAACGTAGATTCAAAAAATATCTCTTAAAATTTGTATAAACTTACTACATATATCATACCCATTTACACTGATATATCGATGTAAACCAAAACAAACCAAATTGAAAAACTATTGGTAATATGTGTAGATCTAAGACATCCTTAGACCCAGTCGCAATGGTTGTCATTTTCATCGACTATGTTGAAATTAGAGGTTGTTTTCTTCGATTTTCTACAAGCTTTCGGTTGTTCTTCATTGGGAACTAAGTGATGCTGTGGAAGGGTTCGGCATAATTTTTGTCTTCAAGCTTTCGGTAAGGGAGGAAGGGAGGGAGGGAGAGATGTTGGAGAAAATGATGAGGGTCGGAGTCCAAGGAGAAAAAAGAAAAAGAGAGAAAAAAGAAAAAAAAAATTAGGATTAGGTGAAATTTGGACGAAATCTTCAAAAATAGTGATATTTATTATTTACTATTCTTTTAATAATCTTTAAAGCTATTTACTATTTTTTTTTTTTAATTTCTTCCTCTACATATCTGAGCTTCAGGTGCTATGTGCAAGGGCATACGTGTCTTGCGCGTAGCTCCTCACTAGCGCATATTTATATATATATTAGAAAAAGCAAATGTGTTTGACTACCTTAAACGCATACTCGGACTAGCCAAAAACGCAACATCGGAGTATGCGTTTTGGGTAGTCAACAGACTCCGATGGGTGCGTTCGTTTGGGTAGTAATATTTATTATACGTACGGATAGCCTTTTCTGAATGTAACAAAATATTTCTTGTATGTATTTTTCAAGGCCAACGTATTTACTCTTCTTGATCTCATTTATTTATTTATTTTTAAGCTAGCATAAAAATTCATACTAGAATCCAATGATTTTCTGTATACTCAAAGCTAGGGTAGATAAGACCAGAGAGTTTCTAAACAGGAAACTATTTGACTAGATTAATCCAAGATCGATATAACTTGTCGACTTATGCTGCGGCTATACTATCCTTTTCTTTTTTCAGTTAAAACCAGAAATAATTCAGTTGATGTATTATTTAATGATCGTGATACTCATGATTGCTCAATTTCCTTGAAAGACAACGTAAGTCCCCAAGGAGTTGGGAGTTAAGGTTGGTGAGATGATCACTGGAAACGCGCGCATGACATGATCAGTTCATGCCCAGCAGCTTGATGCTTTGGGTCACACCGGCTACCTGAAATCCTAGCTAATGGTAGATAAAGATGGCTTCACACTATTTTCTATTAATTAATTTGTTGAAATTCGAGTAATGCATAAAGAATGTGGCTAGGTTCAGTGAATATCACCAACATATACAGGACAGTCCTGATCATCGATGGGCCCGCAGCTTCAATCTCGTCAGTCTATCTTAAAGGCTAGCGCTCACTATATAAAAAGGTGATTGTGATGTTATGGCCAATAAGTGTGGACGATGAAATGTGAACGCGCGTGAGCTGTAGAACTTCGTGTGTGTGGAAATTCTATGCCTTGAATTTCGAACATATTCCCCGACACGTGAAACAAGTAAACGGCCTCTAGTTTGTTTGTTAGTTGTGTTTAACAAATAATAGATCATTTGGGGGTGGGGTACGTATGATAATTCTATCGTAAGTATTTTTCTTAGAAAGTGGTTAATTTCCAGACTAATTTGATTTATCTACGTACTCTGCAGTACTAGAACTCATGTAATTATGTATCTATAGTTAGTTAACGATTCGGTCTTATAAAAATGATGGATTTAAATTTTTGATCTATGATCTCTCTCAAATCGGATCGGACCGATTACACCGCTAATTATTTTGAGAGTAGGTTACGATTCACAAGACAAGGAAGGAATTCGATCTGTTAATGATATATATCCGACAACATCAGTATAAATTAAATTGGATTGGTAGTTGTAGACCTTTATCTGCAGTACTGCTTGGTGAGAAATAGGAATGAAGATTTGACACGCCGGCCCATCCATGTTGAAGAAAAGTAAGAGATCAAGCATGTAGCGAGAACTACTTTCTATCCCGGTGGATATGCAGATCAGATACATGTATAGGATGATATTCATTGTCGATGGGCTTCTTGATGATATGAACTAGCTAGGGAAGCGATGCTTTTAGGTTACTAGTATTGGAGTAACGTGCCTTGAGAAAAAAATAATGTGAAAATAATTATTTTTTACCAATAAGCAAAATGTGAGTGAAAATATATAATAATTACATTCTATTTGTGTACTAAGTAAAAGAGAAATATATCAAAACAGATTATAGCTTGATATAAGTCTAGTAAAAAAAGCAACACATAGAATATAAATTATAGTTTTAATCTTAAGAGCAACATATAACACGCAAATGTTTTGTAAGACCCTCAAAGTAAATCTTAACTATTTGATCTCATCTAGAAACATCATATCAAGACTTCTCGAGCTCAAGATCACACTGCCAAACAATGAACCAAGAAAGAACACCTTTCTCCCAAAGCCCGAAACAATGTGGACTCAACTTTGAAAACCAATTATAGATAGCTCAAAAAATAAGACTAACTTTATTAATATCATTATGTAAAAAAATCCCAATTTTGGTCTAGCTACTCATTGATGCCATCTTTAGAACTACAAATCCACCTATCAATTTCTGGAACTCTTGGCATGAAATTCTTTAAAACAAAAACACAAAGAATATAAAAGATGAAAATAAATCCACAAAGATAGAAATCCTCACAATCTGGCATACAAAATCCTAGGTAGCACATGAATCTCCAGACAAAGTACTAACTATAGTGCTTTCAACTCATTCTATGCTGCATTAAAAAATCACTTTTCTACAACCTTTAGTTTGAAACTACATGTATAAATTCAAGGCGTACAAATTGCATCTCCTTGACCAGCAAGGCTCATCAAAATTAGAAAATAAAGTATGCCATCACTAACAGAATGCTTCATCAGTATGAGGTTCGGCCTAACCCTTTATAGTGCATAACAGAAACAGTCAAAATGAGAAAATCCAATACAAGTACAGCGAAGCCAATAGACCCTGCATCTAGCATTCTAAATCGACCATCAAATAGTAACAGACAATTTGTCAACCTTGCTTATGAACATAAAACATATTTAAAAACTTTAAATATCAATTCTAAACATCCAAATCAAAATTTTATAACAGTACAGAAATGCACACTAACCACAAAGAAAGAAGTGATGAAACAAACTTGGATGCCAACAAAGAATGATTTTATAAATCCACTAAAGTAAACTTTTTATCAGCCTTCCATAGAAGATATACCGCAAGAATAGTACGGAAAAGACAAATATAAATACATTGCACCCTTGTATTAAAAGTCAATAATTTGAAAGGAAAGAAGACTGGTGGACATCATTTTAGTTACAATATAAAGTGCCAATCGTTACTCACTCATACAAGAGAATAACAAGCAAGAAAATAAATCAACCAGCAAGTGAAATAAACCATGAAGAAAACAAGCCATGACACTGACGTTTCAGACCCAAAACCAAACAAAAAACTAACTGACAAAACCATATCAAACAACCTAGAGAAGATCCAGCCAAGAGACCATACCCACAACAGAAGATAGGAAGAAATGATCGTGAATACCCAAACACAGATGACAAGAGCCCCAAAACAGACACCCCGAGATAGACATTCTCTTCTAGATCTCACAACCAACATAGAAAATAGAGCATGAGACTGATGATTCAGATGCAAAATCAAACAAAATATAACCAACAAAATGTAAAAAGAAAAAAGAAGACAAGATGAAGCTGAGATATCATACCCACGACAGATCACAAGCAGAAACTTGAAACAAGAAGTCAAGAATACACGACGGGAGGCAAGGAATAGAGACCCCGAGAGGAACTTTTTCTTCTAGACCTCACAACCAATATAGAAAACAAAACATGAGACTGATGATTCAAATGCAAAATCAAGCAAAATATAACCAAAAAAAAAAAAGACAAGATGAAGCCGAGATATTATACCCACGACATATCATAACCAGAAGCTTGCAACAAGAAGCCAATAATACACGATCAGAGGCAAGGAATAGAGACCCCGAGAGGAAATTTTTCTTCTACACCGCACAACAAAGATAGAAAATACATCATCATAGTCTCGTTTCAGATCCAAAACCAAACAAAATTTAACCAACAAAAGCATTAAAAAAAAAAAACAAAGAGAAGGCAGTTAAAATCCTGTAGGAAAATGAACTAGACTTTGAGTACTTTTATTAATTTGGTAAAGAGGAAAAACCAACTCAAGTATATTATGCCAGAATGAATTTCGTATATTAAATCGCTAAAAGGAAAAATAGGCCGCCAACTTCAGGTAGGCCTAGCTCATATAAGTGACAAATTGATGGAGTTTAAAAACTGTTTCAGATTTATTATACTACTAACTTCATATTTTTCTAATTTTATAATATCATAAAAGTTAATTTCTAGTTTTCTTAGTTAGGAGCAATATTAAATATATCGCTGCTATATTAGAATATATAAGTCTTGCATAGTCTCATTGATTTGAATATATTCAATTTTTTCGGTGAATTTAAGGTCTTTAGTGGCGATAAATTTTTCGCCAGGATGTAAATTAAAAACGTGATTGTCCAATACCGGCGATATTAAAATCGCTGCTAAAACCCCATTACCAGCAATTTTAAAATCGCCGCTAGATAATTACGACGATCTTAAAATCGCTATAACTGAGTTCCCCAAAGCAATAACTCAGTAGCAGCGATATGAAAATCGCTGGAAATTTAACAATAGCGGCGCTTTTAATCGCAGTTAAATAATTTTTCCATGAAACGCTAATTAATGGCGATTTTCCCATCGATATTATGATCGCCGCTAAATAATTTGGAAAACGAAAGGCTAATTCTCGGCGATTTTATAATTGCCGTTATTTATTTATTAGTAGCGATGTTAAAATCACTGGTATAAGTCATGGCCGGCGAATTTTAATTGCCGCAACTATTATTTCAATACCGTTAATTATATTACAGCGATTTGAAGACATCATTGGGAAATATTAATGCCGGCGATTTTCTCTCTTTTAGCGACATAAATTAATCGCTGGAATTAGTCTTTCTCAGCGTTTAACAACTGAATCGTATCTTGATTTTGCGGCGATTTAAGGTGATATTGCGGCGAATTGTATTCGCCAGTAATAAGGCAATGTTTGCCGATGATTTTTGGGTTTCGTTAGAGTAGATCTAAAGTGGGGCTTTAATACCGGCAAACTTGCAGCGAGTTATAAATCGCTGAAAAAGGTGTTTAGCAGCGATTGTTTGGGTTTTCCCAGTAAGAGCGAATCGCTGGTAAAGGTGCCAATCCTTGTAGTGTGTGGGGTCTTATGAATATTTAAAGTAGAAGAAAATGAGAGTTCGTGGTTATGTTTATCCGAAAAATTAAAGATATTTTCGTCTAAGAAACTAAGAGTTTTAGGAAATGAGGGAAAAAAAAGTTAAATAAAAAATATTATTAAGTTAAAATATTGTTAGAATATAATTTTGTAAAGATAATTTTTAGTTTGAAATTTGAAAAAGTCAATTGTTTTTTATTTAAAAATTTGAAAAAATTGTAATGATTAATTTAAAAGTATTTGTATTTAAGTGATGTTTGAAAATGAAATGAGATAAGATGAGTTGTGATGAGAGTGGGGGCTTGAAGTTTGAACAACCATGCAAAACGCCGATCGCTGGGTTAGGTCCAACGATATACCAGGATGTGATGTATACTCATGACAACGGTTTAGACCAAATATAATAATGGACCAGCGGACTCGGCTTTATCGGCAATTAGAAGCACAATTTGTGTAGGAATTAGATGCCCCAGATCTAGCCAGACCTCTCTCCCACCAGCCATTGAATTACCGGCCCCTTCATGACTTGTTCGAGCTAGCTAGCATGCGAACCAGTAGCAAGCTACATTAAGGAGATAAGCTGTAATTATCAAATGCTGGAGAGAAAGAGGAGGCCGTAGGTGAACAAGGAGCAAGGAAATGAGCCGGGGTAGCTAGGTTGTTCGATCAAACTTATTTTAAGCCAGTCCGTTCATAAAAACGAATGGCTTTAACGACCCTACCAACTACTACATGCATCGTCTGCATGCTCATCAGATTGTAGCTTATAAGCTAGGCTCATTATAAATAACGATGCAATTATTGCTTGATACATCTTTAATTCCAAGGGCCTATCACAAATCCAACAGCCTCATTGCACGGAATTACCAGTTACTTTACTCAGTTAGCAAGGGTCCGGGTTATAATTTTAACGGCACGTGAAAATTAAAACAAGAAGAAAGAGTGATCAGAAACAAGAATAAAGTGAAATTAGACTGATCTCCAGAGCTTGACAACTGTATATTATATACTCTTGATCTGCATTAATCGATTTGTCCGGCTGCCCGGACTCTTACATTCTTAATTTGCCAGATCGATACGCATGAATTAATACAGAGTAGCTTTTCCATTCTATGATCTTCTCTCTTTCAATGAGGTTAGCTTTTCTTATTTGCATCATAACAGTTCATAATTTAGAAGGTCGTTTTACAATCATGCATACAAGTGTTGACGGCGACTTTGCTTAATTGACGCCTAATTTGTTAATTTTCCTGAAAAATCGAGTTCATAAAGCCCCCAAATCAATGCCACTGAGGACAAAGCCACTAGCTCCGGACCAAGCAACCATAACATCAAAGGAAAGGTAATGCAGAGCACCCGGTTACCGATGAGAGCCAACATGAACCCCCGCTCGAATATGGTTTGTGTGTGTCCAGGAGATGAGAATTCCCCACAAGCATTTATCAAGATATTTGCATCGATCAGATATCCAATGGACATAGAGCTGCATAAGAAGCTAACCAACAAAAGGAGCGATGCCGACCCAAATTTGACGACAAGAATCCTACCAGATTGGGATCCGAAAGTAGGGTTGTTGAGGAGGTGGCTTGCGTTGAAGGCATTGTTGGCCAGAGCTGCCAGTGCCAGGTTAACAAGAATGGCTATTGAAGCAGTGAGCGTGGTCGCCATTAGAGCGTTTCTTAAACTTTGGACAGCCAGCATACTCTTCTTGTCGTCACCCTGCGCGCATGCATGCATGGCTAAGACTGATTAGCGCAAGCGAATCATGCATATACTACTCCTCGCAGAGACTGTAATTAATTATAAGGGATAATATGAAAGCGGATACATACATACATACATATGCAAGCACGCACATGGCTTAATTACCTGTTTTATGTCTTGAAACCATGCTCTCCTTGTTAATGTATTGATTCCGATGGTGGTATTACAGGGCTTGTTTTTGAAGCTGTGCCAGAGATAGGCATGGTAACCCAACGTAAAAAAAAGGCTCAAGGGAACCAATATGGTGTCCAAATAAACCACCACTCCCATCCTAATTTCAATGAAGAGGCATCATGTTTTGGTAGCCAAAGAAGCCTATTTGTAAGGAAATATATCCTCCCGATGGAGTAGTGATGCTTTTGTTATTCTGGCATGCATGCCTCATGCCCATGGTAATTTGTCTGACGAGGGGATCGATCGATGCATTTAATTTGTTTTTGTTTTATATTAATGGGGTACGTACGTAGGCTAGCTAGGGTTCTTTTGTGGAAATCGCAGAGTGGACAACTCAGAAAAAAGTAGGTTCAAATGGCCCATCCACATCCACTAACTAGTTATGCATGGTAATGGAAATGGAGTTACTCAACAATGGCATAATTATATGCCTCCCCATTACGCAACAATAACAAATTAATAATTTTTCAGTACCATACATGATGATCAGTGGATGAATCAGCAAAGGGTCTAAGTGGCATCCTTTCATGAGTCCATTTAATATATAATTCTTGAGAGCAAGAACATTCTTGATCATTATCTGTCTAATTAGCTTATATATATATTAACTAAGCTGGCAGAAGCACGTACAGTAGTGCATGGTCCTTGTGTTTTATTGGCCTAATTCATTGATCTTTGTAATGCATGCCATTTCCCCTCCCACTCAAGTTTTATTCAACTTCTTTGTAATATCAGACCAGCCACGCCTAAAGGTTGGCATGCATCTCCGCTAGCTAGCTTGACATGCATGGGAAGTTTTTGAGAGAAGAGACAAGTGGTACTGATCATGCTGTTAATGAATAGTGATTATCATCATTAAATATAAACTTCAAGGCCTGGCCTGTAATAAGGTTATATATATATATATATATTGATCATCGATGCAGGATGCATGAATGAGTACTAAAGAACGTCTCGAGATAAAAAGAATTAAATGCCCACCGATCACGGCGGCCTATTTGGTTCATATAACACGATTCATGGCATTATCTGATCATTGTTTATTTATTAAAGAAAGACAGTTTGAAGATGATTCTTCTTCTTCTTCTTCTTCTCTCCTTTTTATAATATCGCAGAAAGAAAAAAAAAAAAAAAAGGTCTGTTACGCCTAATAATTTAAAAAGGGGTCATTCAAGATTGCTTGAAACTGAAGCGCGCACGTACCTACTTACAGGTAAGTGGAGGGTTAGTCACTCCACCCTATCAGTCGGCATCATGACCCATAAGCACTACTGCTACAGTAGATCCTAACTTTTTCTACAGAGTTATTCTATTTAGCAGCTATACATTACACACCTAATATTATTTTTATCTTTTTTCTTAATAGATATGTAGTGTAGAGTTGCTGAATAGAATTTTTATTTTTTATAATTTCATTAAGAGAAAATCTTAAAAACAAGCGTGGTGTCTTTGGGATGTTTACACCATCCAATGGCTCACAATCACTAGTCTTCTATTATTTTCATTATATACCGGGAAGCATAGGATTGACACTTCTATATATCGATGTCACAAAAACTTTCTAGAGACGTCAAACCAATTCATCCTCCCCATTAACATTCGGCAATCTTTAAGATGTTTCGAGATTTTCAATGGAGTTAGGGTCAGTGTTGTTTGAATTTGGATCATGGTGCTTCCCTTCCATCGCCATTCTCTCTCTTAAATTTTTGGTGGCCAGTAAAATTGAGACCACCATGTCCAAAAACCAAATGAACAAATCAAAGAATGGCACAAAGATGGCAAAACAACATTGAAACACTAGCAACAATAACTAGTTCCAATACCTAAAAACCACTAGTACTGATGCTCTTGCAAATGCTTCAACCCATGCAGATTGGTGCTATTCTCTTTAATGATAAAAGAGGGACGAAACTTACCAACCTTGCCAAGAATTCTAATAATAGTAAAAGTTCCTCTTCGGAATAGACCGGCTGGTCTTATGGGATAAACAACCTCTAATTACGGTAAGACACGCAGGGTACTTCATAAAAAGTAAAATAGACTCTTTTTCATCTGATTACACTCCTGAAGCTTTTCCTTCATCTCCCATTCCCCCGACTTGCTCTGTCGCCCCCCACTAAAGACTTGATAGGCATAATCAATGACAACAATTAAAAAAGGAAAAACAAGTATAGCAATATATATATATATATATATATATATATATATATATATATATATATTTTAATCAAAATCAGAGCAGCTCAATCATAAAAAAAGTTATAACACCTATCAAATATTGCTTTTATCAAACCAGTCCCAACACAAAAAAGCGCATCTAATCAAACTATAATCCGGCATCCAAATTACGAGCACTTCACTCTCTGGTAATGGCTTAAGCAGTAGCAGCCGTTCCCTTCTTCCTTGGTGCTGCTTGAGTACCCTCTCTGAAGCCGCTCTTGAATCTTCGAGGAACAAGGTGGAGTTACCTCATTCTTCCAGTTCCAGTAGTCTTCTGTCGGATCGCCTTCACACTCTAGTTATATTTTCTCTTACGAGCGGCAGGGTAGGCACAGGCAGCGCAACAACTCTTCTGGAGATGGAAGCTGCGGCGGCCACACCTCACGCAGAGGGTGTGGGTCTTATTCCTCCTCTTTCCGAAGCTCCCCGTTCCCTTTCCCATTGGGACAGATGCAAAAACCTTGGCCGAGTGAGAGGAGGTGTTGTTTAAGGTGCAAAGAAAAAGTGGGTTTCGTTGTTTAATTTTCTTCTTCTCTCTCTCAGAAGACTTTGGTTCTGTAGGACGCGTGCATTCTTCTCCCACTCACTAGAATGCATGGACCACGTTGATATTTCTTTGGTTTTAATGCACCACATTCCCGTGATACCCTAGGTTTGGGATGGGTGCTTCCGTGCTTGGGGGTCGCGAGATCAGTCCGTCGCTTGTTTTGGTAAAGGTGGAAGACAAAAGGGGCAATATATTCTCTGGGTTTGGTCAGGGTGGAAGACGAAGGGGGCACCGAAAAGAAGTTGTTTTCTGATCTGGGTTTGTCTGGTCAGTATGGAAGACGATGAGGGCACGGGACTTATGGAAGCTTTTTGTGGCATTTTTAATCTTCTGTAGGATGGGTGCAGGATATGTATATTGAAGGACTTATGTGAAAGATTATTATTGGAGGGCTGTTATTTGGGGTTGGACAGCCGGGCCGGTTTGAAGATATTCTCTAATAGTAACAGTATCAATACGGAGTCATTCAAACTTTCAGGAGCTTTTGTTTATATTAAATCATTCAATTTTTGGTTGGAAGTTAGACGCTGTAGGAACGAAGGTATCAAATGAGATTTTTGCAAAAAGTAAAATCCTGGGTTTTGACATTTCGGAGAGAGAGAGAGAGAGAGGACTGAGTAAAGAAAAATGTTACTTTGTTTACTTCATTTACTCTCTCATTTTTACACTTTATATATTTTATTTTTTTAATTTTTTTTTTACTTAATAGTTAAGAAAGTGACTATTAATGTATTGATATTTTTTTTATATTTTTTAAAAATATTTTAAAATGTTAAAAAAATATAAATAAAAAAATTGAAGAAAAATAAAAAGAAAATTTTAAACTAGCGGTAAGATGGAGCAGTGCACTTTGAGCGGCAGAGTAACACTGCTCTTGAGTAAAAGAGAGGGAGATTGTTTTGATGTATTACTCCTGCTGTAATTTGTCTAGGCTGAATATGTGTCATCTTCTTATTGGATGGTGTAAATCCTATAAATGCACTAGTCTAGAGGGGCTCTCTTTCATTAATAGTATGAATAGGTTCTTACAAATTTGTTGACCCATTTCAAAAAATCTATAATGTCTTTTAAACTTATTTCTAACTACTCTAATCAAAATCACTTAACAAATTTGTTAACATCGTGTTTCGTACACTTTTGAATCAGATTCTAGCAATTTGAGTCTTGGGTCTTTCACCGGCATGCTAAAGAAAACACAGATAGCGGGGGGTCTTGGTAGAGGCTGGGAAATCTTCAATGCTTAAGTCTGTATCTCCTTAGTAATTTATGCAAGAGCTTAGAGGGATCAAAGAGAATTCTTTGTACTTGGAGGTTGGCTTTTATACTAGATTTTTGGGTGGGGACAACCCATACATAGCCTTAGGGAGTTCGTGTCAATTCAACTGTTCACTTAGTTAAAATATTTTAATGCGACGTGGCTCCTGGGACGACGTCATTAATGCGGCGTAGAGTTCGGAGAGTTACGCCATTATTGCGACATAACTCTCTGACTCACTTTACCCTGCTGACGTTCCTCGTCAACCCTCTCTATGCCTGTTGTCAGGAGATCAAGATTTCTTCATATCTCCTGCCCACCTGTCTGCGCAGGTTCCCGAGGGTTGGATGTCAACGGAGGGTATCAAGGTGGCGAGTCTCATCTGCCCTTTATCGCCTACCTTTTCCACTCGTAGGTTGTTTCATGAGTGAGTCTTGCTTATGGACCGAGTGTTCTGTAAAGAGCCATAGACTCCTCTCAGAGGAGGGTCGTTGGGCCTTGGTCGGGCTCTCTCACTCACTCCCCAGAAATCTCTTATAGGCTTGCCATAAGGGCAGAGAGGAGAAGAAAATTCCCTTGTTATTATTTTTGCGACTGTAATTATCATTCTTATTTTGTGTATACAAATATATATGATATCTTCTCGTCAATCAATCAGTATATATATATATTTATATAGAATGAATGTATTGAATTAAGATGTCTTAGCCAAATTCTAAGATTTAGAGTGAGAGAGAGGTAAATATACAAAATTGTTCACATAACATTTATTAAGTATTTAGTAAACTCATCCAGACAATCATAAATGCTGGAGAACCTACTTAATTGTATGTTTATCTTTTTCCATTCTAGGCATTAGAATTTGAATAGAAATTCAGGAAAATCTAAATCTATATATATTCCCTTATCATCATTGTTCTTTGATTTTTGTTCTCTAGTTTCATTGTGTAAATTATGACCTGATCCATGCATCTTTCTTTCTAATCTATGTACTCTCAAAATAGTAAAACTCATGAGCAGCTTGCTTTTGTCACTTACTTTATTCCAATTTCTATTTGATTGTTTTATTTTGCCTTTGTTGGAGAGATTGAATCTTTTAGCAAGAATCAAACTTGAGAATTAGTTAAATTGCCTAAGTGCACGAAATGGGCTTCAAGAAAAAGAAGGGAATCTAGGATATTGAGTATGAGAGATACAAAGAACGATGGATTACAAAGGCTACAATCAAAGAGAATGTGTAGACTTCAATGAAGTGACTATAGTTGAAGAGAAGGCATGAACTTTAATAAAATTTTCTAACCGATTGCGAAACATAGCTCTATTCATATGTTTCTTGCCATAGTTGCTCTATTTTGATTTGAAGCTTTAACAACTTAGCATCAAAGCAATATTTTACAGTGAGCTTGAGGAGATTATCTATATATATGTATCAATCAAAGGGGCTCATTAGCGATGGTAAAAAAGATGATGTAAGGTACAAAAATTATTATTATATGGCTTGAAAGAGCATCTCAGACAGACAGGTGTGCAAATGTACTTGTTTAACCTTGGAAGTTAAACCGTGATATGGAATGTATTCTTTTCTTTATAGATGCGATGCCAGTCATTACATGAGTAATGCCAGTCAACGAAACGACATCGTGTTAATGCCGCGAAAATCAATAGTCCTATTCCGCCACGTCACTTTCATGGTCCTGACTCCTAATTTAGTTGGTTCCTCTGCCCGAAGTCGCACCCTAGCGACTAGTCCCTTCCTCTGCCAATCCGCTTTAGAGGGAGACAGAACCACAGAGAGAGAGAGAGAGAGAGAGAGGGAAAGAGAGGTATGGGGCTAGGGTTTCTAATTAGGTTAATGTGCGTATGCAGCTCAATCGTATTTCCAGTGAGTGCTTCAATCCACGAGTACAGAAACGAGGCGTTTATTCCTCAATCAAACGCCTCCTTCTTCCATGGCGGCAGTGAAGGGCTTTACGCTTCTAAGGATCACAATTCGTCCACTTCCCTAGACAACAAATCCCTTAAGGGCAAGTCCTTTATCAGGTTTCGTTCTTACTTTCCCTTTTTACTTCACCAAATATTTTAATCATTTCTGCTTCTGTATGTCTTCTCTTACTTCTGTGCCTAATCGCGAGGGTTTGTTTAAGTTAATTGAATGTAAAGATGATAATTCTGGCTTGAACTATTAACTTAAATCTTACTAGAACTTCCCACCGAGGAACTTTATTTTTGGATATGGAACATGACTTTTCTGTTTCTTGTATTGACATTTGGAATCGATCGTAAGAGTGCCTTTCTTGTTCTAGGAGCCCAGGAAATTGAATTCTAGTTTAATTTCTTAAGCTTTAATGAAAATTTTTTATTACCAGATTGGAAGGATAGTTTCTGACCCGTGGGGTCGTGTAGCGGGTTTACTCTCCAAGGTTTGGCCCAAAATCCTGCCTTGGTGAGTTTTCATGTCGTTGAAAAAACCATTCTATTGTAGTAGACTAGTAGTACAGCATTGCATCTTCTGATTTGTTAAGTATTTTTGTCCAAATCTTTCTCACCCAAACAAGAATATTTCTGTATATGATTCAGAAAATACTGGACCTCCGCCTACTTAAGTAAATTATTGATAAAACTCCAAAATGGTATTTTCTTTTGAAACAATTTCTTTTAATCCTTGTGGGTACAAACTTATGCTCATAGATTTCATGTTATCTTGTCTCTGAGGAATTTATTAATGCTAACTACTTGAATATGGGTTCTCAATTTTGAGATCCATGTATATGTACCGAACCTTGTAATGCTTGGGTATGTATTTATTGAGGATTGCCACTCTCACTGTGGACTCTCAGGTTTGAAACGGTCACTTTTGTGAGGACAAAAGAGTCTGCTAGTAAGCAGAATGAGATGCATCAGAACACTGGGTTGGTGGAAGCTATCATACTTGAGGTAAAAGACAGGGAAAGGATCGGAGGTTCTTTCCTGAAGTCTAATGTGATATGCTGCAACCCGAGTCTTGCAGACTCTGGATCCTGCAAATTAGGAGAGGTTATTATACAAAAAAATGTGGACAATCCCGAGTGGCCTAGACGCATCCAAACCTCCTTTGAAGGAAACAGGGAAGAAGTTACAATGAAGAATACTGAAGTTGAAATAAGTAGTACTGGAATGTACTACCTCTATTTTATGTCCTGTGATCCATTACTCAAGGGCACAAGAATCAAAGGAAGGACTGTGTGGAGAAACCCAGATGGTTATTTGCCTGGGAAGATGGCTCCTTTGATGACATTCTATGGTTTTATGTCTTTAGCTTACCTTGCACTTGGCCTAATCTGGTTTATAAGGTTTGTTCAGTTATGGAAGGATATCACACAGTTGCACTACCACATTACAGCTGTAATTGCTCTTGGAATGTGTGAAATGGCTGTCTGGTACTTTGAATATGCCAACTTCAATTCAACTGGAAGCCGACCGATGGCGATTACTTTGTGGGCTGTAACTTTTAGCTCTGTCAAGAAAACTGTGTCTCGCCTTCTTCTTTTGGTGGTTTCAATGGGCTATAGTGTTGTGAAGCCGACACTTGGTGGTATATCCTCAAAAGTACTTATTCTTGGCATAATATATTTCATTGCTACTGAGGCACTTGAGCTAGTTGAACATTTGGGGAACATTAATGATTTTTCTGGGAATACAAAGTTATTTTTGGTTCTGCCCGTTGCTTTCCTGGATTCCTGCTTTATTCTGTGGATTTTTTCGTCATTAGCAAGAACTTTAGAGAAACTTCAGGTAATCTTTTTGTTTTCTCTGTTCCTCTTTCCACCGTATCACTGCTTCAGTATGAATGCAGGTATTCATTTACAGGTCTATTATATGTACATATGATGGTAATAGATTATCTAATTCAGTAACATGTTATAATGTAAAATTTGTTGGTGCAATGATGTTTATTTTATTTTTTATGGATGGATGTATATATGGTTCTATGGACGTGGCTTCTCCCTAATTAAATATGCAGGTTTCACCAATGAAATTGAAGAATATGCAAATACAATGATTATTAATGTAACCATTTTTGTACTCTTAGCAATAGGATAAGTTCTCCACCTAAAATTACTGAACATTTGCCTTTATATTGGGACTGTCTTTGATATAAAATATTCTTGTTCTCCTTGTTGTTTGTTGTGGATGCAGATGAGGAGAAACATGGCTAAACTGGAGCTTTTCCGCAAATTTACCAATTCTCTTGCAGTGTTTGTTATTCTCTCTATCGCGTGGATAGGCTTTGAGGTAATAGGACTTCTGTTGACCAAACATTTGCAATTCCATGAGGTGCAACATTAGATGAAGTTTAGTGGACTATTTATAAGTATCTTAATTTAAGTATCAACTAGAACTCATTTGACTTGTGTTGACTTAGCTCTACTTCAATGCAACGGACCCATTGAGTGAGCTGTGGCAAATTGCCTGGATCATTCCAGCGTTCTGGAGTCTACTTGCATACTCTCTCTTGGTGGTAATATGTGTTCTTTGGGCTCCTTCACAAAACCCAACTAGGTACTTGCGTTGACATTGTCACTTGACCTTACTTTGATGTCTTCTGCTTGCTGCACTTATTCTTAATTCTTGGTTGGTGATGGTTAACTGTACCTCTAATGGTTTAGATAGGATTTGAATGTGTTCAGGATTAATTGATTGGGATGTAGATCCTTGAAGTTTCTGTATAAACTTTTAAGTTTAAAGTAGGAGATAGATTGACATATGAAATAGGCTTTATAATATTTATTAAGTATTTAATGCTGATCCAAAAATTCTTCTGGACAGCTCTAAGTGCTAGAGAAGTGATACATAGACAACCATTTTACAAGTACATAATAAAATAATATATATTTTAAATTTAAACAAATCAAAGTCAAAGCAAAAGTAAGAAAAATTATAATTTGAGCAATGATTTGTACACGGGAAAAATACATGGGGAGAACAAATTGGTGGGGGGCATTACTGATCATGCCACTTTTTTCTCCATGTGTCTTCAACATATTAGTTTCAGAAACAATAAGAATGCCTTCCTTTTGTAGATAGCATTTTAAAGCTTAGCCATCCACTCAAATAGGCCTTGGCCTTGTAGCAATTGACTTTATTTTAGTAACATACAAAATGGGAGTTCTCTCATATCATTCTTTTGCCCCATCATTCCAAAGCCTTATTTGTTTATACATTTTCCTTTTTCATTTTTTTGGTGGGCGGTTTGTAGAGTACAAATGGTCGCAAGCATATTGGTATCTTTGTTTTGCTTGTGTTTGGAAGTTTTAATAGAAAGTAATGACATTGAACAGTGCTACCCATAAGCCTCACACCTTACACACCCACTTAAAATATGTCATTTTACATTTTTATCCTATTTTACTTACAAATATGTCTGGAACATTTTCATTGCATGGATAAAAAAGTAAAATAACATTTTTAAATGGGTGTGCAGGGTGTGAGGCTTATGTCTAGAAGTTCTCAATAACATTATATATTTACTCTGTTTGTTGTCGGACTTGTAGATATGCATACTTAGAGGAGACAGGAGACGATTTTGAGGAGGAGGGTATATCGTTGACAACGGGAGGGATGAAGGTGGGTGGAGATATGGTGGCTAAGCTGGAAAGGAAGGAAAGGAAAGGGTCCAGTGCGACGGACCTTGTGTATGGGCTTGGAGAAGATCTCGAGGAAGATAAACGAGAATAGACATGTTGCTGCCCCTGTGAAGGGGGGGTTCTTCTAGAAATCTGTAAATCTCGATGTATAAACCGCGATGTATGCTGAAAGGAGTTATAAATGAGAGAAGGAAATGCAAAGATTCAGACTAGACTTGTTACATAGTTACAGCACTACATAATTATAACGGAAATGATGTACTTTGTGAAGAATATTTTTATGGTTTGAAGTTGCATAGAAAGCAAAGTAAGTCAGTAGAGTTTAGGTTTCAATTAGCAATTCAGCAATTTCATTTTCCTCTTCCATAAAATGGTAGCAATTCAGTATTTTATGCCCTGTTCCATAGAGTTGTCAGCATGTTCACGTTTTGTAAATTCTTTTATCCTAATACATGCATGCATGCATGCATATATATATATATATATATATGTATGCGAATCAGAGATGCCCTGCCCTGCCCTCCCCGCGACCACATCTTCTCTTTTGGCAATGAGATATATAGTTCTAAATTGCACGCGATATGTATGTATAGCTTTTCGTGTAATATCAGCTACAATATATATATATATATATATATATATATATAATTTAGTCGATTTATAGCATCTCCCATCTCCAAACAAATCACGTTCCGAAATATTTATTTATATTTTGTCAACTCAGGAATATAACATTTTTTTATTTTACATTAATTTTACTTTCTCAAGGAATTAAATTATAATTGCTCAACTTATGGATCTCTTGAATTTTTTCTGATTACTCCGTAATTGTCTTTTTTTTAATGATAAGATCATCTGTTTTCTTAGTTCATACTCAAGACATGCAAGGAATCGAGATAGGAAGGGGTGGCCTTATTAGCTTGAGCTCCCTCTCAGTTACGCCTATACTCGCTCGCCCAATATAGAAAAAGGGACAATGTTAGGGGCTGCCCAGCGGGTCCGTTAGGCCCCATACGGTATAACATAGAAAAAGGGACAAGGAGTCGGTTTTTTTTCAAATCCTCTTGCCCGCCGACCGGTTCTTCATTAGTTTCGGCCAGTTCTTGAATCCGGCAGCTGGTCCACGTCGAAGACGGTCGTCCGGCTGGTTCCTGTAAAGCCCTAGTTAGGCGTGCTCTCTAGTGTATTTGAGAATTTTTTTAAATTTCTTTTAACATCATTAATCATTAAAAAAAATAGCAATTTCACTAAAAATTCACTTTCTTTATTATTAAAAAAAATTAAAATATCCGAAGTAATTTTAAAAAAAATATTAAAAAAATAAAAAATTATTTAAAAATGTAAATAGCATTTTTCTACAAAAGGAATAAAAAAATAAAAACTCTGCAGTTGAACCTGTAGCATGTAGGTAGAAGTCACGAGTTTCCTCGACACCTGGGTTGCATGCAAATACGTATCGATTTTCTCTCCGACGTGGGGTTCCTCGTTCTCCTCCAATCAAATACTTATCTTTCATTATTAGTATATCTTGTAAAAATTGATAAAAGCATCGTAAAAAGGCCAACACAAATAAGAATAAATCCAGACTGAGAGACCCTTTATTAATGGCGGTAATCTCTCGCAACATTTTTCACATTTCAGAAAACGGGTCATTAGCTACTTTCTTATTCCTATATAAATCAACATGGAAGTTATATCAAAAGTGGAGAGATTGAATTTACTGTTGAGCGTAACCGACACGGCTTTCAACTCCGACCTTCGTTCTGATTTTTCCTCCTTGGGATACTTACTCATCATCACGCAGGAAATAACCCCTTTGTACGTTTCTCTGTAGTTTCAGCTCAAGACCCAGACAACTTTCACTGCAAAAAGTTCATTCGGATCTGGGTTTTCAAAAACATCCATATTTTATTAGAAACAAAAAGAGCTTTTAATTATCAGATTTGGTTTAATATACTTTAAACCGAGTTCTAATTTTGTTGGGTCTTTTTGAGTAAAACGTAGTAAATTGGTCTTTTTGTGGATTGGTTTAGGGAGACTCAGAGAAAATATGGGGGAAAGGCTCGGGCTTTTGCTGTGTTTTTGGTTTATGCTATGTGGGTTTTGTGTGGCAAGGTTTGTGGTAGAGAAGAACAGCTTGAGAGTGTCTTCACCGAGCTCGTTGAAAGGTGTATATGAATGTGCAATAGGAAATTTTGGGGTTCCTCAGTATGGAGGAACTATGCTTGGCATTGTGACGTACCCCAAAGCCAATCAAAAGGCATGCAAGAGCTTCGATGACGTAGATATCTCTTTCAAGTCGAAGCCCGGAGGCCTACCCACCTTTCTTCTTGTCGATAGAGGAGGTCAGGTTTCTTGTTTGTTTTTTTTTTAAAGAACTTTCTTTTAGTTGATTATACACTTTAAGGCTATTTTTTCCCCAATATTTATCTTTTTGGTTTTCCTTCCAATTATGAGTTAGCCTGAATGAAGATTATGGCTTGTTAAAGTTTCATTTTTTGGCGATAGCTTATGAATCCGATTCGATGTTGTTAAATTAACGACGTGGATATTCTAAAATCGATTTATATGATTGTAATTATGCTATTTATAGCACATAGCAGATGGTGTCAATGACTCGATGCATTGTATACTCTCGTCACCGACGGGGTTACCTTGTAAATATATACAATTGATAACTGGAGCTTAGTTTCTCTTCATTAAGATTCTATGAAGGAATTTTTTCATGGATTTCGGTGCTTCCCGTTTATTTGATTGAAGCCCAGGCGCAAAGTTTTGCTTCTGCCTTTTGGATTAACTGTATAACTAGTCATCCATCATTTAGTGTTTTATTAGGACATAAGTTGAAGGCCGCTTACATGATTTTTGGATTTTTTTCCTTCTTTTGAAAGTTTTCAGCTTTAACTTTGATGTGCGGGCAGATTGTTACTTCACCTTGAAGGCCTGGAACGCACAGAATGGTGGAGCAGCTGCTATTCTGGTTGCAGATGACAGGATTGAACCATTAATTACCATGGACACTCCTGAAGAGGAGAATGCCGATGCTGATTATCTACAGAACATCACCATTCCTTCAGCTCTTATCAGCAAATCTTTGGGGGATAGCATCAAGAAAGTTCTATCTAACAGAGAGATGGTTAACATAAATCTTGATTGGTCCGAGACTCTTCCACATCCTGATGAGCGGGTTGAGTATGAGTTTTGGACAAATAGCAATGATGAATGTGGGCCAAAGTGTGATAGCCAGATCGACTTTGCCAAGAACTTTAAAGGAGCAGCTCAAATACTTGAGAAGAAAGGGTACACTCAATTCACCCCGCACTATATAACTTGGTATTGCCCAGAAGCTTTTATTTTGAGTGAACGGTGTAAGTCTCAGTGCATCAATCATGGGAGGTACTGTGCTCCAGATCCTGAACAGGATTTTAGAAGAGGCTATGATGGCAAGGATGTTGTGGTTCAAAATCTACGCCAAGTTTGCTTCTTTAAGGTGGCAAATGAAAGTGGAAAGCCATGGCTTTGGTGGGACTATGTGGCAGATTTTGCAATCCGTTGCCCAATGAAAGAGAAGAAGTACACTGAAGAATGCTCAAATCAAGTTATTCAAACGCTTGGTAGGTTCAAGATTTCATATGGATGCTTGTGTTTCGATATATCAATGCATGTTTCCTTCGCGTTCTATGCATAAGCTGTAAATTTCAAATATCTAACAAGAAGATTGTTGTACGTGTTAATTTTGCCTTGCATATTAGTTACTTCACTGCAGTCTTTCTATATAAATTTTGGATTTATCTCCGAAATTTGCCAAATTTTGCCAGATTTTTGGTTCAGGGTTTATTTCTGCTCCTAGCCATCTTAATCAAGGTGGATTGTTTTCTGTGACATCCTCTTGAATGCGTGATATATGTGCCACTCCCTGAATTGGCTTATTCACTAAATTACCATCATTCCAGTGGTTAATTTTATTGTTGCCCATTGTTTTGGTCTATCCTTGTGCTTTAAATTTAAATTAGCCAACAACTATTTACTTCTTTCCTTCCATTTTAAATTTAAATTAGCTACAATTTGTTGGTCTTTGTTTTAGCCGTGGCATTATCTATTTTGGCTAATTTCTTGAACTTCTGTCGATGTCTGAACTCAATTGATTTAAACACATTTACTTTTACATGGAGTCTTTGTTTTTGGATGTTCATGTAATGTACTAGGTGCTGGCTGATGAGAGCAAGCTTATGTTCCATATCTAAAGACTGAAACCTAATGTTATCAACATGTTTCCTGTGATGTGCTTTAACAGGCGTTGATCTCAAGGAGATAGAAAAATGCGTTGGAGACCCTACTGCAGATGTGGACAACCCAGTTCTTAAAGCTGAACAGGATGCACAGGTGAACTCTTATGACAGACATTCACTTCTTGTCTGTATCTCTCTTTGTTTCCATGCTAGGCTTTTGCTCATCTTGCCTATTCACAATTCTGGTTTTCAGATTGGCAAGGGTTCTCGTGGAGATGTTACTATATTGCCAACTCTTGTTATAAATAACAGACAGTATAGAGGTTTGAGGAAGCTCTATACGGATCCTGTTAGGTGTTTAGCTGCATAATAGTTTTTATTTTGTTTACCTTTTCATTTAATTCCTTTTATTTTGATGTTAACAATGCTTTCAGGTAAGTTGGACAAAGTAGCAGTTCTCAAGGCCATCTGTGCAGGTTTTGAAGAGACCACAGAGCCTGCCATTTGTTTAAGTGGAGGTCTTCATCTTCCCTTCTCTCTGTGTGTGTGTTTATTACCTTCTTACAAACAACCCACCAGAAGAAAAGCAAAACAAGTGAACCGGCTTGACTTTTTCTGAAACAGTTTTAGTTCAGCTTCGGATGAGCTTGATAAAATCTATCAGAATGTCTATGAAGTATTTTATTTCCCCAACATTTTTTCGGTACAGCTATTCTTGAAAGTACATGGCCCCTTGAACTGGCATTTTATATAGAAAAACAGATCAGCTACATTTGTGAGCTGGCCTTCTTTTATAGATTGGTTTGGAAATCTTTGAAGATGATGTTCTTAATCTGTGATCCCAATTTTCAACTGATTTGTTGAAACAGACTTTTGACAATATGTTATTTATTGTCTATAAATTGTTCCTTGCAGAGATAGAAACAAATGAGTGTTTGAACAACAATGGTGGCTGCTGGCAGGACAAGGGTGCCAACATAACTGCATGCAAGGTATTTTCATTGTCTCAACATTACTGGTGCTATTTTTGTGGGGAATTTTTGGAGAACTTCTAATTTCGTTGAGTTCACTTGTTCCTAGGTTCTTATTTGATTCTCACTATTCTTGCAGGACACTTTCAGGGGAAGAGTATGTGAATGCCCTGTTGTGCAAGATGTGAAGTTTGTTGGAGATGGTTATACTCATTGTGAAGGTAAAATTCTTCCCCTCATGTAGTGCTAGTTTGGTTTCAAGAAGAACTGATATACCAAATTAACGTAATCTGCAAGGAAAGCTATTGTGAGTGATGCAGCCAGGTTTGAGTAGCTATAATTCAAGTCTCTATGACAATTGGACTTGGGAACTAGGAGCTTGATATAAGCAGGCATAATAACTTGTTTGTTACCGGGTCTTCTTGAAGTAATACTTTTGTATGCAAACATGCCCCTTTTTTGTTGGCTCATTCGTTTGAGGCTTATACTTAAAAGCATACTCACCAGCCCGTCTATAAGTTTTCTCTGTGCTCATCCCTGACATTGCATTTCTGGAAATCAATTCTTTTGTTTCTGTGGCCTCACATGTTCTAACACTAAAAAATTTGAAGATGAAAAGAAAAATTGGCCAGGACTGTGCTGGTAATAACGGAACTCTTAAACTAGAACAGAATTAGCTCCCTGATAAAAGTCGTATTGGGGGGTTTTCCCCCTTTGGCATTGGTGGGGTCGGTAGGGTTATAAATCATATGTAGCTCTAATTAGGTGGAAATATCTAGAGATTAATGGGTTGCGCCTGGTGTGGTCTTTAGACATGTGGTGTTGACTCTAATTAGGTGGTTTCAATTTATGAGAAAACTGCTACGTTTGTTTTGATTCATCTGTTTCATTTCTATTTATGACATGATTGTGCTTGGTTTAACAGCTTCAGGAGCTTTACGTTGTGAAATTAATAATGGAGGTTGTTGGAAGAAATCCCAGGATGGCATGACTTACTCTGCTTGTGTTGTGAGTTTTCCAGCTTTAAGTCAATTAATGACGCACAAATTTCACATTATCCTGTCTTCTTGTTTCTGATCTAATGGGAAACACCGAGTAAATAGGATGATGACTCCAAAGGTTGCAAGTGTCCACCAGGATTCAAGGGTGATGGAGTCAATGCCTGCGAAGGTATGGTTAACCTTGGTCTCTCCCATTAATAAAATGGGGCATCATATACATAGTAAAACTGATGAAGTTGTGAATTGAAACCTCAATTAGAGTTGAGGCTCCTCTGGTCCATTGTCAAAGGATTTTCATCTTAACCTGAGGACTTGGACTTGTTCATTGTTACAACACTAAGATTACGGAATATACTTTGTGAAGAATATTTATGATTAGAGCTTACATGCAAAGCGGAGTTAGGATGCTTTAGTTTTTTAGGTTTCAATTAGCACTTCAGAAGCCCACGGTTGTTCTTTTGAGGGGCGGGGGAAAGGGATAGTTGCCTTGAGCCTTGTCATAAGCTTGCACATGCTTTGTTCTTTTTCAATTAACTGTTACCAACTAGGATTTATTTATTTTTTTAAACCTGACTCACTGCACATGCTTCTGTGCTGTTTCCTTGCGCCAGATGTTGATGAGTGCAAAGAGAAGCTGGCCTGCCAATGCCCAGAGTGCAAATGCAAGAATACATGGGGCAGTTATGAGTGCAGCTGTGGCGGTGGCTTGTTGTACATGCAAGAACATGACTTATGTATAAGTAAGTATCCTCAAAGTGTCTTATTTTGTTTTTGGGAGGAGATACACTTGGCGGCTGAATTTCATCTTATGTTCACTACCCACAAGATTGAATCTTTGATTGACATTTACCAAACTACAAGATTTGCATCTAGGAACCATGGTAAAAATTTTTTGTTAATTTTCATTTGAAACGGTTGTTTATTTTGATTTGGCTGTGTTTGAGTTTCATCTGATATACAAGAAGAGTATTCTGCAATCTTTTATTTTCAGTCCTACAATTTGATTGTCATTTGTTAATGAACACTTGAATACTAATTTCCCGTTGCAATATGCCAATTGTTTTCCTCTGCTAACTTATCTGTTGGGAAAATCCAGGTAAAGATGATACAACAGTCAGCTGGAGCTTTGTTTGGGTTGTTATTCTCGGCTTGGCTGCTGCTGGGTTCGGGGGTATGCAGTTTACAAGTACAGGATCCGGGTATGTCTGATATTGCATAAATCATGGATACATTAAAACAATCATGTGAGTGGACCTTGATTCAGAATGGAGTAAAATGTATGCATATATCACTCGTTGAAGTCAATTCTATATGGTTCAAGAAATACTGAAACTGATGGTAATTCAGCTTATCTTCTGATTCTGAAGAAGAATCCAGAGGTTTTTAGGTCAAATATTAAAAATTAATTGAAAGCGAGAATGATAAGATGCTGGGATATTTTTTAATTGCGAGACACTTAGATTGGGTAATATTTCTTGAAATGAAGAGAAGGAATTAAAGAAAGGGTAAAGAGAAGAAAGCAGAGGGAAGGAAAACTTCCAACAAGAGAGAGAGATTTAACAGGTGGACTTGGTATAGGTGGCCAGCCTTAAGAGTTGGTGGACAATTTGTGCAATAGATGGGTGGATGAGTTGAATATGCTAAAAAACATAGCATAGACCCAAAAAAGGCCCAAAAATGCAAAGCATTTGAATGAGTTTTGGTCGGTAATCAATCATGATGGATCTAATTTGGATCATAGGATTCAATTTATCAATGCGCCTACCTTTTGTAGTAATTCAAATTTTCTGTGTAAATTACCTGTTGCAGAGATACATGGATTCTGAAATACGAGCAATCATGGCGCAGTACATGCCATTGGACAATCAAGGAGAGGTACGTAATCACATGTCCCGTGGCAATGTCTGAAAGTTGGTAGAGAGATGTTGAAAGGTGCAACTGAGATGATGTGAAAATGACAATCACCAACTCTTGAAGTTGATACTTACATTCCCCCCACATTGGATTGAGTATTGGGGGATGGTAATGTTTCCAACTCAACAGGGTTTTTCTGTTTCTCTTCAAGTAGCAAGTTTGTCCTCGTGTTCTTACTACTTATCACTGTAGATCTGTAACCTAATGGATGCACATATATTATAGAAATTAGAAATTGTTCTCCCAATCAAGGAAACCAAGTATATTTGTGTTGGTAATGGTCTGTCTTTTCATTTTTGGCAATTAGATTCGGTGAGTGTTTTTCCTCCATCTTTTTGGGTCCTTTGCTCAAAATTCAAGTTGAGACCCGTTGTTGGTAGAGAAAAATTCTTCTCATTAGCCACTATTTATTATCCCACATCTTATGAAAAAAAAAAAAAACTATAGAGTGAAAGTAAATAGTAAATGATGCATAGAATTCCTCATTGGTAGAACAATCAGAGACATTCCCTGACCCTAAATCTCGACACCCAGACTGGTAAGAGAGGTGGACGTGCCTAACCGAAACCAGGCCGCATTAATGGAACGAAGAGGAGCCACGCTGCATTTAATGCATCTCGAGGCTCAATATGTCACAACATGCCTCCTAGGGTGTCAAAAGTACGTCACAACGTGCCTCCTGAGTTGTCAGAGACCGCCATAATCAAGTTTGACTGGTCTGTAGCGTGGTAGGCAAGTGGCAGGAACACCCGAATCCCGATCCCGTATGAAACGACACACCCGCTATCCTCACTGCGAGGACCAATCCAACCAGGTATAAATACTCCCCACCCATGGCCAGGGAAGGGGTTCACACTCTTGAGTCTTGAATACTTCTACTTTCATCTTCCTTAATTGATGGAACCGAACAACTTAACAATGATCTTATTAAAGTGGAAGTGAGCTTGTGAACTGGGCAAATGGGCCATTCTGTGTTTCCAATTGTATAATATTGTGAAAAAATATATCTAGGGCGATATTCAAGATCTCATCCAAAACTTGAAGGAAAATAGCAGAGGCTTACTGGTATAATATTTAAAAGTTTTCAACATGATTAACGTGATATTTGATAGAGATGTGAACTGTGATTTATTTAATAGAAATACATATACTCCATCGTGCTCATAAGTTGATGAAAAAGAAAAGAGAAGAATTTGATCAAACGATCTAAGAGGATCCACCATTAGCAAAGAATTCGGCATGACCATAATGAACACAGATGAGGTCACCCATGGAAAAGATGGAGATAAAAAAAATCACTGCCTTCAAGCATCTCCCAAAACAAAGAGAGCGCGTATGCCACATCATAGTAACATCTATATTATTATTCCTAATTAATTCATAAAAATACACAAGCACAAAACATATTTGAGGGAGCTCTCTTTTGTCGCTCGAAGCATTCTCCAAAGCCATTGGACAATAATGCCCCTGAAATCTATAATTTTTGTCCTCAGAAAGCTACCGTAGTCTAGTGAAACTTTCGCCCTGGACCATATTTAAAGGTTAAATTTGCTTTTGCTCCAAACAGGAAACATATGTTCACTTACCAAACAAAAGAAACAAATGTTCTGAGTAAAATGCTTGACGTCAGAATTTAATCCTGGTATTTTATCCAGCTCTTTAACTTCTTCGAGTATTAGTGTGACAAATGAAACATAGAGACTGCACAATGTAAAAATACAACTAACCTTGCACAATCGAACTAATTTTCTGTTTGGTTTTCCAAGTTTGAGCCTCTCTTCCTTTTACGATTCAGAAGGATCCTATAAACATAGAATGCTACCACCGCACCGCTGCACAGAAAAAAGCAATCATCTAACAATCTTTACTCGGCCAAAAAGAAGTAAATATCACAATCAGCTACGCTTTTATAAGACCTAAATAAATAAATCATAAGTGACGATCATGCAGAACCATCCACAGTTCATCTGAGAATAGATAATTAATTTAAGCTATCTCACATAAGGCATCTGCTGGGGCATGTTCCCGTGTCTGTGTCTCTGTGTGTGTGTGTGTGTGAGAGAGAGAGAGAGAGAGAGAGAGAGAGAGAGAGAGAGGCATGAGGAAGAAGACAGTGAAGCTCCCAGAGAGTGGCTTTGAAGTGACCAGAGTATAATCATCAACTACCACAGAATGGCTTCTGGAGGCAGATGACAACACTCCAAAGCAAGATTAGGAATTCTCCAAAGGGACTTGTTACTTGTTTATCTCACCCCAGACACTTCAAAACAATATTAGGAATTCTCCAAAAAGGACTTGATTAGTTAAACAAAACCAAGTAAAACGACAAAAGGGCTAAATGGGGCACCAAATAGTTGGCACAAGATTTCGTTTTATTCTTGATAGATGTACTAGATAATTCAAGCATGTAGCCTTTTGTTTTCTACTTGGGGTCAGCCACACAGATTATTTCTAGGACTCACAGCATCTTGCGCCATTATTCTACTGAAAGCATGACAGCTCTAGTCATTCTCTAACCCGAGATTCTTTCTTCAGCTTCCCAAATGGGAAATTAGTTGGAAATTGCTGGTAAGCAATCCAAAGTCTAGCTTTCACCCAAGAGGAGAAAGCATGTGTTAGCCAGACAAGGATTCTCATTTTGTCATTCAGCTGCATCACAATGCAGAATAATGAGTCTATCAGCATCATAAAGTCACTTCGAGTTCTGATAACGTTTGAGTTGAACTTTAGACAACACAAATCACCGTAATTTATTTTTTGATGAAAATAAGAAACTTCTTTTTTATCAAAATAGTTAAGAACAAACGGAAGTTGGGATGTATGTTGTCCACCAAAGACTGGTTTTTATTCCAAAGGAGAGACAATCAAATAGAAAACATCTTTTCTATAAGAATCAAATAGAAAACATAAGTCATGAGAATAATAAGAACCTGATGAAGGTTGTAAAATAACTCAGAAATGATGGAGCCTGCAAACGGGATAATCAGAAACGGCAGTCATTAGAAGTTGAAAAGGTCATTCATTTGACAAGCATCACAAAAGAAGAATATGTTACCCGAGACAGCGTGAGTATCTCCCGTAAAGATATTATACTTGCTATTGCTGCAGGTCCAACATCCCATTTAGAAATCAATTGAGAAAAAGTATAACATAGAGTGCAAACTAAAACAAGAAAGTAAACAGCAAACAAGATGAAATTTCAGCTTCTTTTACAAGTTCAAACTACAAAACAAAATGGATAAATTGAACATCTGAAGTCAAACAACAAAAATCTAAACATCTGGACCGAATTGAATTATATTCCATATGTATCACAAGTGACATAATTGTGCTCAGGGTGTGATGGGTAGTAGGGGCTATCCCCATGCCAGGAACGGAACCATCAACCAAGAATCTCTATGGGAGAGGGGCCAGAGATGAATAGGAAATAAATTAAGATATGAGGTCAATACAGAAATGAGAAATATCTTGAGATTGAAGATCACATTAATTTAAAAATTAAACTAATATCCATTTAGGCGTCAAAAAATATTATTTTTATAGGTAATCGAAGATTCTGTTAAAAACACAAAAGACATAGCCTAAGCACACAGGTAGTGTATAAGAGGAACACCTAATTACAAATAGGAAAAGAGAAGGAAATCATAAAAACTCAATTCACTACAATCTATGGAAGCTACACAAAAGAACAAAGTATTAAAAAATACAGTTTTAAGCTCCTCCAACGTCCTCTCATGATCCTCAATATGTTTATATTTCCTTTTTCTCTAAATACACCACACTAGAAAAATAGGGACCATTTTTCACATTGCTGCAATTTTTGCATTGCAATGTAATCCTCTCCAATTGGCAAAGAGATCTACTATCGTTTTGGCATAAACTAAACCAACCCACCTCAAATGAAAATGTCATTCAACAATGTACCGACACACAATGGGGTATAAGGTGGTCTGTCCCAATGATGTGACATTTCCTTAGGTTGTTCATAGTGAAAATTTTCCCTGAGAAGGCTATCTAGGTGAAAAAAGCATCTACCATCAGCACCTTCGATTACAGCACATCTATGATCTAACTGTCAGCTCAAATTTCCAAGCTCACCAGAGCAGTAAATCCAGCCACAAAGGTCGGTTAGTGGTAAACCCACAATATTTATAATTTTTTAGCCATGCTTTTCATGTTCTGAAAAAATACCTAAAAGGAATGCGGTATTTATAACATGGAAAGGTGTCTACAGGTGCAAACACCTAAGAGCCAAGTTAACAAAGCGTTCCAAGACACGTTGACTATATTCTAATAATTGAAACTGATAAGATAAACAGAAAAACTATTGTGGGAAAGAGCATGTAGTGAAAAAGTTTATCAAAGGTAAATTTGCATGCCCTTAATGTATTATACAGATAAAAATTACTTTAAAAAAAATGCAATTATACAGATAAAAATAAAGATCCTGACCTGCTTGACCTTTCAAGGCCAGAGGAAATGCTTCTCCTTTTCCATACGATTTCAAGCTTAAAATGCTTAAAGACAAAAGAGTACCACCTAGTATAACACCAAACCTAATGGCACCAATGCTTCCCGTCAGCATGAAGGAAAGAAAGCCACCAAGAGAAAGGATCAGACCTGAAAAGTATTAGCAGCACCATTACAAAGATTGAAAGGAAGAAAAGTACTAGATATTATTTGATATCATTGTCTGCTTAATTTTCATTTCAACGAAACCATATGACATCATAAAAATTTGCACTGGCATATGCATCTTTGGTGCCATTCTTTTCACACAAGCTGCATCTATTCCCATGCTGATTCAACTGAGTAATCACTCAAAATGCATTGTCATGAAAAACCTGCACATTGAAAGCTTTTGCATACAACTTAAACCATACATTGTACATACCATATGGTATCCCAACGTGGAAGTCATGGACTCTTGAAATTTCGTTCAGATCATCAGTTGAGGAAGTATATGTCTCCACAATCTCCTTCACCGGTTCAGGGGAATTCTCTGCAGCTGAGGTGAGATATACTTTACCTTCTTCACTAATTTCCTTTGCTACCACACTCAAATCGTGCTTTGCCTTTTCTGCCTGTATTTTTAACTGTTCTGAAGTTTCTTTTAGGATGATAACTGCTTTCTTGGAGTATACCTCGTATGCTTCTTGGGAAATGCTTTGCATCTTCAAGGCTTGTTCTTTGAAAGAATCTAGAACTTGCTCCCAAGCTTCTTGTGAGCCTTCGGCATCCAATTTGATATCTTCCTTATCCTTCTCTACTTCAATATCTATATTGTTCTGTAGAGGGAAAAAAACTATCACGACGCCACTCTCATAATAGAAAAAGCATGATTAAACCATGTATATAATCCACCTAAGAGCATGATTGTGCAAAACAAAGATAGCACGAGCCATACTTGAAGACACACCTTAAAATAAACCACAAAATATTACCTACTTCACAATTTGTTTATCAAATAAGATATTATTAATAGTAAACTAAAAGCCCATCCAAACTTAACAGCTTTTGATCCCTTTCCAGCTCAAGAAGCAAACTGAGATGGCATATCCCATTGTCATATTTTTTTTTTATTGGCACTGGATGTCCGGAACAACGTCCCGACTAATCCCTAGGGTGCACAGGCCCTCGGCAAGGAGTTTCCCGCAAGTGCACCTCGGTTAATTCAAGGAAAAAATCCTTCAGTCCAATGGCCCCTAGAGATTTTTTGCACCCAAGAGGACTTAAACCTTACGTCACTTTGTCATATTTGTCACCGTCATTAGTGTATCATAGCAAAATAGAATGGTATTGTATTTAGAATGGAATCGTGCCTCGTATAAACCTAAACACACAGCACTTAAATGCACTAATATCTATAACAACCCAGGTGTATGCTACTCTTATTCAAACATAACTATCACGAAAAAGTCAAATCTCCATTCTCCAGACAATGGCTCTCATCAGAATGGCCAAATATCGGCACCACGAAATACGTATTCATAGTTGAACGGAACGGACATAACTCAATTTACCAATTCATCATCAAATACCAAACTCAAACATCTGAAGAAAATGAGAATTTTTATTTGCAAACAAAGAAAATATCAAATGAAATTCAAAAAATTGCTCCTACCGACTCCTCGTGAGAGGCTGCGTAAGTTAGAACCGGAGGTTTCCAGGAGTTCCGTCGCTCAAGAGAGAGAAAACGAGCCCCAAGTAGCTTGGGAGAAACAGCTTTCGGCATAACAGAGAACCTGCAGAAGCGAGGCCTGAGGAGGGGATCGAACCTTAGAGACGGCACCAACGTCGACATCTTGGACGGAAACGAGACGTAGCTAGGGTTAGGGTTTAAGGCCGAAAGGGACTTCAACGTCACATTCATCTTATAGTATTTTTGAGAGCGAGAGGAACAGAGAGAGGCGAAGCAGACGAAAGAAGGTGAGTGTCCCTTTATTATTATTTTTTTTTTACTGTTCTTTGTTTTGTAAAAGGTTGGGTCTAAAATACGCCAAAGGGTGTGATGCGCGTCCATCTAAGCATGCCTTGCGATGCTTTGATGACACGTAATCAATTAAAATTTGATGCTGTCCGGGGCCCACTGAATCTTGTAAAGTGGTGGGTTATAATCCGATAGACCAGTCGTGCATTATTCTCTGTGGACCCGAATAAACAGTTAGAAATTTTGAAGATTTTGAGTTATTTATTATTCATTTAATCGCCTATAAAATGTCATTAAATGATTTAAAAATCACGAATTAATTTTATATCTTAATTAATTGCTGTGCTTTTGATTCAATAAATAATGAATGGTGGGGGGGAAAGAATGTTGGAATGAGAATGGAAGCCAAGGGGCAAAGAAAGAAAGGTATAGATGCAAGCATTAGAAAAGAAGCAAAAGACCTGAAAGAATGGGAAAGCAAGGCACCTCAAGTAGCTAGGACATTATTTCACAGCCTTGAATTCATTCAGCTGGTGATCAACACATATCTGAATTTACTTTTAAAACCAAACATGGAAAATAACTACATTACTTAATATTACTATTACTACTCTTACCAATGAGTTGCCATTTTTTTTTTTTTTTTTGGTAATTGAAGAATTGAACTCAGAATCCAACCTCACCCAACTAACATCTTGATAAAGGAACTCAATCTCTATGAATATATATATATATATATATATATATATATTAAAAAAAATTATGAAAACAATATCCTTTCAAATTAAGTTTTGTTTTAAAAGATCCCCACCCCCGCACTGGTCTCCCACTCTTTCCTCTCTGTCTCTATCGCTATTGTTGGTCTCTCATCCCGTCGCTGGTCTCTCGGACTCTCTCCCTCTCGCCATCGCCCCCACTCACCCCAGGTATCACACACACACACACACACACTCTCCCTCTCTTAAATTTGTAAGTAGAAATATTTTATATCCTATTTATAAGAATTTTATTAAAAGAGAGCGCTCTTAAAGAAAAGTAGTTAATAGGTTCATCCGGGACCTAAGGGCTCGGTAACTATGTCCTTATTTTGCAAGAGCTCCTCACCAGTTTGGTCATACAAAAATTTGCATATAATTGTTTGGTGCCATCTAGAGATTCTTCTCTTATTTTCTATTGGATTGGGAGAGAGTTCTATCCTGGCTAATCTACAATCTTTTGTATTCGATATGCCCTCATCTTCAACAAATTTGGGTTCATCACTTGTAAATCTTCCATACACGTTGAAACTTCCTTCTTGTTTTTTTTTTTTTTTTTTTTGAACATATCACATTGTTCAAGCTAACACCCCAATAAGGCAGCACAGATCTTGCTCTGGCTAGTACCCCAGCTAGTACCCCAATAAGACACTATAGACCTTACTTTGGTTAGTACCCTAGCAAGGCACTAAAGATCTTGTCGGTCTAGTAGCTCGAAAAGCACCAAAGACCTTGTCAAGCTAGTACCTCGACAGGATACCAAAGACCTTGCACTGGCTACTTCCCCGACGAGGCACCCTAGACCTTGCTTAGATTCATTCCTTAGCGAGACATAGCTCGGATTATGCTCCTACTAAATATCAAAAGACCTTTCTTTGACTAATCCCACATAAAGACCATCACTCATAACCAATAAGCAAGGAAAAATGAAAGTCTCACTCGAGCTCAATAAGAGAACGAATAGAGTATTTGATGAAAATACCTTAAAAATATTAGTCGCGATTGAGATTACCTCAAGACATCCCTACTAGGGTACGAAATGATGAAATGATGAGCTACAAGCTCAAGGGTTAGACATTCCAACCAGGCAACCGACACTTTTCCCACAACAAGGAATAATAGCTGGAGAGGCTCTTTTTTTCTTCACCAGATGGACCCAACTATATCGAGTAAGGCCTATAAAGGAATCCCAACGAGTTAAAAGGTCACAGGCGTTCCATATGCTCGCTACCATGAGATCGCACTGCCTAATGGGATTAATATGGTAGCGGTCGTCAATCAAAAATATCTACTCATAAGGAAATGACGAGATATTTGGCCTCGATATGTTTATCATTTCCTTCTTAAAGTAAATCCAGGGAGTTTGATGATTGAATTCCTGAGATTTGAGAAAAGAATTGAACTATCTTTATTAGCAATAATACACGTCTATATAATGAGTCAGCATTAGCAATCCAAGGTAACTTTTTGATCCTTCATTGCAAGGCAATACGTAAATATTTCTAACTTAGGCATCGGATGTATACTAGGCACATTGGGCCACCATCTTTTCTTGTCCTAGGTTAGCAGTCGAGATTAGTTGGCGGTGAAACACATTTAAAACAATAACAATTGTCGATTGAGAATACACAAGACTCCTATACCCAACTAGTTCAACTAGTCGACCATGAGATCGGGAATTTGTATAAGCATCTTGATAAAGTGTCAAAAATGCGTAATTAAGTAGTTTATGTGAGTAAATTATTCCATCAAAAAATAGTTGAGCACTTAATTATGCATTAGATTTTAGTATTGGAGCCAAATTGATTGCTGCCAACACTTTGCACGTAAAAATATGAAAATTGCAGTTGGTGGTACTAGGAATAACCATGACATTCATATTGCTAAGCCATCAAGTCTAAAGTTCCATCTTTGCCCTTAAAATAATGAGCATTTGCACTTATATGTTGCAGGGCATTTATGGAAGAAAAAAATTCTAACTGAATTTGGTATTTTTGCCGAGTCAATGTGCATTTGTAAAGGGGGAAGGTTCTAGATTGGAGAAAAGAGGGAGAGAAATCTGTTAGGACAGCGGGGAGGTGCTGTACATAAGAGGAAAAAGGGACGGGACGCTAGGGAGGATCCTGAAAAAGAAAAGTTATCTTGGGGAGAGCAAGCAAGAAGCTAGGCAATAGAAGCATCTTTTTCATTCTTTTGTTTCTCATTCTATTTCCTAGATTCTACGATGTTTAGAAAGAGTTTTAATGCAAAGATGTTAGGCTAAATTTCTAAGCCTAAGTTTTGGGGAGTAACCCAGAAACAGATTGAGTTTGATTTCTCATTTTTCCATTGATTTATATTTTATAAACTTATTGAGTTGCGTTGTATGTTATATTTGGAAAAGTTTGGAGTTCTTTCTTCTTGATCTTGATCTGTTTGACGCAAGGCACAACCAATGCTTGAACCTGATATAAGATTCCAATAGATTTTTTTATTATCTAAACTTGCTCTGCAAACCAATAGGAAGTTTTGGATAAACTGTAAATTGCTTTTGAATTGTTATATCTTCCAATCATGATCACTATGAATGGATTAGTGGTTGAGAAAAGAGGGAGTTGAGCATTATTCAACAACAGTCCGTGAAAGGGTGAAACTCGAAGCTTAGGTGTTTGAGTTATTGTCTCTTAGATTGTTAGTTAACACTCTGCACAGTATTTCTTTAGAGTATTGTGAATCTGTCCATTTCTAATTGTGTTGCTTTTTCTTTCAAGTCTTTCTTTAAGAAATGGAAAACAGATTATTAAATCAACCCAAAAATTCTTATTCTCAACCATCCAACTTCTAACTTGCTAACTTGCTTTGTCACTAATGATGAAATCTAATACTTACATAAACCACATTATCCCTGTGAATTCAATCTTGGAACTCATCTCTGTACTACTTTGAAAGCTTCTGCACTTGAAAGACAGATTCAACAGCTCATCACATCTCCATGATGGGCTGAACGGAAATTGCCTCTCTTGGCGACAGAGTTTCAACATTGTTTTTGGTATGACAAAAGGTTTGGCCCATTGGATCAAATGAAAATCAATTACTACAATCTAAAATCAATAAATGATCTGATAGACAGCTCTAGTGAGCCAAAAGTAGGAGATTTTGGCCTGGCGAGGGTGTTGCCAATGTTGGACCATTGTCTCTTCAACAGCAAAATTCAGAGTGCTCTTGGTACATGGCTCCTGAATTTGCATGTGGGATAGTGATAATCACTGAGAAATGTGATGCGAATGGGTTTGGGATCTTGGTTTTGGAGGTGGTGATGGGGGAAAAGACCAGTGGAAAATATGGGGGAACTTTTTCATCTTCTTGATTGATCATGCCTACCTGCTGGAAAGAAAAGAAAGAAAAGAAAGAAAAGATATCACTAAAACAGATAGAATGTAAGTCGTGGTAGTTGTTGATTTATAGTGATGTTTTACAAACATTTGGAAGGGATTAAGCATCAAGTTTCAATAGTGTGAAACAGGGGAAGGTAAATCACTATGTCCCACACCATCATAAATCGCTAAGACTTCAACCCATTAATACCATCGTTTCTTTGAATAATATTTGTAGTATTATTATTATTCACTATTCAAGGACAACGTGTAAGAAGCTTAAGAATTAAAAGATGAGACTAATTGACTACGAAATGCCTAAAGATCCGATATTGATCTGGTAAGACTGGTTTGCGCCACTGTTTAAAACCTAGCAAGTAATCATTTAAGTGGTAATGATTGCATATATATACATTTTGAAAAAGTAAATAAATATAAAATCTATATAAAAAAATTAATTTTTTAATAATAAATTTTACTATTTTTTAAAATGAGTGCCCGACATGCGACATTTATGCAACCCATGACTGTATCTAGCATTATTATATCTTAAATCACTTTGGAGGAACAAAAAGGGTTTGCCATTTCAAGCAAGAACAATATGTAGTAGCCGCAAAAGAAAACACCGCCGGTAAGGCATCTGTTACGATGAAGAAGAACAACATTTTATACCATATGATCGAAGAAGATATGTTTATATATTACATCCATATCTTATTCCAATGTTGCATTGTTCATTAACTTTTGAATTTCTTTTATTGAAAAATTCAGAATTGATTCAAGAGTTAGATTTAATGTCATAATAACATATTAATAGAATGAAAATAAGATAAGCATATAACATGCGAAAATATTAATGCTGTGATTCCAAAATCGTGTGAATCTTGAATCCAATGAGTGCACACACTAAATATGAGTTTTAGGACACATCCCGTGTGATGTAACACCAAATCATAGGAGCTTCTAACCAAAATAATAATAATAATAATAATAAAAGGCATGAATGATATTGTAAGAGTGGACAGATCAACTTCAAAAAAAAAAAAAAAAACGGGTCTTCTCTTAACTGTACAAGGCTTGCAACGGAGCTAGCTACTGCATCTTTGGCATAGCAGCCATTTGCTACGGGTAGGGTATCTCATCTATATTATAGGAAGCACATGCCCTTAAACTCCATTCTCCACCTCTTCAGTCTTTCCAAAAAAATATAATTAAAGATGAGTAGAGATAAGGTACAGAAAGAAGGTAAATACTTTTTACCTTCCGTGCTTCAAAATCCTAAAACAATACAGACCTCAACCATAACATGAAAGGATCAAGAAAGCCCGACTTTTGATTCAAAAATAACACAAGCGTGGGAAAGTTTTGTACTCGTTTTTTCATGATCCTATTTGTTCTACATTGATTTTTTATTATTTTTTTTAATTTCTCGTACATCCTCTGCTACTTCTCCTACCTTTTAGCAAAAATTTCTCTTTCCGCCGCCACAATTTTCTGTCAAAATAACTAGTCATTCCAGTCATTTTCCCATCCATCTCTGTTTGAAGATCTAGAAGTAAGGCCATTTGCAGAAATGCTTCCTACAAGTCCTTGGGACTTCACTGCATTATTTTCATCCCAGTCATCATCCCAACCCTGATCCCAACCTTCTGCTGTTTCCACATTTGTAGCTGAAACAGATTCCGGCAGACCCATTTCAAGCTCTTGATATGGGACTCCACCGGGATGCCTCCTCTTCCTAAGCTTGCAGCACGCCCATGTCCCTCCAAAGACAAGCACTGTAAGGATCAAGAAGTATGCACCATTGACTGGTGTCACCAGCTTGTGAAATGAAGGGAGACGCACATAAAAGTTTGCTCCTACAGGAGGGCCCACAGGAAGCTCACAAACACCATTTCCAGCATTTAATATGAGTTTGGAGCTTTTGTCATCGGTTAACGAAATATTGGTCTGCAAAACAAACATTAAACAAGCCCATGAATGAGGCAAGGCTGCTCACAAAAAGTCAAATGTATTTTCCCGTAAATTGAATTAAAATAGGATTGGCCATATAGCAGCAAGATCTAGAATTCAATAACAAGCCTTTCTGTGAGTAATAATTCTTTATTGATAAATGCGAAAGGCGCAATCCAAGTACACAAGGGATATACAAGGGAGACACCAATCTAGAAGATGAAAAGGATACTAAAAATTTATTCAAGTTCAGTCCATTAAAATCTATAGATACGGTCCAAAGGAATAGAGTGTTGATAAAGAAGTTCTTGATAAAGTTCTCCCGTTCCACCTACACCAAATGAGGCAAATAGGGACCATTTTCCATGCTGCTGTATTAGTGGCTGCTACCTAGTCTTCTCAAGAATAAAAAACTCCTCAATACTTCTAGGCATGACCCAAACAAATCCAACCTGCCTGAAGAAGTCATTCCATAGAGCACTGGCAATATCGCAACGAAACAATAGATGATCAACGGACTCCCCACTATACATGCAACACCAATCAATTACAGTTTGCTCCCAGAAAAATAGCCATCCATACCCCCTCAAGAACGGACACTAAAAAGTATTCGCTTGAACAGAGTTCAAAATGCCTTGTCCCTGCCTCCTCTTCTCAACCTAGTGGAGTATCGAAAATTAAAGAACGCCCTAAAGACATCAACCTCCTAGTCTTACGCTGCTCTGATGAAGCTAACATTCCACTGAATGGCATTACTCAACATCTCCAAGTTGTCGGACACTGAAGAATTCTTAATGCATGGTTGGGATTGTGGTGGGTAATAAAACTTTTAGCTTTAGGGCTTTTAGTTGCAGAACTTAAGTAATAAGCTCTACTATTAAAAAGTTATTTATTGTTTGGTAACCATATATTTAAAATACTTTCAAATATATTATATTTGTTTAGAAACAATATAATAAAATGCTTTTTGAGGTAAAAATGACATAAAAGGTCATTTGAGTTAATGTTGTACCAATAATAAGATCAAAGGGCAAAACTGTAATTATCTTGAAGTTATATGGATATTTTTATCCATTGACAGTCTTCTTTAAAATTGGAACTACGTTCTGCATTATTTGAAAAGCACGTTTGAGGAAAAGCCTAAAACGTACTTTTTAGCCTTTTTGATATTAAAAAGTACTTTAATATGTAACGACCAAACAACTTAATTTTATCATTAAGGAGTTTTTGAGGCTATTTAAGCACTTTTTACGACCCCTAATGCAACCCCCAACAAGCCCTTAATACACCTCCAGTAAGACTTCTACAAGGATCCTTTCTCCACACAACAGATCATGCCAAAATTTAAACCCGATCCACCTCCCACCTCAGATCTGATATGGTTATAAAACTTCCCCCAACCTCTCCTAATATTATTTATCCTTCGGTGTTCGTCAAATAGGCTTGTTTAGAATTTTTGCTTTACTATTTAGATCTTTGTTTTGTTTTGTGTTGGTTTTGGTATTTGGGAGGAGTGCTCTCCTAGATGCTTGGCTTGTAACCACGGTTTTCCTACGCCATAAGTGAGAATTTTTTTTTAATAAACTTGGGACGGGGTCACTACTGTGTGGCTACCGGCTTTTCGGTACAAAAAAAAAAAAAAAAAAAAAAAAAAAAAAAAAAAAAAAAAAAAAAACCTCTCCTAATATTCTTCCATAGCCCTACCTCCTATGGCCCATGGACCTCAGTTGTACTCCACAAGCCTTTTAACCTGAGGTTAATATTGTCGAATTATTAACTCAGCTGGCCAAACAAGAGAAGGATTTTTCATCTCAAATCTTAGCCAGAAATTGCCAAAGAAAACTATTCCCTATTCATCCTGACTTTTCCATCTCCCTTCGCCAGATCTTTTTTAAGATGAGAAATCCCGGAGACCATGCAAACGCAACATGTCTTTTACCCGTTTAAACCCTGGAGCCATGTAACGCAGACCCCATCTACCTTCTCCAGATCTTAGACAGAAATTAAGGTAAAACCCTCAAAATATGAGGATATGGTTCTTCTAGCCATATATTATTACCTGAACAAGTATATTCCTCGAGCAAAAAAGCATTATTTTGAATTTTCAAGGAAAGGAGAGGAGAAGAAATATTTCCAATGGATAAGGCCTACAGCCCAATATGACCTTTCAATAGCAATCTTACGCATAAAGATAAGATTGCCATTACATTTCCAAGAAGATCAGAGAGCATATTGACGTTCTCCTAGCTCCTAGCGTAATAAAGCAGAAAAATAAGACTGTCAGGTAATGATCCATACCCTTTCAGTATGGTGTTTGGGTATATCCAGCATCGTACTATTGCTTTCCACTGTAAGATTCACTTTCAAAGCACTCCCCCCTCCATTGAGGACTAGAACAAGCAATTCTTTGGACCCTGCCACATGTAAAAGGGAGTAAATTTAAACTCGACAACAATTATGTGAGATGGAATAGTATCAATCAACATACAGCAGTATCAATAAACAGCACATAAAACTGAGCAGTAGATTTCTTTAACTGAGCTGTAGCCAAATAAATACAGTAGCAGAAGATTTCATTTTAACAAATGATGTAGAGCCAATGATCAACAAGTCTTTGTACATGACAACTCCCAAAATTATAGACATGGAAACCTTTTTTCCCCTCAGACAAATGGAATTATTTTTTTTTTATCGGTAAATATGAATTTTATTGAAAAGGCGACAAATGGAATTATAGGCTGGATGAACGGTTTATAGGCTTAATTCTATGAAGTTACAAAAGGTTTCCATTTTCGCCCTAAGACAAATGGAATTATAAAAGGTTTCCATGAATTATAGACAAATGGAATGGCTGATCATTCATTGTATGAAGTTTTAAGACCTCACTAATCAGCCTTACACTTTTTAGTACATAATGAATGAAGTGAACCCCCAGATAAGGAGAAAATCTCCCCTCCCTTTTTTTTTTTTTTTTTTTGACAAGTAAAAAAAAAATCTCCCCTCCCTTTTACTAAACAGCTCACCTACTATACTCTACTATACTCTACTATACAATACAATAGTAGGCTAGGCTAGGCTAGGCTAACTCAGTCACTTACTTCTACTGATGTAGGGCTAAGTAGCACCTTTCTTTTGTTAGTAACCCATTCTCATTATCTTTCATAAATCAAGTAGGCAAACCTCTGCAGATTTCTTCAATTTTTAAACTTGCTTTCTCTTGAGCCTCTTGTAGCCCATGTCAATCTCTATATTTGAAAGAATCATTGGAAGAAATAGAGAAAAAAACAAATTTATAACAGGCTCCGGCCAGTTGTACTGGTGATTAGGGCATTGCTGAGTTGAACTATACGATTTAAAGCAAATTCTATTCTGCCTTTTAATATAAATCTTTAGTGGAACCAATAATTTTTTTAACAGTACTAGTCTTCATAACACATTCATAATCAAATCTGTATTAGTATTTTGTGCAACGACATGACATCCAAGAATGCATTTTCAGTTTCAATACATAACATATATGCTAATAAAGTGCCACTGTTCAAATACGCTTTTTCTGTAATCAAAATTCAAAACAACACAATTGATTATATGACAAAGAGCTATGTATTGATTTACCGCGTTGATAGTTTTTTATGCAGGCAGTCATGCTCCCACGGTCGTTGCATGTCACATCCACCGGCTCTATACACTTGTCAGTGCTCGGCACTAGCGAATCATTGGTCTTCTGCTCATCCTTCTTCTTTTGTGTTGTTCCACCCATGGAATCCACCTGGGTTGACTTTTTTGGTACCGGAGGCTCCGGTTCGTTGTTCGTTGACCCATCGGCTGGCTTAGTACTCGATTTATTGTTAGAAGGAACTGGACTCGGCGACGGGGAACTCTTAAAAAGAGAACCCGTTTCTTAACTATAAGCAAGTTTGTAACCCCAATAACAAAGCAATAAAAAAAGATGCAGAATTTACTTACTGGGATGCTAGAATCCTTAGGCACCGCACCGACCAGCTTTCTGAACTTCGAGAGTAAGGAAGCATCGCAAACATCGGGAACAATCATAAACAAGAAAAAAACTGCCAGAAACGCATTTTTGCCCATTTACAACACAATTTCGACCGGCTTTTCCGGATCAGGAAAAACACTTCGGCTCAGGCAAACCCCCCACCTCCCAAGAATTAAATCCAAAATTAATCACGGAAAGGAAATGAATTTTTCCGATAATCTTTTTAGAAAACAAGATAAAGATAGGTATCTAAAAGCTAAAAGAGAACACGCATCGGAAGGGGAAATTTTCGTGCAGTGAACATATAAGCCAAAAGGGCCAAAGGGAATCCGGGTTCTAGGGTTTTGTTTCCGTGGGAGATAATATCGAACCAGAAAATGAATAGGGTTTTGGATTTTGATGCTTGAGAGGATGGAATTCGCACGGGTTTGACGCTATGACTATCAAAGTCCGATCCTGCAAGAGACGGAAGTCTCCGGTCCGGTCCGGTCCGGACCTTACTATTATTATTATTATTAACAAATGACATGTTATTTCTCTTTTTATGATTTTTATCTAAAAACTTTAGATAATAATATAAAGTACGGAAAACTCATTTTTTCATGTTAGATTTTCAGCCATAATTCTAAGGCAATGAGCAGGACTCACAAACTGAGGCCAAACACTGATCGTATATGTAGATGAGTTGAAGAAAAGACACGCTGGCGTTTTATATATCTCATCTATGTGTTTAAACGAATCTTAAATTTAATTATATGATGAATAAGTCTCGCTCATTTTTTAAAAAAAAAAATAAAATTTATTATTAAAAATATGATTTTTTTTTTTTCATGTAAATCTTAAATTAAATCTTGTGTGCGGCTTAGTAATGCGTGAACAGAAGATGTAGTATTCTAAGCAGAACTCAATACACCACCAAGCTACTATCCATTTAATTTAATCAGCTTACTATCATTAAACCTCTGTCCAAAAGTAAATGAAAGGCATCCATTATTCTATAATCGGATAACAAGCTAGCTAGCTCATGACAAAAAAAGCCGAATAAAACTTGATGCTTTCTCTATGCAACTTTCGTCCAAAATAAGCCCTCTTAAAGGAGAGCAAGAGCATCAAAAAAGAGAGGAGAAGGCAACACAATCTATTTCCTACAATAAAGAAGAATAAAGTGTCATTGATCTTAACCCTTTACCACTTCTTTAAAGTTTAATGGCTCCGGCTTCAACAATGATCTGCAGCATTGGGGTTGGAATGGAATTCTAATTTGTATGATTTAATTATGCAAAGGAGGCGCATTTATTTCCTGCCGGCCCATTGCCATGACCCGTGAAACCCGTCTTCCCTTTTGTTATTGCAATTTTTGAGTTTGCGGGAAAATTGGGTGACTAGGGAAGTAGGAACCACACTTTTGAGTTTGACAGTCTTTTCAATTTCCTTGCAGTTGCAGGTGGTGGCCATATGTTGATACTTTGCTTGGATAGAGACTCCTCATCTCGTACCTTAATTATCGCCAGCTTGGACTTCTCAAACTCAGCTCAAATCATGTTTCCAACCCAAAACTGAAAAAAGAAGACATTCGAGGCAGTGAAAATGGCTCAGAAGAAATCGGAAGCAATGGACCATATAGAAGTAGTTCTTAGGAAGTTTGGAGATGAGCAGAGCACGCTGTTGGACCGGTTTGAAAGACTGTCTTTTGAGGTGCAGCTGAACCAAGCCATACTGGGGAGGAGCTTTTCAGAGCCAAGTGTGACTCGGTTCCATGCACCACTGGTTGGTCAGGGCCCGGCTACTCCACCACCACCGGTGAGGCAGGCGCAACGAGGGCGTCGTGGGTCGGCTTTCCACAAGGTCCTGAAGAAGTTTCTCAAGCCTATTCTTGGTAGAAAGAGTCGTGGTGGAAGGAGGGAGGTCCAAGTACCAGATCCAAGAAGTCCCCGGTCATGGAAAGCTTTCAGCAGATCACTCCGGGCCTAGAGCTATATATCTGAGCGGCTATATTCTGGTTCACATTTATACTTATTTTACAAGTTTTTCTTATTTTTGTTTTGGCTACGTAAATTATAAATAAAGTCTATTAAAGTTTATAACATAATATTGGATATACACAAGCAAATGGTTATGTAACGATATTTATGGTAAGTAATGAAAAGCGAGAATTTGGTTGTATGTGCACAAATTCATTCACTTGACACTACTCCTTGAGCGAACTCTCTATCCGAAATTCACTTGCGCTACCTATCGAGTGAACTTTCTATCTGACCTTCGCTCGAGCCACCTGTTGAATGAACTCTTTGTTTGACCTTCACTTGAGCCACCTATCGCGTGAACATCAAGTAAACTTTTCACTAGGTGCTTCTCGAGTCGCAAACAATGTCAAAAAATTTTCCAAAAAACCATAATGCATATTTTTCGAGTCGAGTCATCAAATCGGGCCAACACACCGACAAACTAAGCTTCACAAATCCAACACCTTAGTAGGATTAGAGTCTAAGTTATGCTTAATCCCAACTTCAAGAAATACCTACAGCTTCCTGCCGACTACCGTATAGACCACACTTGTACGGTTCTCAACGGGTAAGGTGTTACTGTAGTCATGCCTAGATAGGGAGGCCAACTCCAGTTGGCCCCTCCTACACTCATTAGGAAAATTGCGGAAGTACTGAATGATTCAATGGAACGAGAGTAACAGCCTGAGAACAAATTTGAATTCAGTTGAGGCCATAAGACCAACAAAGTAAGAGCACGTGGAATTCTCTAATACCATGTGAGATACGATATTCCAAAGGTTTGGTTAAAGATAAATCAAACCGTATATTAAATTCTCAATTTATAAAATTTTCAAATTTGTACAACTGTGTAACTCCTCTTCTCATAGAGCTTCATGATACAAATACACGATTTAATATAAAATGATAGGATATAAGACAAATAAAATCAAAATGTTACCGAGGTTTGAGTAGATGATATCTGTAAATTTGAATTTGAGTTCAGTTCCTCTCTAAAATTTGTAAGGAGATGGCGGGAGATGATTTCGAAGTGCATGAGAGGATGATGAATACCCTCCTGAGAGGGTTATGAACTTATGCAGAAGATGATGAAAAGAAAAGACCTGCTAGAAGATACTCTGCATCTACTCAACTTCCAGCCATTGAAGGATTGCAAAAATGTTAGATTATATAAATACCATGCACTGGCGAGAAGGCCAATCAAAATGTTACCTGAAACTTTACTATATAGAGATACTAGTCCATTTGAATTACTAATAATATCTCTCTTCTAAGACAAAAAGATATTTCAATTTAACATTCATAGCCATTCACCATGCTAAGTGCCGCAAATGAAAGTATAAAACTCTCGCAGAATAGTAAGAAATAAAACCAAAAGAAAAGAAAAGAAAAAACTAAATGTATATGCCTGATGACAGGAAACCTTCTGAGGAGTAGAGATTATGCACGGCTCATGTATTGACCTGTTCTTGTATCCACCAGTATTTCATCACCTATATTTACAAACAATGGAACATTCACAACAGCACCAGTGTCAAGAGTCGCTGGCTTAGATCCACCTGCCAAACAAGATTTCATTTCTCAAACGGTTAGCCAGAGAAAATAAATGAAAAATAGAAAGGAAAAGAGAAAAGAGAGTCAACATGAGTGCAAAACAAACTACCACCATTTTTTCAAGTTATACCCTTAATTACCAACTGACGATTGACCTGTTTTTTGACAGTTTATGATGCATGTTATAAAATAGTGGTGGTTTGAGATGCAAAGTGTAATTCCCCAAAAGAAAACATGGGAGCATAGGCGAACCACATCACAATTGGTGTCCTGATATTACCTAAAAAATATTAAAGTTGAAAACACAAAGGGCAAACCGAAAACAGACTTTTTGTATTTCTTTACCAAAATTGTAATGAAGTATGAAGGAGATTCCAAATGTCTCATCAACAAAAAACATTCATTCAGTGTAACATTATTGAAACCTACAGAAGCCATTTAGATGCACATTCAACATGGTTTATATTTAGTCATGGGGATTATTTTGTTATCTACTCTTCCCCAACTTGTAAGTACAAAGACCTCAATTTTTTAAGTAATGACCATCAAGTCGAGGTTAAGGGCAAAAAAACAAAAAACGCCCCGAGAAAGAAGCCTCAAAACTGACTCACTGTTTATGTTGATGATGAGTTGTTCATCAGGAAAAAGGAGAAGGCAGATCCAAATCAAAATGATAAGGAGGGGGCTTCTCTGGTATTGTCTGACAAGCTTGTGAAGAATGAATGCCCTGATCAATTCACCTACGCAATCCCCACAAAGGGGCTTGTGGAAATGGAGTCCAGCTCTAAAACTAAATAACCAGATTATGGGAAAGAACTTCCCTACAGATTCTTTTCCTCACATTATTCTCATCAATTATATTAAAACCCATCTACCTGTTAAAAAAAATTATATTAAGACCCATCTGTACAGATATCATCTACATCAAAAACTCCTTTGCTTTGTAAAAACTTGTAAGGTTTGGAAAGAGGTTGCGATTGACCAAAAAGAAGACTATAGTCCAACTGATATGCCCTTAGGCACAACCATACATGACATAGAAATCACACTCGGAAAGGGTAGGCAATTTTAACACAATAAAATGATGAACCTGCCTGCACTGTATTTTGTCTCGACAAACTGAATTGAATTTTTTATTTTTAATTTTTGTAACAAAGTGGAATATACATCTACTACATTATGAATTTTGTCTTTGAAATTGCAAAAGAACGCAAATGACATTACCTTGAGCTGTGTCACCTTTAAGTCCAGGATCTACATCAACCACAGTCAACTGAACTGTGATGGGCACTTCAAAATCAATAACCTGCAAGACCAAACCGGTAGATTTCTAACTGAAAATAATAACACTGACAATAACAATAAACATCGAGTGGTGACATTGGCACATAAGATAGCATATGCATCTAACTAGCAAACCTCAGCGCACTAAAAATGAGCACTGCTCAGTTTCATCAGATGGTGCTTAAATAATGTAATTCATAATGGACTGCTCCTCCAAGAATAGAATCATCTATGCAAACTTTGCCCCTTCCTAATGTTTACAGAGCAGCCTCTTAGGCACTGCTATGGGAAAAATGTCCTGCTCTTTTGCAAGTGAAAGACTCAGGAACAAAGAGATGAAAAGATGTTGGAAAGGTTAACAGATTAGGAAAAATACTTTTCCATTCCAAAATAGCATAATGCAGTCCATTCCCTCTTTCAGATACTTCATCTTATCCCCGACATCTGATGCATTAAGACGAATTTCTTCATATGTATTCTGTGAAAACAAAAGACTGAGAAACTGAGATAGGAAAACTACAAAATGAGTCATTCAATGCAGGACTTGTTAACTTAATACAAAACATAAGCTTCTTCGAAACAAGAACTGATCCCAACTGTCCAAATAGATGGTTAAATTAGTCTTCACAAAAAAAGAAGACTTACTTCTTGAAATGCATTTTAAAAGAAGATTTTATTTTCTTTCTTTCTTTCTAACAGGAAGCTAAGCATACTAAGCAATACCAGGTCCATGAAGACAAACTGGGAGCCATCTTTGTATGTGAATTGCTTTGTTTCTTTGAATATGTCTGCCTCATCAATCTGGGGAAACAGTTATACATGAGAGAGAGAGAGAGAGAGAGAGAGGGCAGAATAGACATTGCCCGATATAGAAATATAAAAGCATCATTATCCGAACTATATGTTCTGATAGCCGTTACAACAGGAAAAGAAAATCCATCCATGCATCAGAATGAGATAGAGAGCTATATTTGATACTTGATACAATGTAATTTAAGATATTTCATATTGCATATTATGAATGATAATGATCTCACCTCTGGCCTCACTTAGAAGGCAACATACAAGACAGAAAAAGAAGCCACTACCCATCACTTTGAAAATCAATGAATTAATCATTCTTCATCACAAGCACAAGTACTGGGGGTTCAAAATACTTAGAGGAGATCATCTTTTCAAATTCAAAGGCAATCTTAAAATGTTTTCTTGTATTATTGACATTTCGAAGTAGTCTTTGGGACGTGGTTGTTTAGAAACATGCAGACAGAGCCAACAACAAAAATAAGGACCCCCAAATAGCCATGTCATACATAGCTTGTGTCACATCCATTTCACATCCATCTGAAATGAATGTTCTAACCCTTTTATACTAGTGAATTTCACAGTATAGTAACCACACACCAGCTGTAAGCTGAGAGTATAGAACTGAAGGATAAACAGAACTATTAAATCAACTTAAAACTTACCAAATAATCTTATGAACCAACACCTAATTTCTATGTTTTATAAAATTAGAATTATGCACTTTTACAAAGTTTCTCTAAAACATGTGCATGGAATTCATATCTGAAAAAAAAGCTGAAGAGCAGCTCTAACCTTTCCATAGTCTATCTTATGCAACAGAATCAGAAAGCTAAGATGCAAAGGAAAAATACAAAAGAATCCCAGTGGAAAATGATAATTTTCAGTTTGCTGATGAGCATAAACGCTCTTCGGAAACAAACAATTGTGGGTCCTAATGACATGCAACCTATTTAAATGTTAGCCCTTGCAAACTATATTGAACCTTAAAAATATAAGGACACGGAACTTAACGATAAATCTGCCTGTAGTATGAAAGGCTTTACCGTAACTCCTGACCGAAAAGTTTTCTCAACTGTGTTTCCTGATAAATAATTACGCATCTTCGTCCTCACAAATGCTGCTCCTTTTCCAGGTTTTACATGGAGAAACTCTGAAGAAGGCCAATGGGCAGTATAGGTATAAGATGCAAAACAGTAGTGTAAACAGATAGTCTCCCTGAATTATAAGAACATTCCGCCTAGAAAAAAATGGTTAGAATTAGACACCAAGGACATAATGGCCAATATTGAAGTAAACATATTTTGAGCGTTACCAAAACTGACCATTTTACATTTTAAAATCCGATTCCGTGGCATGCATTGGCAGCTGAACTAGCATTAGGGAGAAAAGAAAATTGAAGATACACAAGTATACTCCCAGAAGATAAGTTCGTTTATGAATACATAATACACGCCCAATGTATTATTACTTCGAAATTGAAACCAATGGAAGGACACAATATAGTTGTGGACTATCTTTCACGCTTTAGACATTATATCCACACAATATAGTCAGATATAATTAACATTCTTTGTCTCGAAACAACCAAACAAATATAGAAAACCAAAAACAAATGAGAAATAGAAGCAAAAACTGAAGAAAGAAAAGATTATATTCAAACCGAGAACTTTCCAAGGAGCGCCGTCTACTTCAATGTTGCTACCCACTTTGATATCGTTACTGGAAAATGCATAAATCTCTGCAAAGAGAAATACACAAAAACACCCACAATGCCCAAAACTGTTATAACAAACGTGGAACACAAAATGAAAGGACTAATATAAGAACGAGAATCGATAAGCTGTTACTTGGAAATCTGGGACGAAAGGGCTTTCCAGAAAGACCACGCATTGGGAGAATTGACGGCTTGAATGAGCGCGAAAGCGTAGCAGTTAGTGATGATGATGGTGATGCACGGAAGAAGATGGAAGATGCCGAAGGGAGATTGAAGGTTGCCATTCCCGCCATGGTTGGTTGGCACTGTTTGAAGAGAAAGGAGAAAAGGGAAAGAAAACGAGAATTGTCTGAAGAGCGGGGACTGGGAAGAGTTATTCTCCCCAAAAGTTAGTACTTTGGTAGAGGGCCAAGACTCAGACGAGTCCCTAGCTTTCTCTTAGATAAGGAGATTTTCACGGAACTGGCCTGCGTTCTTCCCTCGGCGAGTTATTTGTTGGCACAAGAGTCCAGCTGAGCACCCTGTTGAGGCGAAACATTAGATTGGTTTAGACGGTCTTTCTTGACGCCACCATAACGTCACCTATGCGCTTGTTACGACGCGAGTGTGACTTTTAACATAGAGTTAGAGAAATATTCTAAGAGTGATTATATAAAAATAATTTTATAAATTAATATATTTTGATATGATTTATTAGATTGTAAAATTATTTTTATTATAAAATAGATTTGATAAATCTTCACATAAAATTACGTCAATTTAAAAAATTATTTTTAAGTAATAATCCATTTGCTATTATAGTACTCCTCTTTCCAAGAACATCAGGAAGGAGTCATCCATAAAAAATGATTTTGAAAAAGAAAAAAAATCCTACAATGAGTTCACCGGAAAATCCTGAATTCTTTAGATTATCTCACACGTACGTGTATCTTCAAGGATCTGCATGGATTATGTGTCCCTCATCAATGGAAGAAGCAATTAATATGCAGCACGATGCACCCCACCCACATCTTCAAGCACTGTTCCAGATTCGCCCCAATAAAAGAAAAAAAAGTATAGGTTTTGGGATTCCAAGTGAAGGAGACCCATAACATCACAGTTTCTAAAATCTGTCAGACATTTCAAAAATTCGTTGTCTTTAGTCGTAAAAATCATTCATGGCCTAGTTTTCCTTCTACTGATCATACCGTAGGGTTTAATTTCCATAAAACTTATTATTCCCACATCTGTAAAACTTCATAATAGAGAAATTAGAACTGTTTATAATCTTTCTGATTCTCTAATTTAATTAAACTGCTCATGTCCCATGTCTTCCTAGTTTCACTTTCAACTTAATTAATTTCAGTTTGTAAATTGATTAGATCTCTAGATTGGAGGACCATTGGAATGGCTAAAGAGCAAGGAGGCCTCTATTATTTTTCGCAGCAATCTCATGTTCAGCCTACTCAATCAACTTCTCAAGCTATCTTCTCAAATTTCAAATCATCAGTTAGTTCTTCCGTAATCAAAGATCCCTTTTCACCTTTGGCACTATCATTTAGTTCATTGGTCTTTTCCTAGACTTTTTTTTTTTTTTTTTTTTGCTTTGTAAACGTGTACCAAAAAATAAAGGTTTTCAATTTTGATCTTATTTGCTAATCTGAAACACGTATATAATATCCTTTCCTAATTCTAACAAGTTTGATATCGTTGCTACAAATCCTATTGATCTTTCTGTTTAGTGCATGGAGGGGATGCATCACGATGGTTTTGTCCTGTTTCAACCTCGGCAGCCTCACTAAAGTGCAGCACATCGAGTTTGGAGGTACTATAAAGCTACTACAGGACAGGGTATTCAGATTCAGATCGGCCTATAGCTGTTTTCAAACTTGTTTTTCTATTACTGAGTTTTGTATCCTTCTTGGTGACTCACTTGTATCATTGAGTTCCAAGAAACAAGCTAATGTTTCTCGATCATCAACAGAGGTAGAGAGTAGATCAATGCCCTCTACCGTTTGTAATGTTACTTGGTTATTTTTCAAGTTCTTTGTCTTCTTCATGACAGCTAAGCTACACTCTTTTGTGCCAAGAAATCTGCAATGGTTGATGTATGTACAAAGCCTCTTGGCATTCAACAAATTCAGGTTTTATTACGCAGGATGGGTTTACTTGAGTTGTATGGGTGCGGCTACTATGCCGCCGCCATGTTGACCGCTGGCCCAGCGTAAAGTTTTTTTTTTTTTTTCCTTTTCATATTTTTAAAAAATAAAAAAAAAAATCAATACACTTAAAATCACTTCTTTAATCACTAAGTAAAAAATAAAAAATAAAAAAATTTTTTAACTAGCGGTCAAATAAAGTGGACAAAGTAGCTTTTTCCGAGTTGTATACTCCATCTGAAAGAGGGTGTATATATAAGCAACTATTCTCGATGACCCATGCTATCCATAAGCCTCACACCCTGCACACCCATTTAAAAACATATCATTTTATTTTATTTTATTTTATTTTACTTACAAATATGTTTGGAAACATTTTCATTATGTGAATAAAAAAGTCAAATGATATATTTTTAAGTAAATGAACAGGATATGAAGCTTATATTTAGAATTTTTCTTATAAAAAATAGAGTTTTTATGTAAATCTCTCGTTTCCTTAATGACTAAAGAAGAAGATTCAGTTTCCTAACAAAACGTGTAGATCGAGATGGTAAGAAAGGCGTGAATTTTTAATGCCTTTATTCCAACTGCAGGTGGTTTCTGCAAAGCTAGAGCATGGCTTTGGGATGAATTTATGGAGGCCTGGGGATAAACTATAAAGGCTATTACATTGGTCTGTAGGTAGAGCAAGTGAGAGTAGAATATCTGGGAAGAGAAGTAAATTCTCATGAAAGCAACTTGCAAGCAATTCAAATGATTGCCAAGGTGTGTAGGCTTGATGTGGCTCATTTTGGTGAGTGGGTTGGACATTTTCAGGACGTACGTCTGGTATGGCTGTTATTCAAGGAGTATGCATGTCTAATAGTCTAAGCATGAGTTTAGGTCGAGAGAGAACACCTAGAAATAGTTACAAGACAAGACTAATATATATATATATATATATATATATATATATATATATATATAATAGCACTAGAACTTAAACGTGGGAAGGAAAAATATTTGTGGGGTCGGAGCATTAATTTCTACCAACCGAATCTTCAATCATCCATAGCTCCTACTTCTTCTAATCACTCATGCTTAATATTAAAAAGCATATTACAAACAGTTTCAGGATAAATCTTTTCTATTATCAATATACAAAATATATCTAGGAAGATTTTTTAAAGATATACAACCAAAAGCTAAGTTGGTTACTATCCATTGCACTATTGAATGTGCATGTTGATTTTGGGTTCAATGAATTTTGAAAATTTTCCAATCCTTATATTGTTGAAAATTTTGCTGAATCTCATCTATAATTGGAGTGATTTGCCAACTTGGGGTTAAATATGTGCTTTCGATAGCTGTTATAACAGTTTGTGCATCCCCCTCCAATATTACTTGGTTTTTTTGGAGATGTGTAACTAACTATGACTCCAAAAGAGCTGCTGAAGCTTCAACCAGTATTGGAATTGTAGATTGGATTTTTGAGGTCCATATTTCCAGTGTCTTTCTGTTGTGATCACGACATACAACGAAGGTTGCTGAGAATGATTCTCTGACTGTTGCATTGAAGGAGAAGCTCCATTGGTTCTGTGGGGGAGGTTTCCAGACTTTCCTTTGACTATTTTGTTTTTCTTCCCATGTGTATCTATAAGTTCGATATGCCTCGTCCAGTTGGTCTTTTGCTTTCTTAAGAGAGAGAATTGTGTGATTGTGGATTATTTCAATCATTTGTCTCCAGATGAAATCCAATATGATTACTTCAAATAGTTGGAAAGGATGCTTTTCTAAGTCATTTAGTCCTAACTCCTTTCCTAGGTTGAGAACCATTTGTATCCAGCTTGATATAGAGTTTATCGATAGTGTTGCGAGATTTAGAAGCCAAATGCTTTGCTAACATAAGATCCAAGTGACGGGGCATTCTATGAAGAGATGGAGTGCAGTTCTTTAGTTTCATTACACAATGGGCAATTTTCTGAGCGGAGTTGAGGAGCAACAATGCTCAATCGTTTTCTGGTGGGAATGATGTTCCATAATATTTTCTAGAGAAGCAGCTTGTGATGACCATGGATTTTCAATCTACATAGATCTTTAAAAATAGACATTAGGAAGCTTTGCTGAGTGTTGCCAGAATTGCCTGCCACTGCATGATAAGTTGTTTTGATTGAAAATTCCCCATCGTGGTTTGGGGACCATATCAGTTGGTCTTGTCTCAAGTTACTCACAGAAGGGGACTTTTTTGGATTTTGGTGATGCTCTCTTGTTCAAAGAAATTTTTAATTTTTGGAATATCTCAAGATCGGGGATTTTATGTGATCATATCAGAGACTTTCAAAAGGCAATGTACCTGGTTCATTTGTTGAATCGGTTTTGGTGTGAAATTTTCCATTGTAGGAATCCATGGTCTTGACCATACATTGACCGATAATCCATTGTTTATTTGGTAGCATATGCCTTTTGTGAGTAGATCTCTCATTTTGAGGATCCCTTTCCATAGCCATGAGTATGATGATTTTGGGGTTGCATTCCAAAAGTTGGTGGATTTTAGATATTTTGCTAAGAGAATAGAGTGCCACAAGCTAGAATTTTCCTTGCTAATTTCTCATCCGGTCTTCGCTAGAAGTGCTAGATTCATATTTTCTATTACCAAGGCCTCCAAATTTCTTTGGTTGGCATGTGGATTTTCAAGATTTCAAAGTCAAATTTTTTTTTTAATCATCTTTCGAAAAGCCCCACTAGAAACTTTTGAAGCTGTTATCTAGAGTCTTGCATACCAATTTCAACAATAAGAAAGATTGCATTTGATAAGATGGAATTGCGATCGCCACTGTTCTAATTAGCATGGTTCCACCTGCTTGCGAGAGTAGCTTCAACTTCCAACCCTCTAGTTTTTCCCCACTTTTCTAGTAACTCATGATAGTTCTTTCTTTTTGTTCTATTGAAAGAAGTAAGGAAGCCTGGATATTTCATTCTTGAGGATGAGGAATTGTATGTCAATAACTGGGAGATTGAAGTTTTGGTTGCTGCATTGGTGTTTCTTGTGATGGAAATGGAAGACTTGTTTTGAATTATTTTTTGTCTCGACCAAAGCTGGTATTTCTCCAAGCTTTCAAAAATAGGTTGAGCATTTCTTTCACTAGCTTTCCCAAATATGATAGTATCGTCTGCAAATAGGAGGTGCGATATTGGTGGACTATTCCCATCTTAGTTTGATACCTTCAAAATTTTCTTGGATTTCATATTTGATTACTAGTCTTGATAACACCTCCGTGTTCAGTATAAAGAGGAAATGTGAGATGGGGTCTCCTTGTCTAAGTCCCTTTTGTGCTTTGAAGAAACCTTTGGGTGAGCCATTTATAAGAATTGAGAAGGTTTCTGTTGTAATACATTCTTTTATCATACTAATCCACTTTTGGCTATATCCCAAGACTTGTATCACCGTAAATAGAAAATCTCACTCAACAAAATCAGATTTTTTTTTTTCCATATCAAGTTTTATAACCACTAGAACTCTTTTCCCTGATTTTATTTTGAGGTAATGAAATAGTTCATGAGCTATCATTATGTTCTCTTTGATGTTACGTCTAGGAACAAAAGTCGTTTGGAGAGGGGAGATAATATTGGACAAAGGAGATTTGAAGCGGTTAGCCAATATTTTGGTGATTATTTTGTAAATGATATTTGTTAGATTGATAGGATGATAATGGTTTGGAGAGCTTAGATTTGACATTTTGGGGATGAGGGCTATGTTTATGTGATTCATTTGTCTCAAGAACTTCCCATTCTGGAAAACAATTTGTACTGCTTATATGATTTCTTTTTTTATGGTGCTCTAGTAATGTCTATAGAATAGTGTCATCATACCATCCGGACCTAGCGCTTTCTAGTTTGAGATTTGTTTTAGTGTGCCAAAAATTTCTTCTTCACTATGTGTAGAACTAAGCAACTCATTTTTTTGATATGTGACTTGCCTTTCAAACAGATTTTCTAGTAACCCCAAGATTTGTGGTTTTGTGGAGATGTATATAGACCGAAAATTATTAATAAAAGAAGATTCAATAATAGTCCATTGTCCAATTACCTGGTCGCGATTTGATGGAGTCTATCGCGTTGCTTCTCCTTTAGATTGTTATTGATAGATTAAATAATTTTGTGTTGAGGTTCGAGGATGTCAACCATGTGATTCTGGATTTTTAATGCCATAAAATTTCTTCATTCTTAATTTGTTCCTGAAGATTAAATTGAAGGTATTTCTCTCTTTCTTGGTTTCAAAAAGTTGAGGGGCTACTTTGTACTTCGAGGAGTTCCCTTTCTATATTCTGAATATTGGCCCAATTTTTTTCAAAATGAACTCTATTCCACAGTCTAAGAGCTTTTTTTGTGGACTTGAATTTTTTGCACAATATGTAGGCCGGGGAACCGTTGAATTGTTTGCTCCATGCTTCTTTGATTATAATTTGAACGAGCGGTTCGTGAATCCAAAATTCTTCAAATTTGAAGGAGGACGCTCTTTGTTGAGTTGTTGTTGTGTGCAATAGAAGCAGATGGTGGTCTGAGGCCAAATATGCCATATGATGTAGTGCTGCGTCTAGGAAAAGCAATCTCCATGCTTTATTTGAGATCCCACAATCCAATCTTTCTCTTATAAGTGCATTACCATGTCTGTTGTTTGACCATGTGAAATAAAGACCTGTGAAACCAATGTCAATAAGTCTATGGTTTTTCATTAGAGTTTTAAGTCCTCCACCTGATGATGAAGAAATCGGACGCCCGCCGAATTTCTCAGATTGGTTGAGGAGGTTGTTAAAATCTCCGATACAAACCCAAGCTCCCATAAATGCTTGATACATTGAATCCAAGTGGTTCCAAAAGTTTGCTTTAAATTTTCGTTGAGTTGGTGCGTAGACATATGTAATCAACCAAGGATGATATGGAGGGTCTGGATAAATTAAAACTAAAATTGCATTCATATTAAGATGTACATGTTTTGCTTCAACACCCAAACGCCACAAAAGTAATAAGCCCCCTTTTCTTTCTGAGGCTGGACAGCTAACAAAATGGTGGAAACATAAACTATTCATAATAGATAAAATGCATTTTACTAGCACCATAATTTCCAACAAAAAGATAATGTCCGGGTTATATTTCCTAATATTGACCCTTAAATTTCTAATTACCTTGGGTCAGGCGAGTCCTCTGCAATCCCATGCCATTATCTTCATTTAGCTGGGTGAGACATTTTCGAGCTTGCCTCTTTAGCTTTTTTGGATTTTCCAGATGGTGGTGGTAGTGGCTTATGGTATGGAGATGAACGAGCAAGCCCTTTTAATTTATTTTTTCTTTCCCATTGATCCTGACTGCATCTCAAGCATAGTCAGGGCCAGCATCGAGTCTTTTGAATTTTGATTTAGGGCTACTGTTGTAGCTGTGATGTGCATTTCGTCTGTCTGATTTTGTTGGGGCTTCTTCTTCCTGGGTTGAATTTCATCAGAAGATGTAGGGGTACATGGTCTTTATGAGTGTCGGTCTATATTGGGTGGGGCTAAGTGAGCACTGTGAGTGAGTCTAGTGTCAGTGAAGTCCTTTTTTTATGGGTTTTGTGGGCTTGATAAACTTGAGCTACTTGGCCTTGGGGTGGAAGTAAGTTGGACTTGTTTGTTAGTAAAAAAAAGAACCATGCCTAATGAGATTAGGGAGCATAGAGTTGGGCTCACCAAGAAGGGCCTTGTTCTGCGAGGCTTTATGTTTTTCATGTTGAGCTTTGTAACCAAGCACAACAAACTGCATTTGCCGCCACTATGATCTCCAGGGGAAGATTTCCATACTGAGTTTTGAGATATAAATTCCAATTGTTGCGCCGTTTCAGTCTTATCGGGTCATGCATATTGAGCTCCAGTAGATGAAGTAATTTATTTCAGGACGGATCTAAGTTAGTGCGATATGTGCTGCTGAGTTGAATATGGCTGAGGAACTGTAGTGGAACAGGGGATTTTGCTTGCAGAACACCGAGAAAGCTACTAGAGCAAGGGAAAAGTGAGAGGATTCTGATTGCCAGACTAAGGAAAAATTCCTGATAATCATTTCGGTACAACTCGTGTTTTCCCCGCTGGTGAGTTCCTTTGTATTTGGCACGGAGAAATTTATAGTCCACTTCTCTTGTCTGTTATCAACCATTAGTTCTTTCCCTTTTGAACTTTGCGATTGGGTCTCCGTTAGTTGGAAGTGTGGAGTGGTGTTGATTATTTGGATTTGTTGACTATGTGTTGCTTGAGGTATTATTTGAGAGAGGGCTGGATTTATGTATTCCGCTCGTAACCAGGGTCTGAAAGGGAGGTCAGTGGGAGGAAACTTGAGGTAGGTGCAGAAAATCTATGAATGCCCTAGTCTTCCACATGCATAGCAAGAATCTGATAGCCTCTCGTATTTGAAAGAGACCCATGTGTCAAAGTTGAAAACTCTTGATAATGTAAAACCTTGTTTCAATGGGTTTGTGATATCAATTTCAACTTTGATTCTAATAAATTTCCTACATGCTAATGTTTAGTATCTTTGTTGAGATTTCAAAGAGAAAAACTGAGGGAAAACTTCATAGTGAAGTGGATATTCACTGTCTAGTGAAGAGAGACTCTAGTGAGAGTGGATACTACTTAAGTTTTTAAAATAATCTCCATAACTTCTTTAGTTATCTAGCCATAATTTAGAGAGAGATATATAGCAACGTATTTAATGTTGGGATCCAACCGGCAATATTTAACATCGCCATTTATATTTCTGTTTATCTAAAATTTTGAGTATATTTGAATTATAAAATTATAAAAGAACTTAATCTACTTAATTTGTGGACATTGAACTTCATAGGTCTCGAGTGCCTCCATCAATCACCAAGTAGGTACAAACTTGAATCTCCCTAGATAAATTCAGGCTTAGGAATTGATTCTTCACTTTGACATGCAAACAATATTTTCGAACTAAAAAGATCATCACTCAAGTCAAATTAATTCTATTGTAAAAATGAGTAATACTATATATAATTATTGATTGTGCAATTATCGTACACTTATTTTAAAAAAAAGTATAGTTTACAAATAAAAAAATTAATTTTTTTTTCTTCATGTGGGTCCTATATTTATTTATTTTTTTAAAAAAGAGTATACGACGCTTGCGTACTGTATAACTGTAAATATCAATTTTCTTTAAAAAAATATTAAAAATGCTGAGTCGTCTACATGGAGCTTTCACATGAACCATTAAAATATTGTTCATGTGAATTTAGCTGTTCATGTGAATGATTAAATGGTTGTCTCTATCAAAATTTTTTCTTTTCTAAAAGATCTTATTTTTTGTTTGGAGGTGATAAAATATCTCAAGCCCAAAGTAGTTTTTCAAGTCCAACCCAAGGTTGGGGGTCTCGTCATGAGAAAGAAAGAGAGATGAAAGGAGGAAACAAAAGGCCGAGGAAGTAAAAGGGTGTCAAGGGAAAAAAAAAAAAAAAAGGAGATGAGACATAAATGAGAGAAAATGTGATGTAAAAAAGGAAAGGAGCAAAGGATAAAGGGAATGATCAAATGACTTCAGAGGGGGGATTGAGACTTCTTCTGGACGGCTATTTCGACTCATCTTTCAGCTTCTTCAACCTAGCGACAAGAGCTCTAGAGAGAAGATCTCTACCAAAAGATAGATCTTCGATTTTCATTATACAACGTGGATGGAAGACCATGTGAGACTATAAAATAATCATATTATAGTGGATTCTTCCTCCAAATGATCCATGGACGTAGACATTATGCCGAACCACGTAAATCTATGTATCTCCGTATCTTTTATTTTTCCTACATTTATTTCCATTCACTGCAAGAATGTATGCACATACACTGTAAAGCTGCACCAGACCATCACCGGGGACTGCACACCACACCAATCAAGGCCCGAATCTTCATAGCAGGCTGAAAATGACTCTTTCTCTCATTCCGGCCTATTGTGCGTTTTTTCGACATTAACACTATTTAATTTTTATTTTTATTTTTAGTTTTTACCAACGTGGCAATACTTCACACAATCCTTTCGAGTGATTTGCTTCATAGCATGGACTTTAAATTACATCAATCGATCAGCACATTACTGAAAAGTGAAAAATGGACCAAACTTATATATTCCCATGGACCACATAGCATTATTATTTGTTAAAATAATTAGCGCCACATGGCATTTGTTGATGACGATTGCCATTTTGGCGTAAATTATAAGTGCCCTACAAAAAAGAAAATAATAGTATTTACCCACGACAGCACGATAATTAATTTTCGTGAGTTACATTTTTATTTAAAATAAAATAAAGATTAATGTATATTCGATCTACAATTCTTTTTTATTATTTCAAATGATCTATTGGGAATAACATATAAAGAAAAAAATGGTCCTTCATATCCACAAGACATGATACGAACTAGACATATCCTCCATTTGCATGTGAATATTCAAATCAAAGTCATAATAATTTTCGGTTGGAGTATACTTAAATTGGACAATGAATTTTTCGAAGGTATACATTAATGATAAATGTTTGGTATACAAAAAATAAAAATTCTTTTATCCAGTCGGTGTGTAGAGTGCACTTAGAAAAGTATTTATTTAATATAATTTGACTTAGAAGATAAATTTTTAAATTTAAATCTTACAAACCAAATCTTACTATTTAAGTAATGTGAATGATATACTCTATACACCGATTTAAAAATATAATAACTCTATAAAAAATCTTACAAACTAATATAACTTGATGTGATAATCGTATATATGCCATATTGTAATTTTTTTTAATGTAAAATATATTTTATAGATCACCTCAATTTATAAATTTATTTTTATAAAATTTGGTTAAGAATATCCGTACTTTGTAGCATATTACGATAGAAGGAAATGATTAGGATGAAATGGGAATTAGGGGTGGCAAATTATGTTGACGGGTTATGTTCATATTTGTGTCAAAGTATAAATATTATACTATATGGGTCAACACGAACACGACTCATTAAGCTTAACGTGTCACGATCTCAAACTCTAACACAACTCATTAACATAACGGGTTGACACGACACAACGCCTTATGACTCGTTATTAATTAATAAAAAATAGATCAACACGACATGACCCATTTCAATCCGTTATATGTTAATGGGTTGAAATGACCTGTTTCAACCCGTTTTATATTAACTTAATTCACATAATTTCACATTAAAATTAAAATCATAATATCATCCAAAAACATAAAACTAACTACTACTAGAAAAATCATTACTATTATTCATCTGTTAACATCTAATAAAATTAAAACCAATATAACAATCCAATATCCTTCAAAAAGAAAAGGCCATCTGCTAGTAGAACAAGCTCTATTCCATTGAATATAGTTCCTATTAATAAAGACACAATACATTGAATACAACCAACCAATATAACAAAGTCCAAACTTAAGTCCCAATAATACCAAATACCAAAAATAAAATCCCAACAATACCAAATATTAAACATAAGTCCAAACTTACAATAAACAAGACAACCATAAATATATTGTAATAACATTAAAGTTACAATTCGAATAATAATAAACACAATTAAACTTTTGATTGATTTATAGGAGGAATTGAAGCGTCCTCATTGGTCTTGTTGATATCCAACTCTATAGCATCTTCAATTAGCTCCTCTAACTTCATTTATTGTATTTCTATTTTAAAAAACAGTGTAAGTAAATAAAATTATTGTATTGAAAAGCATTATAGTACATTATTTAATAAAACAAAATTAACGTTACTTTGCTCGCCATATAACCAATCTCTTGTGCAAATTAATACTTCAACAATATTTAGTTTTAGTGCACTCCTAAATTGACCGATGATACACCCACCTACACCAAAGGTTGATTCAGATGCAACTGTAGAAACATGAATATTCAAAATGTCATGAGCCATACAAAGAAGATCAGAATAACAAAATTCATTTCCTTTCCAAAATGAAAGAATTTCAAGGGGAGCATTTCTATATGCCCTAGGTCCATTTTGCCAAAAGCTTAATGAGCAAAAAGAAGAAAATAAGCCAAATTAAGAAAAATGAATGGTCACAGGCCATATAATTTTGTTAAAAAGAGAAAGAAGATGCCGATATCTTAAGTATGCTAAAATATTATATACAATGGGGCCCTATGTTTCTTTGAATTTGTGCTTTTTTGGACCTTTTTGAAATTGAGTAAGAATTTTATTTTTAAAGATGGAAGAAACTTTATCGAAGTAGATGCTTCATAAAGTTACCTTGTATAATGGTAAAAAAAAGTCATCGGCATTCGTTCGGTAAAAAATCCAAGAAATGGTAGGAAAAGAAAAACAAGAAAGACGTTAGATACGGAGATCTAAGATCAAAGAAATAGCAAGAGAATCAAGAAAAATGTTGGATCGCCACGATAGGAAATCCAAGAAATGTTAGAACCAAGAAAGATTCTTTCTATGGGTCGCCACGGCAGGAGATTGTAGGAGAACCAAGAAAGGGTCACAATAGTTAGAGATCAAAGGCAATGTGGATCATCAAGAAGGAGATCCATGATGTCGTCTGCCTCCAAGAAAAGGAAGAGCTGAAACTGTGAAAATCTTTAGAGAGAGAGCTTGAAGAATAAATAATGATAATAAATCTCAAATCATCATCATCCACCAAATTAAATCAAAGCAATATGCCAATACCAAAGATCGAGATTCAAGTGTTAGGGTTTTGAGATGTTAACTTACCTTGTTGCTGGAGATCTGGAGAGAAGCTAGCAGTTGAGCGGCGATACATGGTTGAGAAGAAGAGGGTAGCCTTTTGCAAGTGAGGAATGAAGATGAATGTGAGGGAGTGAGTCGAGTGACTGAGAGTGCGGCATGAGTCTTTAGTGCTAAGGTGTTTTTTTTTTAGTTTTTAGGTATAAGGGTATTAATGTAATTTTAACTTTCTTAACGAGTCATAACGGGTTGACCCGTTAAGCAATAACATCTTAACGGGTCAATCCATTTTTATCCGAACCGTTAAGATTAAATTCAAATCTATTATTATCGTATCGTATTCATATTAAGTTAACGGATTGTCTTACATATTACCACCGAAATATGATATGCATAAAGACGATGGATGATGTGTAATCTATGCATGTGCAAGTAAGTGGAGCTATTGAAATGACCAATGTAGCTCAAATTTGCCGGCCATGACTTCACCTTATTAATTATCATATGTGCTAAAAATAATTATAATGTCTTTAGAATGTAAAATATATCTTTTTTTCACCAAACCGCAACATTTTCAACTCTTCCTACAGATGTCATCCAAATTCTTAATATTGAGACAAATAATGAATTTATCATAGAATTATTCAAAAATATAAAAATCAAAATCAATTAAATGGGTTAAATATACGTTGTTAAGCTTAATAATAGTGATCTATATATCACTTTTTTTTAAGTATCTATTATCACCCTTAATAATACTATATCAATCACCTAATATTATTATCGATTAAAATTTCTTACGATGTTTTTCTCCAAACATTTTAATAATTTAGAGTGATATAAACACGATATTACAATTTTTTGATTATCTCGTTTATATTCAAAATTTATTTTAACTCATCTCAACTTATCTCATTTCATTATTATAATATTTTTAAATTTATACATAAAATATAACAAATAATTTAATTTTTTTAAATTCTAAAACAGCTTTTTTAAATTTTTATACAAAATATAATAAATAATTTAATTTTTATTTTACTGTTTACAAACTATAATGATATGTAATATTGCTCTTGTTTTTAATTTTTTTTTTTTATCCATGTCATATTGAAATGTTACAAAAAATCTTATCGTAATACACCTCAATCTAACTATGATATATAATTTGACATTTTTACATTTTTATTTAAACTCACACGTAATTTTGGCCACATCATCACCTACTTACATATATATACATATATATATATATACACACGTATAAATGACATCACCTTCGTACAAATATATATGAGAGAGAGAGAGATTAATCAACGGTAACATGAGAGAGTAGTTGACACACTAGAGGCCGACAGACACACTTAGAAAGAATTGGGTTGGACGGTGAAGGACGGGGAGTGGACTCGGGAATGACGATGACCATCCGCCCGCCAACACTCCAAGTTCTGGACGATCCAAATCAAATCTAATCTAATCGAGGATGGGACGTTTCAGTAAATTCACACTCCTAGTTTCTCTTAATTCTTAATTGCATGCCTGCCTCCCTCACTTCCAAATTTATCCGATCGGGTTGGATTTAATTAATTAATTAATTAAAAACCCGAAAAAGCGTCTGGTGGCGCATTTTACGCTGTTGTTCTGCCGCCCTATATGCCACGCTCCCCTCGCTGTAACACAAAACAAGAACACTCGCTGTCGCTTAGCTCTTCGTGTTGCTTCCAAGGTCAATCTCGGTATTATTCAGTAATTAAACGCCAATACAAAGCGAGTGTTTGAATTATGCCTACAACAGCGAGTCATTCTTTTCTTTCCATTTTATTTTCCTCGTTCTCTCAAATTATATTTGAACTCGGTTTTTTTTTTAAAATAAAAAATAAAAAAAGGGGAAGGGGTAAGTGTGGGAAAGCGAAATGGGTTGAGAGAGAGAGGGAGAGAGAGAGAGAGAGAGAGATGGAGTTGGCCGTGCCTTCAAGTCTCATCATCGTGCATGCATTTTGTGCGCTTTGCTCTGCATGCACACGCCTCCTCCTACTCCCCCTCAAAGCCCTCCTCGACCGCCCTTTCAACTCTCCGCTCTCTGGAATCTTAAGCTGCCACCCCCTGATCTGTCGACTTCTCCGACTCGATTACCACAAACTATCCTGATCAGAGCTCGATAGCTCGGCGACTAAGCGGAAGAGAGAACTTCGTTTCAGAATTGAGAAGACGTTCCGTTTCCTTTGTGTAAATCATATATGAGAGTGAAGTAGTTTCGGTATGGTGATGAACATATATATAGTAAATTAAGGCCAGCTCTTTTTCAATATTTTTTATCTTCTCGTAATTTACCAGATGTATTGGTTAAATCTTGGAAAGGGAGTATTTAGGGATTTTTTTTGAAAAAATCTTTTTTACCGATTCGGTTTGATATCGTGGAATTGACAGAATCGACTTCGGGAATGGCGTCAAAGACTTGCATGAATTTACTGTGCGGGGCCTCCACGTCGACCGAATGGGGGAAAGGGTGGGCTCTGCGATCCGGCGAATTCGCTAGCCTCTGTGATAAGTGCGGGTAATCTACATATCCAATCTCGTATATAGTTGTACGGCCGCTGCCTTGATTAGGAGGTCTTTTTGATTTTAGATAATCCATATATTTCCTATTTTCAGAGTTTTGTTTCCTTTCTATTTTTGGTGTCGCGTGGAATGTGGCTTTATTTTTTCCTTCTTTCGTCGGAGAAATTTGTGTAACACCCCTCCAAGGTCGGGAACGTTAGTAATATCTAAAAATCGTTTTTAGTGCTAGGAATAAGGATCCCATAAGCAAAAACAAATCAAACTTTATTAAAAAAAAGAGTTATATATAGCACTTATTAAAAGTTTTCTAAATCTTGTGCTAAATCACATGATCACATATAAAACATCAACCGAAATCTCTATAAATGATCTAAGTGTCCGCCTTTTCTCCCGGAGCCATTTCTTCCTGAGTCATGTCTTATCTGCAGTTTCATCCTGATCTTATTCATGATCATTACCTGAGATGATAAATACAAAAATAAAACTGAATCGAATACGCACTAAGCAACTTCTTCATACAATGAACAATATAATAAAATAGCATTTTATTTGTAAATCACATTCATAGTATAAAGATTTCATTTCATGTATACATGTATTCATTCATACATTTCCTTTTTAAACCTCATTGGCGGGCACATCTTTACCACGTCTACACTGGTTAGCGATCTTTGTGATTTTGGCTCTTCTTGGAACTAACAGGCAAGAACCTAGTCATTCTATGGAATGGACATCACTGGGTGCACTACCAGTGAGCCATTCCTGGAGTTGAAATCTGCCCCTCACCTCACCTCTAGTGCCATAAACTTATTCCTTACCTTACCTTACCTTACCTTACCCCATCATTTCTTTTCCTTCCTTTTCTTTCATTTTTAATTGCTAATAAAAATATATACATCATGGTACCCTAGGGGTTGCCTAAAGTGGTAAAGACCTTGCTTGGTGGTATTCTTCCTCCAGGTCTAAGGTTCGAATCCTCTTGGGTGCAAACAATTTCTAGGGGCCATCGGACTGGGGGATTCCTTGAATTACCCGAGATGCACTTGTGAGAAACTTCTTGTCGAGGGCCTGTGCACTTCAGGATTAGTCGGGACACTGTCCTTGGACCCCAGTGCTGATAAAAAATATATACATCATGGTATAATGGAAGCATACATAAAAGCTCTTTCACATTCACAATTCTCATAAATATGGGTGCTTGTAACATAGTTAACAAGGAATAGGCTATACATGATGTGTTTGATTAGCATGTACATACCATATAACTTTGAAAAAGAACATTCTTTTTACATGTTTGGCAAGAAGAATGTGATCATGGTTACGTACATAAAGCACAACAGTCACGTCAACAACATCTAAAAAGACATCGCATACATCATAGTACCAATTTCTATCTCAGCACACCTTAATCTAAAAGTTGTAGGCTGGTGGGCCGGTGGCATGTTTGTAAGGTCATAACTTTGTTTCTAACAGGCCATTTGACAGTTTCTTTTGAGGGTTACCCTTGCTGGAATTTCCAGCAAGGTATTTTGAGTAGGACATGCTTTGACAATTTCATGTTAAATTGAATGTGATGCTGTTCAGTGGATGGCAGTAGCTGTATTATGCAATATGCCATCTATTTTATCATGCATGGCATCACAGCTGTGGATGAGTTCGTAACGTTTTCATGATTCGTAAGTGAATGCTTTGGGTCATCTCACGTGCTGTTTGAATGTGTAAATGCATGCACTCGTAAACAGATCACTGAGCATTGTACAATCATATGCTGAAATTCTGACTTTATACATGCATTTTTATTCCTAGACTCCACTACATGCTATGCATAGATGTATGCACATGTTTTCATGTCTTTGGCATGTAAAAGGTGCATGCAATTTCACAAAACAGTGGCTGTTTGGCCATTATGGGGTCCTTTTATGCATTACAAAATTTATGAGCTTTTAGTGCCTACATGATGAAAAATGGTCCTCTAGGGTCAATTGGGGTTGTTAACAGTAACCCCTTTTTAAGCTTTGATCACATTTTGACAAAATTTTCAAAGAATTATGCATGCCATGTTTTGGGTATGCACATGGTTCTCTCTCTCTCTCTCTCTGTGTGTTTTCTTTTTGCTATGAATACCATATGATAGTAACCTAAATAGAGTCCAAAAAGTCAAATATGCAAAAATCATGGTTTGATATATGTTTGTTCATGCTTATTGTGTAATTATATTGAAATTTTGACTTTGAGAAAATCTGGCTATTGAGTCAGGGAACTATACTTAAAAGATGCTACAGGCTGTGTGTGGGTGATGTACATGTGATTTATGCGTGTTCCTTAAATCTAGACGTGTCTATTTTGAGAAGATCACGCTTTACTAGTTGTCTGGAGTTGCTGTTATGCTTTTTCTGGAAACAGTACAAGACCCCAAATTTTATTAATCAACCTTTACTTTCAGCAGAGGAATACTATGTGCAATTAGAAGACTTTGGCAATTACAAAAAGTCAAAAACCAAAGTCTTGTAAAAGACTATATTCCTAGACGTAAACTATACTCCTATATGTAGACATAAAATGAAAAACTAGTGACAAAAGCTGGGAATTCCAGCTTTGTCTAAAGTATAGAGTCCCATAAGCTGCTTGGGGAAGTGAGAAATTGATTGAAAATATCATTACCAGCTGCACCATAATTTGCTAATTCATCTGCTAAGCCATTACCCTCTCCATACTGGATGGTGACATCCATAGAGTAAAAAAGAAGTAGGATGTCTTCCCAAAGGCTAAAGTATCTCCAAGGGGGCCTAGTACCGTGTTTCACCCAATTTACAGTGATAAGAGAATACGTTTCCACATTTAACTTGAGAATGTTGAGTTGGTAACAAGTAAGCAAACCAAACTTTAGAGCAGTTCAGCAAGAATGTTAGTTCCAACACTCAAAAAACATGAAAATCAATTTAACTAAACATGATGAAGACCTCAGGACTACTCCACAACCAGTGGGGCCCAGATTATCTTTAGATGCCCCGTCAATCTTTAGTTCAAGAGAATCAGCAGGGACTGGCAGCTGCTTGATCAAAAAAGGCCTTCTAATCTTTACTGCTAGAATGGGAAGAAACAGAATATTAGGAATTTCAGCATACAATCTTGAGACCAATCTTTGAGGCTAAAGTAAGAATTTTAGCTCCTGCTGCAATTTAACAACTTTCTTAATGATGTAGTCCTTAGACCTGATTAAACTTTTAAATCTTGACAAATTTCGTGCAAGCCAAATCTCCCAATAGATAAGTGATGGAACCAGTCAGGAAAATTGACAAAATTGACCATTGCCAGTAAACTAAGACAACCATAGAGCAGATTTTTCCTTCCAACTATTAAGAGAAGTATAGGGGAAACCAAACAAAGCAGAGAAATATGCCCAGACCTCTGTAATCATAGAGCATACATGAAAAACATGATCCATACTTTCTGAGAAACCTATAGTCCTTAGACCTGATTAAACCTTCAAATCTCGACAGATTTCGTGCAAGCCAAATCTCCCAATAGATAAGTGCTAAAACCATTGAAGCAATTTGACAAAATTAATCATTGCCAGTAAAATAAGACCACCGTAGAGAAGATTTTTCGATCCATCTATTAAGAGAAGTATAGGGGAAATTAAATGAAGCAGATAAATATGCCCTGACCTCTGCAATCAAAGAGCATTCATGAAACACATGATTAATACTTTCTGAGAGACCAATAGTGCGACAACTACATTTAGACACCAAGTTAACACCACATTTTTGTACCATTTCATCTACTGCAATTCCGTTGTGCGAAAATTTCTGGAGGAAAAACAGCCACTTTAGTGGGTAAAACAGGATTCCAAAGTTGGGAAAACAAGGTTGAGACAGGGCCTCTTTCTCCTTGTAAAATCCCGGCAGAAAGGGTTGAGAACCAGCCATCTGAAGTGTGCATCCAGATGCGAAGATCTGGACCTCTTCTCAACTTAAAAGCATGCTGACAAACCTCTTGAATGAAAAATGAGTCCCCTTAAGCTGTTAATTTCGAAGTGCACCAGCAATTAACTGAACAGAGATATATATTAAAACCTTTCTGCACTAAAGTACCAGAAGAAGTCCAATAATCATATCAGGAGTTGCTGTGATGCTGCCAAGGTCATGACAGCTGGTGTTTTGTGTGTTCTGCTACATTAGCATGTATAGGGGCCTCAAGTGCAAGTTTCTAATCCTTTTACGTGCAATAATAGATAGGGAATAGGGTTCTAGGTCTGTCTAAGTTGCTGGTGGCAACCTTGATTTTTGGTGCTACTACAAGTTATGCGATTCCTCACCTTCAAGGTCTTGGGAGGCACTGGTTAGCAAGGAAGAGGATCCGGGATCTTTTGATGCTAGAGTAGTTGTCAGTGGCTAATTATGGAATGCGGTGGTGTATTTTCCAACTTCTCAGGCAGCCTGAAATAGGGGGCTGTAGGGAGCCAAACTAATATTCTTGAGGAAGAAAGGAGAGTGCTTTTGAGGCTGTGATTACCTAGAGTCGCAATGTCTGGATTTTGGTTTGCTGCTGCTGGTTTGACATGGCGAATCCTTGTTCAGCAGCAGGAGGCAGTGGTGGCACAGTAGAGCTAAAATGGATGTGGTTCTCCCTTTTGGTAGCTTATGAAAATCATGAACAGGAGGGTTTTCTATTCTGCTGGGCAACACGGTCCAATACAATTTGGAATCTAGGATTTTATGAGGCTGCAGTCAGTGTTCTTGGGCTTAATGGTTGACAGAAAAATATTTGGGCTGCTGGGAATAGCCTGGCAGCCCTTGACAAAACTCAGAAAATGCATGGGCCTTTGGGCCAAAATCCAAAACTCAGCCCGAGCCCTAAGATCTAGGGCTTGGGTTTGACAATTTGTGCACAACATCATTCATTTGTATTCATTGCATGCTATCTATCTATATATTTAATACACACACCCATGTATGGATTTATATTTTCATTTGTGAATATATTGAATATAGTTGAACAAATTAGTATCCACTTAATGAATGATGGACTTCTAGGTCTGCATATGAGCAATCAGTTTTTTGTGATGTGTTTCACTCAAAGGAATCTGGTTGGAGGGAGTGCGCTTCATGTGGAAAGGTAAACCAGAAACCAACAGTTTTTAAATAATTTGTATTCTTTAAGCCCCATATATACTGCTATGTTTTACTTGCAAATTAAATTACTCCTGGTTTCAGCAGCTTCTCCACTGTGGATGCATTGTTTCCAATTCTCTGCTTGAGCTGCTTGATTGTGGTGGTGTTAGCTGTGTAAACTGTGCTAAGAAGTCAGGAATCGCCCCTGTAAGATCAATTTACGTACATATTTATTAATCTTTGCTATTAGAACAATAGCCGCATATACTTTTATGAAGGATTGCATTTTTTGATATAATGATCTGGTATATGTAGTTGTAGCTTATAATAATTTCAGCATTAAAAAGCATAATTTATTGGCTTTGTAGAAATTCATATGAATGCTTCAGAGCTCATTTCTAAACATCAATATCAATATGTAATGTAATTAATATGTGAGGTTTGGCATACCCTATTCAAGAAAGGGTTCATTCAGACAGTCTTCACTTACGACCCACCTTTCCTTGGGTGTAAATTGGTTCCTGCCATCTGTAGTGCATCCTTCAGTTATAGTGATGACAAACAGATAATTAGATAGATCACTAAACAATTGTAAAGGGAAGTAAATTCTTTCTGGTCAACATGCTACTGCTTTTACAGAATGAATTTGTGACACTTGTGAGTCAGTTGTCCTTGCATATATTAGATTAACAAAGAGTAATGTTTTGTAATTCTGAGTTAATTATATGAAACATATTTGCAGATTTCGAGCAATGAAAAGCCTAATGGATTTGGAATATCTCAAGTTGATAACATCAATCAAATGTGTTCCACTTCTGTGGACAACCAACTGGATCGAAGTGGTATTGACAAAATGAAGCTTACCCAGTTGGGGAACAATACAGAGTGTAATGGGCTTAGGCACTTGCTTCAATCTCAGAATGCTGACACAAATGGATCGTTTGGGAAATTGAAACTGGAGGAAGTTTTTCCTTCTTCTGGAGAGATTGGAAGCACGTGTTTCTCAAATTTTAGTCGGGCATGCAATGGATTGTCTAACACTACCAAACCAGACATGTATAAAGCAAATATAGGAACAAAAGATGCATGTGACACACTGCCACAGACAAACTTGAGCATGTCTTTGGGAGCACCTTCTCCTTCAAGAAATTCAAATCTTCCTAATGCTGTTGTTGATGAAAGGGAAAATAGCAAGACATCCTCTCCATTCCTACAGGGGCCCAGGTCTCGCCATCTTTTGCCAAAACCCCCAAGGTCGGATCTTGCCAGTGGCTTGGAAGCAAATGCCGGCTTGGTTTCTCAAATACGTGTTGCAAGGCCACCTGCTGAAGGACGGGGAAGGAACCAGTTACTTCCTCGTTATTGGCCAAGGATTACAGACCATGAGTTACAGCAAATATCTGGAGAGTATCCATACTCCGTCGTTTTTACATTTGAAAGTATTTACTCTTTTCCTCTCTGGAACCTCACACTGAATGCTATGTATGTTTTAATATTCATGATTATTCAGTGTCAGATGACAATTTCCTTAATTATGATATCTTCAAGCTCGAATTCCACTATCGTGCCATTGTTTGAAAAGATGCTGAGTGCCAGTGATGCAGGTCGAATTGGTCGTTTGGTTCTCCCAAAAGCATGTGCTGAAGTAAGTTTTCTGGGGAATTATCCTAGCCTGTAAATGGTTAATGATCCTTGTTTCCATAGTTATCATTACTTAAAAGGTTTCTTTCCAACCATGTTGCAGGCATATTTTCCTCCTATCTCTCAACCAGAGGGTCTTCCTCTGAGGATTCAAGATGTGAAGGGCAAAGAATGGGTGTTTCAGTTCAGATTTTGGCCTAATAATAACAGCAGAATGTATGTTTTGGAGGGGGTTACACCTTGCATACAGTCAATGCAGCTGCAAGCTGGAGATACAGGTATCCTCAATGGCTGCATGACTTAAATCAGAGTATGTAACTATTTAGTAAACCATGCAATGCAATCTGGTAAAACTATGTATGTCTTTATCATTCATTGATCATTACCGTGCCTCTATTACTTGCTACTTGCTACTTGCATATGTGCTTCCAAGACGTGTATCAATTAAGCTTTATCAGGTAATAGGTACTGCTTTAGTATTTTGACTAGGTCCTCCATGCTTCTTTTGATTTGGGGGATCCATTTTGGATGCTCCTTGAGCACATGGCACCAACAGGATAGCCCTCCCCCATTCTTCATGGCATTGCTTACTCTTTTTTTTTTTTTTTTTTTCTAAATAAGATAACATTATTTTATTGATGAAGAACCTTGCATATTATGGGGGATCTAAGAGCACCTTTTCCCCTACCAAATGGCTAGGAATATTAGATACATTGAGTCTTCCAAAAACAGATTCCTAGCCACCCATTGTGCGATGTTATGAGCTCTTACGTTTGCTTCCTGCGGGATCCAATTCACCTTCCAACCATTCTTTGACTGAATTATATTTCTTATGTCCCCAACCTCTGCCTCTATTCTCCAGTTATCTTGGAACTTTCCTTCATTAATTGCATTGATTTCCTTTTAGGCGTTCCCTTCTAGTTGAATTTCCTGGGCTTCCACCTCTAGTTTCTGCAACACTGTAATGAACAAATCCTTTGTGTCCACATATAGCAGCAGCATATAGCAGCAGCCACTGAGAAATCACATTTAACAGCAGCATCAATTTTTTTTTTCGGAACCCTATTGGAGGAGGTTTACATTGAGCTTCAGTTGTTCTCTATTCTTCCCATGCGTGCTGAGCTTTTCTCCGACAGGGTCTTTCTTGCTGAACCTTCCATCTCCAAAGTACTCGGTTCTTTTCCTTTATGAACCCCTTCGTTCCTGTTATACTACACACGGTATCCATGATGATGATGGCACATGGAAGGAAATCATGTTCGTTGTCTAATTCTACCACCAGCTCAGCATGAGGTTGCAATATTTTGTTGATCCATTCTGTTATAGTTAACTGGGAAAACTCTTTAATATCCAGTGGTCATGGAGACTCTCGTCACATTACTTTGACAAAAAATTACATCTAAGGAACAGGTACTCTTAAGGTTTCCGGCTCCACTCCGCATACAGGACACAAACCATGGCAGCTAAGACAGCTGCCACCTTTCTGTACTGGTTTGCTTAAACAAGTAAAACTAAAGTCTGGCTTATTTCTTTTTCTCCAATGGAACAACTATTGTAATGTTGATTCCCAATGCTTGATAGTATATTCAATCATTTGCTTTTGCATTAGAGTCTGATTCATACCTGCCTCCTTGCTAACTTATTACTTGTACTACAGGGGCGTTTTCTGGTTTTTTTTTTTTTTTTTTTTTTTTTGGGGGGGGGGGGGGGGGGGGGACCTTCCCCCAAGCCCCTTAGTAGCTCTGCCTCTGCTGTACTATGTAGATTTTAATTTTTAATTGCTAGTATTCTTTGGTATGTGAAGGCATATTGAGTATCATTTTATGCGGTTTTATCTCATTTTGCTGCAGTAACTTTTAGTCGTATGGATCCTGGAGGAAAGCTTATTATGGGGTTCCGGAAGGCTTCAAATTCAATTGCAATGCAGGTAATGAGCCACCTTCAGTTTTCCAGTTAGCAAACTCAAAAACATCATACTAATATAGTTGCCAATAAGCAGGACACCTATCCATCTGCCATTCCAAATGGCGCTCATTCAAGTGAAACTTCGTTTTCGGGTGTTTTTGAGAACCTACCTATAATAAGTGGTTTCTCTGGCCTTCTTCAGTCACTTAAGGGAAGCACAGATCCCCACTTCAATGCTGTATCAAAACACTTCAGTTCAGCTACTGGTGATGTAAGTTGGCTCAAGTCTGAGAAGCATGAAGGCTTGCTGCTGCCTGCAGTCGTTACTCCAGAGAGGAAAAGGGCACGAAATATTGGGTCCAAAAGTAAGAGGTTGCTCATTGATAGTCAAGATGCACTGGAGCTTAAACTTACGTGGGAAGAGGCACAGGATTTACTCTATCCACCTCCAGCACTTAAGCCAAGCATTGTCATGATTGAGGACCACGAATTTGAAGAGTATGATGTGAGTAGTTTCACATTGTAATTTATTATTGTTGCTAATCTTGCCTCATTTTTTAATTCTATTGAAAATTTCTCCTTTTCTTTTTATTCAAGTTTTAATCTCTAGTTTTTGTAAAAGAAAATTCGTGAATCAGCTTTGGTCTCTGATTTGCATAGATATGGACACTTTATATATTTAAACATATATTCTTCAGAACCTGGGTGCCAGAAGGAGCATAGATAATAAAAGAAATAAGATAATGATAACAATATGTGTTGGACAAATCTAATATTTTGGCTGTCTTCAACACGGTTAAAAAATGATGAAAAGGGCAAAATCACAGCATCTACCTCAGCCCTATACAATGATCTAGAACTTCAAGAAGTTCTAGTTATTACCCTGGTCATTAATCTATGGGAGTAATGTCTAATATGTTATTTATTTCTGTCCTACAGGAACCTCCGGTTTTTGGAAAGAGAAGTATTTTTGTTGCCCGTTCAACTGGGTAAGGGTTACGTAATTACTAAATGTTATGTTACCAATTACGCTTTCCAATGAGGTGTAGAAATGAAGGGCAACCTGTTCCTTTTCCTTGCAACTTGTTTGAAACTACGTATAACTCCTCCTAAGGGCTGTGGTTGGATAAATCCATCTAATCTTGAATTGATAAGCTTGATCTTCAGGGGACAAGAGCAATGGGCTCAGTGTGATAGTTGCTTCAAATGGCGAAGATTGCCAGTTGAAATACTTCTTCCTCCTAACTGGACATGTGCAGAAAATGCATGGGATCAAAGCATGTACTGTTTTTCTATCTAGGTTCTTTTTTTAATCAAGACAACTTTTGATCAATAAATTTTATGTTCTGCCATGTTCTGTCCTCAGGTGTTCATGTTCTGCACCAGATGAATTGAGCCCCAAGGAACTGGAAAATCTTCTTAGACTGAATAAGGGTATGATGCCAAGATTCTGTGCCCCTTCATATATTTATAAAATTTCGATAATCACTGCCGACTTGTCCACTGAGAAAAAAGTGGGTTTTCTGTATATTTAATGTTTTACTTCATCTAAGGGTGTCCGTCTCCTGCAAGGTTCATCATCTCACATATTCTAGCAGCGTATCACTTCATCTGGTCCATAAAATAAAAAAGAGCGTAAATGGTTAATGGCCTCATTATTCCCTAAATTTGCCCAACCTCGAATGGATCTTGCTCACTCATTTGGTATAATTTATGCTTGTGCCAGTACACAAAGGGCAAGGTTCAATTTTTGGACTTCAAAAGAGAAACTCTTTCAAGTACTGAATACAGATGCATGGTTGTGCTAGGGCTTGGAATTTGGAGGATAGGAATATCTACCATTGATGTTTGCATGCATGGCATGTGCAGTCATTTTTTCATTGGTTTCATCTTTTAATCTGATGATCTATGTATGTCAGGACATACATGTAAAGTACATAATCATTACCTGCTCAAACGTTGTTACGTTAATATATTCATATTACAGTGTGTAGAGCATATTCTATCTCAATAAATTTTAAAATACCTTTGAACTTATTATACCTTGCTGTTTCATAGAATTCAAGAAAAGAAGAATTGTAACAAGCCATAGGCCAAACCGGGGCCATGAATCTTCTGGTCTGGATGCGTTGGCAAATGCTGCAATTCTAGGAGACAACATGGGTGACCCTGGCACTACAGTTGCTACCACAACTAAGCACCCCAGACATCGCCCTGGTTGCTCCTGCATTGTGTGCATCCAGCCACCTAGCGGGAAGGGTAAGCACAAGCCTACATGCACATGCACTGTGTGCATGACAGTTAAACGCCGCTTTAAAACCCTAACGATGCGCAAGAAAAAGCGTCAATTAGAGCGGGAAGCAGAGATTTCACAGAGAAATCAACAGGCATGGATCTGTAGGGATGAAGCAGAAGTAGACAGCAACTCTAGGCATGCATCATCACACCTTGATCCTTCAGAGAATGAAGGTAGGTCAGGAAATGAGCTAGAATCCAAGAGCCAAAGCAAATTGGCTGAAACTGGGAAGGGACAATTAGACTTGAATTGCCATCCCAAGAGAGAAGAGGAGCTGCTAGCGGGATCAAAGCGGGTGAGCATGATGAGTCTTCTTCAAGTAGCAAGTCGTCCATTGGAGACATATCTGAAGCAAAATGGTCTCACAAGCTTGATCGCTGAGGAACAGGCAAGTTCAGCATCACATGTCCTGCCGCCAGCCGCCAATGAGAATGTGGGACAAGTTAATGAGGAATGCTGTCTTGTTTCTGCTGTTCCAGAGCGAGAAGGTGGGAGTGAAGAGTACTGTGGAGCAGATCAAAGCCAAAATGATTCCCACTCTTGAAGTTCCTCTCTTTTTTTTTTTCGACTTCGAAAAGAATTTTTTGGGTGCTCGTCTGTTGTATACTCATAATTTACTAGTCTTCCTCCTCCAGTTTGCAATACGTTTCTTTATTTCATGAGCTCTTCTTCGTACAAACGGATTGGTGGACCAAACTGTGTATTAATGTTGATGTGGAATATTTTGTTAGATGTTAATCAAAAAAAAGAAAGAAAAAAAAAAAGAGACCGTTTCATTAAAGTTTATCTTTCCACCTCAACATTGGTGAATATATTGGTGTACAAATCTGCTTATAATTAGATTTTTTCTTTTCATTAAAGTTTACTTTTCCACCTCAGAGGGTCTATATTTATTATTTTGTTTAACATATCATTTGTAATATTAGCGCATTATTTCTTTCCAAATAAATTTTGATCAGATGCATTGACGAGATATAAGATTCTCAGACTCTCGAGACAAAAAAAAGAAGAAAACTTGTCTTTTTTGTGTTTTTGGTTTCATTTTTGTTTGTCTTTCTTTTCTTCTCTTCACACATTTCTTTTATGGAAATCTGGAATTTGAAACTTTTAATCATTACCAACCTGACCGACCCTTCAAAATTAATCCAAACCGAAGGGGGGGACGATCACTTGTAAGGATCACCAAAGACTGCTCGTTGGCTGAGGCCGACCGCGACAAGAAGGGATCGTCGGCAGTCGGCACCCATCCAATGTATCCATTACTCTTTTCAACGTTACTTTTTTCTTTTCAAATTTTAACATGCGTCTTAATTTGACCGATGAATTTCAATTTAACATGCGTCTCTCCCCACGTAAGCGTTAATGAGAAATGTCCGACAAAGTTTTTCCACTCATTTCGAAAAAAATGCAGTATTCATTATTAAAAAAATTATTTTTCGTGGATCATATTCCCTTATTTAAAAAATAATAATTTACACATTATTTTTTACAATATTTTATACAACTATATTTTAAATAATGAATATTTTCATAAAACATCTTATAAAAATTACATAATTTTACAAAAATATTTTTATTTTATAATATTATTATGTAATATATTATACAATATATTGTGTGGATATCGTTATACTTAAAAAAAAAAATGTGAAAGATTTGAGTATCCTAAGGTTACAAATATCAAATATCATTTCTATTGTACAGATTTTGTAGTATAAAACTAAACAAGGAAATGGTTTTTTTTGGGGGGGGGTGGGGTTGCGGCGGCTGGGGGGAAGAAGGAACATACAAACTCAAAATATAAATTGCATTCTGGATTAGACGGAACTAATTGAAACCAGATCGGGCTTGCACTATCTACAAAAAAACATCCTCTCTTTCATCATCTTTTAAGGGATGGAAAGGTGGAAGAACCACATGTTTATCTTGTATATATTGTGTTGAATCACCAAAAGAAGAAAGAGAAAAAAAAAAAAAAAAAAGCACCCAAAATTTCTTTTTAACAATTAACATTATACACAATCAAAAACCTTCAACGCTGGTCCTCCGAAGAGTTGATGATGATGATGATTTACGGCTTTCCATCCGCTCAAACTCCTCCAAACTGAGTGTAGAGGAACATGCACGTGGAGGAAGAGACAATGGCAGCGCCGGTCGTCTAGTCGGAGAAACAGATGGTCGGGCTCTTGATGGGGGTGAAGGTGAGAAACTTAACCTCGGAGCTGGGGTAATGATTCCATTTAGACTCGGTGACCTCGACATCTGTTTTCCAGCAATGGTTGCCGGTTCTCTTAGAGGAAAGCGACAGGAATACTTCATGTCCTGTATGATTTTGAGATGCTTAACAACGGTTCTCATGGTGGGTCTTTCTGAGGGGTCCTTCTGCAGACATCTTTGCGCAATGTCAGCAACTGTCCTGGCTGCTTTGGCTGGGAAACGGCCTTTCAAATGAGGATCCATGATCAGTGATAGTCGACAGTCATCAGCAAGGAAAGGCCGGCTCCATTTAACTAAATTCCTCTCTTCCTTGGGATGGTGACTATCAAGATTCTTCCGGCCAGTAAGTAGCTCTAGAAGAACAATGCCAAAACTCCAAACGTTGCTTTTGGGAGTGAGCATTCCTTTCTCCAGTGTCTCCACCGAAAGGTTTCCCACTGCCTGCATGCACGACTGAAATGAATATTAAGCAACCCATGAATATTAAGCACGACTGAAAGAGAGGATTTGTTAAGAACTAAAAGAATATGACTATAGAGGAAAACTATTAGGTAGTACTCTGGGATTACGATTGGCGTTGTATTCCCATCCAATCAGAAAATGCCATGCCATTAAACTTTGCTTACATAAATACTAATTTGCAAAGACATGTCATCCTGTAATAGGTGTAATGGGATGAGAATACCATGTGTCTATACTCCGAAACTATGTAGCATTTACTCTATAGTACATATTTTATTTTATAAGTACTCTATAATACATATTATATCAGTTATCACACTAAGTTGATCTTTGAAGATAACAGAAATTAGATCAACTAAGCTGGAAAAGGAACAATATCAATAAACATAAAGACTTACTGTATTATTAGGGATCTCCATCTCAGGAATTTGGCCAACACAGCCGTAACCTGAAAGCTTCGCACTAAAATCTTTGTCAATCTGGATGTTTGCAGTTGAAAATTCACTGTACATTGCCTGTAAATACAAGGGGAGCTTCCAGTAAACACACAAGGACTATACTTAAATTATCTGAAGGAAAAAAAAAAAAAAATTTTGGAATAGCAAACACACAAGCATGCCTAGCAGCAACCAACTTCATTGACAATAAATTTATAAAATGATAGTGCAGACAAGTTCTGATCACCTGGAAAGGCCCTTCTTCATGCAGGAACGTAAGACCTTGTGCAGCACACAGAGCAATTTTCATTCTTGTATTCCAATCGATGGGAGGCCCATCTGGTCTCCCATACAGTAGTCGGTCCAAACTTCCATGAAAGAGTCGCTCATATATTAACATTCTTTGCTCTGAACCTTCACGTGCATGGTAACCAAGCAATTTACAGAGGTTTGGATGATGCAAATTTGCAATTGTGTTTACCTCATTTATGAATTCCTTTAAACCCTGGAAGGAGACCAACACAGTGACTGTGTTACAAAGCAATCAAGCATTTCTAATATTTACAATGCAAATTGATCAACTTCATAAAGTATGCAGCATAAGTGAAGCCATAAGTTGTATCTCATTACGCTCGTCACATAGAGTTTGTGAACTAGCATAACACATTCAGCCTCACTTCTAGCACATGAGTAGGTTTCACGTTTAAAATCATACAATCTGTACCATACACTTCATAATAAAACCGAAGGATAGTGGAGCAGGAAGTGCGTGTACTTAAAGAATTGACTGCCATCCAATCCAATGGCAGGATTCACAGACGGGTAAATCTCTACTTACCGCACCTGAACTGAATCTATCACCAAATAGCTTTACAAAGACGACTTAAGCATATCCTGAATTCAAAAGACTTCATTATAAAACTTCAAATTCCAAGAGTGGTTTCAAAACTACTATTTTTCTCAACTTCTTAGTCATGTTTTCCAAAAGAACATATACAGTTATATTTATAGACAAAGACTTAATTATAAAACGTCAAATTCCAAGAGTGGGTTCAAAATTAAGATTTTTCTTCACTTCTTACCCTGGAGAATTAAAAAGGGTGATGAGAGACAAAAGCACACAATTTTGTGGGGTCAGTGAAAAAAAAATCCATCAGTGTTAAAAGAAACAAAACGTCAACAGGTTGAACTTATCTACATTTAGGAGCCAGAGATCATCAGGCAGGGAGATTCCCAGAAAATGAGAATAAAAAAAAATAGCCTGGGCATTCTAATAATCATTAAATGCCAATTTTAGTTATAAAAAAGAAATCATTTTATTAATGTGTTACCAGAGTGGATGGATGAAGGCGAGTGACAGTTGCTTCGAACTTCTTTGAACTAGAAACATCATCTCCAAAAGAAGCCTTATATATAACAGAAGAAAGACTTTCTGAAACACATCGGTCTGAAGTAAAATTGTAGCAAGCAGCAGCAATTTCGTCATATGAAAAGTACAACATTCCTGTAGGAGGCAGTGGCAATGGTCCAGAAGCACAGAGAGGCCCGCTGCCAGTTCCTGACTTAAAGCTTCCTGTAGTCTTCAACGCAGCAGCACTCTGGGGTGATGGTAAAGGAAGAGGTTGTGGATTTGGGGATCGTTGTTCCTTTATTGATCCAGTCTGGTATCTTGACTCTTCCTGCTCGTCATATTCAACTGATTCAAGAGCATCTTGCTCCGCAGCATCAAGAGATGATGGAGCAGATAAGGCCCGTATTCTATTGTTGGTCACTTTGTTGACTGGGGGAACGGGTTTCACTCTTGTCCTAAAACTTGGGGGTGCAGACTGTAGCGACCGGGTTTGGATTTGGGGTTCTGGAAGCACCGTAGGTGAATGATCCTTAGGATTAGCACGGTTGATGCAAACAGTCTGCTCTGATTTTTTCTTCTTACTCTTCAAAACCGTGAAACACCCCATTTTACTATACAAATATTTGAAAACGATAAAGGTTCGTCTATCTTCCTGCGAGAAAGAATGAAAAGAATGTCTGTCAATTGAAGCCTTAAGACTCAGTAAGGTCTTAAAACTTCATCGATTTCAAAAAGATAAAACAGAAAGAAACCTTTGGCAAGAATTTCAAGTGGTCATACATCCTAACAATTCATGCAATTAGGTTCACATATCAACATAACCCGAGAAATAAAAAAAAAAAATTAAGCAAAAAAATTGACCCGTGAACAAGTAAGATTATAGTACAATAGTTGAGCCTTTCCAACTTCCTTTATAGAAGATTTCATACAGATGCAATCATACATGCTTCTCCACAAGTGTTCTTGTCAAAGATGTAACTCGGCAAACGCATGTAGGCAGTGCCAATCTCAATTCCCCATGTAACGATAACACCTAACTTTTGGGTGGGTCATGATCCACCTTTACCTCATTCGCTTGGGTGATATCCCACCTATAATTTGATAATTCATTTCCATACAATGAACCTCTCTGCAACTAAAATGTTAATCAATGAGTGAAAGACCACCCTCCAAGTCCCGCACCCAAATCTCTATCTAAAAAATACCAACTTGGTAGTAATACACTAGCAATGAACCATACCCAGTATTAGATTGCAGCTAATAAAGGATCAAGGCTAGATTTTTTATATCCATTGACGCTTCTTTCATAGAAAAAAAAAGAACCCCATGAATCAGCATCCATTTAACTTGACCAAAAAGCAACCCAGAACCATGGTAGCCCCTTGATTTTGCAAAAGGATATATGCCCATTATTTAACAACTAGAAAACGATCAGCCAATAAAAACCAGACAAATTATAGGATAATTTTCTGCAACTGAGATTGTCACAATTAGACGTACCCATTTACACCCAAAAGGCAAACCAAACAATAAACTTTAAACAACCTCATTGAAAAACAAAAACACGGCCACGAACCCCTCGGGAAGACTTGTACCAGAAAGAAAATTCTAAAAAAAATCTGAGAGGCCAAAAACTTTAGAAAGAAACCCAATCCGAAGAGAAAAGAACAAGCAGATGAAAACCTGGAAAATAGCAGCAAATGAAAGTTCCTCCCGACGAGATTGAGAGACGCCAAAAATGGTGGAAATTGGAAGCTGTGGTCTTGATTTGATGAAGGAAAAAGCCCCAAACAAGTCAAAGAAAGCAGATGAGAAAGGGCGAGAAGTGAGAGAGATTTCACAGGTAAGCCGCAAGAGTCCGAAAGCGGGATGGAGCCCAATGAGCAGTGGTCAAACTCAAACCTACCGAAACCCAGATTTTAATTATTATCTATAAACAACAGAAATGTTTTGTTTTACGTTAATACCCTCCACATTATCCTGCAATATCCCCAGTGCTATGTTCTTCGTTTTCAATAAAATGACTTGAGATGCCCTTGGCTACTTAATTTTAGACATCCGTAACCACAACTAGAAGTACAAGTTGAATTTTCTAACAGTGCAGCTCTGACTTTTGACCCCTTTTCCTTAATAATTTCGGTCAATAATAAGCGCTCGATAAAAAAATTTATATTACCTTATCCTATTTTATATTATCATTATAATATTTTTAAATTTTTATATAAAATATAATAAATAATTTATTTTTTTAAATTTTTAAATAATAATAATATTAAAAAATAATATTTTATTAAGTACCTATAAAATCATTTCATCCCAACTCAAACTAACCCTAAAAGATTGAACTCTTCCTTTCTTTTTTTTTTTAAAGCAATATCTCTTCATATATAATTTTAACACATTTATTTTTGTATTGGACTTTTCCATAAACATCATTATCTTTTAAAGAAAAAAAACCTAAATCCTTGTAAGATTTGATCATGTTTGAATGTTGAGATACAAGCGTTTTGATTTTAGATTTATTTGGGTGGCTCTTTTTTTTTTTTTTTTTAAAAAAAAAAACAAGTTATTAAAATTTTCTGGTTTGGTTTTATTTTCTTTCATTTAAAATGCATTTTTTTAATTTTTACTTTCAATAGTGCATGCTTGTTATTTTATTTTTAATTGTTGTTTTCCTTAATTTTTAATTTTTTTTCTTATTGTAATGAATGCATTCTCACACGATTCTTCGTAACGTGACATGCAAGTAACATTAGAAATTTCCGTCAATTTACTGACAAAAAAAAAAAAAAATAGTGATAGAAATCACTTGAAAATTCGATGCATACCTTTCTTAATAGATTTTTCTATAATTGTGGCCTAGAGATAAGTTTAAAACTTGAAAAAAAAAAAAAAAAAAAAAGCCCCAAAATATTAGTTGGTGAATATACCCTTAAAATTCAAACGCAAATAGAATGTAATCAATAACGTCAACACGCAACGAACCAATTAAAATACAAGTATCGAAGCTCATGAAAAGAAAAAAAAATTAAAAAAAAAAGAAGATAAAATAAATCTATGGTATATTTTTCAAGAGAGAGAGAGAAATCAAGGACATTTTGGAGAATGAGTAAATGAGTAATAAAGAAGAAAGAGAGAGAAGAATGGCCAAAATGGTAAATTAAAAGGGACACCTCGAGTTTCAACAAAGAGCGCCTTGATTAAAGTGACAACCTCCCCTTCCTCTCCAGTCAAACTTAGCAAACTTTTTTATTTTAATGAATATTATTTAATCAATGCCACATCATATCAAATCAAGTTTTCGGAGTGGTCAGAGAGACCTATCAAGACATGGTTTTGACTCTCAACCTGCCCCGTCAGATTCGCGCGTGGCGGACAGATCGACGGCCATCTTCAAGCACTTCTGGGACCCACTGACAACAACATTTTTTTTTTTTGTCATTTTAATTAGCTGTACTAGTATTTTAGTCTTAGTAGCTTCTTTCACGCGCCTTGTACGCGTGGAAGGAAACTCCATCCTCACCACCAACCCTCCGCCCCTTATCTAGGGTAATGATACCTTACAACCGGTTTATTTCTCCTTTACAATTTATATTATATTTGAAATTTTTTATTTTATTTTATTTTAAATATTTTTTTAAAATAATATTATTTATCATTTTAATTTCTGTTATTTTTTTTATGATATAATATTAAGTGATTAAAAATTATTTATTATATTTTATTTACAAATCTATTATTTAATATCACATCTTAAAATGAGAAGAAAAAGATAAAAATTAAGGCCTCGTTTGTTTTCAGAAAACATCTCATCTCATCTCATCTCATCTCATTATTATAACTTTTTCAAATCTCTATATAAAATAAATTAAATAATTCAACTTTTTCAAATCTCAAAATAAAAATAATACTAAAAAATATATTCTAATAATATTTTATTCAACTTTTTAATTTTAATCTCATCTCATTTTTTAAAATAAACGAGCTCTAAAATGAAAAATAGATTTTATCTATTTCTTAATCTAAACCTTCAAATTATACTGTTCAACATTACCCGGTTTTTTTACTTTCTTGTTTTTAGTTCGAGATACCGCTATTATATATATTTAAGCCCGATCACGCGACCCACGTCAATGTATGGGCTTCGAAGCCCAAATTGTTTTGAATATGTCCGACCCATTAATGGCTCTTACAGATGTCGTTTAGATTTGAAAATAAATTAAGATGGATTGTGAATAGTAATGAAATAGATTATAAATAATAATAAAATTTATGTGTTAAAATTGCTGAATAGTAATGAATAATAATAAGATGAGTTGAGATAAATTGAGATAAATTATGAATACAAACTAAACCTTAATATATAATAATATTATACACCACACTCTTATATTATTTTCATTCTTATATAATACACTCTTATATTATCAAATAAAAGATTATTCAATAATAATAAATATGCTATAAAATTAGAACATAGTATATAGATTTTCTCTAATAATATGCCTTTTAAAAAAAAAAAAAAAAAAACAGATAAAAAGCTTGCGACATACCTGAAAAAAAATGACAATTTATGTTCTTAAACCCCTGCGAATTATCCTTTAGGATGTCTGAAAAAGACGTGGAAATTCACCGGACAACCTGGAGGAAACAACGTTGTTCCACGCCATCTGAATATAATCATATCTCAAATAATTGACCAAGTCAAATACTAATGAACAAACCACTGTTGCAGGCACTACAAGGACTAAGAACTTCCTGATGATTCTTCCTCTCATGTAATTCTTGAACCATAAAGCAAAGTATAGCGAGATAACAGAACTATGACTGATAATTCCCTTCCGATCTGGGTATTGATATAGAAATGCAAGAATCCCAACGACCAAATGACCCATAAAGATTAGTTCCTACAAATATTTATAAAAAAAAAAAATGTTAAAAAAAAATAATAGAATTCCAAAATGCAGAAAATGTTACAAATCACCAACCAAATGCTTGTTTTCACTTTACAGTACCTTATAAGCAAACCATTTCGTAGTGTTTTCTTCTGGGTGTGAGAGATCTGACGTTTCCTTGAATCCAATGGCTCGGTTCTTGGACCTTCGAAAGCTAGCTTTCTGGAGAAATCTGCGGAATTTGGATTTTAGAGATTTGGTTTGTTGTTTCCTGGGAGTAATTGGGGTTCCATATTCGGAGTTCAATCTGAGTAGGTATTTCCCAAGCTTCAGAAAAATGGAGCACTGATGGAACTCCCAAGTGGGTAAGATGCTTGTTGCTTTGATTTTGAAACGGAACTTCTTGGCCTTTGCATGAACGCAGAATTTCCATGGCCGCTGCTGCTTCTTTTCTGCTTGCATTGTGAGCCGAAAGCACAAAAGACCATTCAAGATGGGTAAGTAATAGTATTAGTGCGAAGACCAAAGATGAAGGAGACTATGAATTCCAAAAGTCTTCGAGAATGGGTAAAGTGTGCCACTGCCAATCATATATCTGAGTTTTTAGCTTTTATTTTTTTATTAAAAAAATATATATTATTTTATTAACGGTACTACTCTGCCGTTTAGATTGTACCGCTAAGCCTTACAACTAGTTTAAATTTTTTTATTCAGTTTTTTAAATCATTTTAAAACATTTGTAAAAAATATAAAAAAAAATATCAATATATTAATAGTTACTTCCTTAATTATTAAGTAAATAAAAAAAATTAGAATATATGAAGTGTCAAAATGAGAGAAAAAATGAAATTGGCAATACATTTTTCTTATTTTATTGAGTTGTAAAAATTTCTTAAACATGTCATGTATAAATTATGAATGCATTCATAAGAATTAAAAATTAAAATGAACAATGCTGAAACAAGTACCACCTAGGTTTCGGGCCAGACTTAGATTTTGGTTAAATATTGGTGAGATATAAATACAAACCCAACTACAATTGGCCCATTATCCTTTCTTTCTTCCCAAAGATGCCAAAATGATAGGGGGTCACAAGCAATTTCATAGGGTTCAAGCAGACCCTTTTTCACATAAACAGTACTTTATGAATGATGTTTATGTGAGAGGAGAGGGTCAGTGTGATCTCATGATTCTATCGGACCTCTTTACTTGAGGTTGATTATTGTTTTCTAACATTAGCCTTTGGAGTTGGAGCGGTAACATCAGCCTTTGGAGTGGCTTATCTTCTTTACCAAGTTGTGGGAGCTTAGTCATTTTATCTGTTCTGAATTTTGAAACAACGAGCTCGAGATGGAGTAGGACATCATGTCAAACGTTAACCAAATATATTAGTGGTTGTATCGTGTTTGCTAAAGAGGCTGTAAGTCTCTCTTTGACTCTCACAACTTGTTATCTGAATGTTGTCATCATCTTATATGTACAGAAGGCTCGAAACTTTTGCTTTCGTCGATCATTGATGAAAAATCCATTATGTTTTGAACAAGAAAAATATTATAGACACAAAGGAATTTTACAAAAGGATTTCACACACTGATAGTGTGTCACATCTCCCTATTTTATTTTTCTCTTTCTCCTCCTTCCTTTTGCCCGACATTAGTGCTCTCTCTCCGTGTCGGCCATGGTGGTTGGGGACCACCTTAGGGAGGGAAAAGACACCGGCGGTCCAAGCGACACCACTGGCGTGGAGCTCACAGCAACTCGTCGTGCACGTTGGTGCATATTTTGCACACTGTGTGCGTGGCCATAGCTAGGTGGCCGAGGTGGCCGGGATCTAAGCTGATGTCTTGCGTGGTCAACGATCACATCCTTTGGTTGTTTGTGATGGTCGAAAACCACCATGGGAGGGAGAAAGAGAGAGGGAAAGGGGCACACACTGTGTGCATGATTGACGGTCACCGTCCTTTGGCCGTCTATGGTGGTCAAGAACTACCTTGGGAGGGAGAGAGATAGGGAAAGGGGGAGGAGGGGAGAGGCACGGGGAGAGGGGAGAGAGACAGAGAAAGAGAGAGAGAGAGAGAGAGAGAGAGAAAGAAAAAAAAAAGAAAGAAAGAAGGGAGACGTCGTGTGTGAGATCTCTTTGTGTCTCTAGCAGCCATTTTTGAATAATGATGCTTGCTATCGTATATTTTATCCAAAATCATATTATTTAAATAAAACTTTTTACTTTACCTCTTACAGCAGGGGCAAAATTGCGTAGAACTATAAAAAACAAAATCATAAATCTTTCGTCTGCTTGATACTTAAAATTTGTAAATACGACATTCTTGCAATATTTAGTCATTTTTCTCTCCCAGAAAGCTAGTTGTCCCGGCTTTAACTAGACTTGGAAGATTTCTTCCTCATGATCCTTCCTTCCTTATCATTATCTCCCTACCTCTACCTTACTCTCAAGCTCCTCTATTTTCTCCACCCATCCTTCATAGCCTTTGTTAATATTTCCACTCACACATCCCTCTAGGAGACTATCTATGATCTTATAAAGCACACCTCATTGCCATCCAACATTGGATTGCATAAAAAATCATCCAAATGATGACACATTCTTCTTTCCATACTAAGAAACATAAGATTAACATTTTAGAATCATTTTTAGTTTATTGCAAGAATAAAAATAATATTTTGTTATGTTCTTATGACAAAAATTATTGCCAATTGAGTTGTGAATATGTTGAATAGAGTCTAGGTTGCAATTGGAGCAAAAAGTGCAAAGATTGCAAATTCGTAAGACCTGATGAGATTGACCTATCTCAAGTAAATCAATCATATCTTTTGTTCCTCTTATCGACCTAAAGTGATCTTAGTGGTGTTGGAAAGCTAACTCAGTTATCTACAAATTCATACTACAAGATAACAACTTTTTGCATCTAAAGTATTTTCGTCAACACAATAACTGACGCTAAAAAATATCGTTTGCTGCAAAATTAAACCTGACACTAAATTTCATCGCAAATAGTGCCATATGGAGATTCCAATAGCATTTTTTTTTATTACGGTGAAATTTTAAGTTTTGTGGTTTTTTTGTCGCTACAAAAACAACTACAAGAAAAATGATTTTTTTGCAGCTAATTCTTTTGCGACAATTTTAATTTAGTCGCAAAAAGTCAATTCCAACACTCTATTGCTTACTAGCAAATGTTCGTCGCTAAAAATAATATTTTGCAACCAAAATATGTCGTCACAAATACTATGGACGGAAAAAACTAACTTTGAAGTCTTTTGTATCTTTTAAAATTTTAATTACAGTATGTCTTTTGTAGCGACCTTAAACTGTCGCAAAAGTTCAAAATTGATATACATAATAGTGTGCTTTCCGTTCCCCCTTATTTAGTCCCTCCAACAGATACCCTATTTTTCGCATTTAAATTTTATCTCGCCCTTCCCCACACCATATGCTCACTGATGCACTATAGTCGCTCTCTCTGCCTCCATGATTAGTCTGCCCTACCTACGCCACCAGAACCCAATGTATTCTGCCACCTCCTCTGCCAAGTCTCCATTTCAGTAAGCTCTCTCTCTCACTCTTTTCACTCTGTCAGCCTGTTTCTCTCACAAATGATTTATTCCTCAAGAATATCATATCGATATCCAGATCTTATGGATCTTGTTGATTTCTTCTTTAGGGAAATAAATATTCACTAGATCTTGTGGTATATCTGCAAAAATCTCATATTACGATATTGGTGTTCTTGTTAATTTTTTTGCTGAAGCATGCTTTGGAATTTATTGTTGATTAGATGCACAAATACATGCTTAAACTCTAGGATAATGGCTAAGAGTTTGTTCATTTAATAGTGCACGCACTTAATTGAATGGATCACTTGTCTATAGATGATGGTCCTTTTATTTTGATGAGAAACTTGTTACTGCACACATGCATCAAGGTCTTCTTTCAACTACCTCAGCTGTTCGAAGCTTGGCAACATTTGCATCTGGGGTTTTTGGAAATATAAATGTTAGTAAGCATGTTCTTATTATGTAGGCTTTGTTGTCCTAAACTCCCGTTAGACTATTTGGTGGCGCTTCACTTTTGATTTGGTAGCTTCTAGGCTACAAAATATTGGGTTTGAAATATGTGTTGGACTTTTACATACTAGTCTACTTTTTTCCTTTGACTAGAAAGTTACTGAGTGGTTTTTTACCTAAATCTAACATTTTAGTTTTCTTTCTCTAGTGCAGGGTTTATGTCCCACTGATTTTATCACTTCCAGCTACAATGGCTTCATTGACCAAGAAAGATTTGTTGAACGTATGCCATTTTATTGAAATTTCTTACAAATTTTAGCAAATGAGAATTGCTTTTCAATTTGAATACATGGTTTTAAATTATTTGGCAGATGCTTAGGTATCATGCTATCTATTTTTTGTCATTTTCTCTATATACTGGTTTGAAAATGATGAGCACAATGATGGTAACCTAGCACAAAGGTTTATACTTGAATATATAGAAAAAGCCTAAACCTTTCTCCTTCACTACCTCATTTTCTTAATTTTTCTTATCTAGTAATATCATTGTCAATATTTGTTTTTGATTAGTAATATCATCGTCAATATTATTCAAGTCATCACGGTTTTCATTAGCCATTGCTCCAGTAGAGATTTCTTTGCCATTGGTGCTATTTATTTTATCTTAGCTTATTCATGAGTTTCTCACGTTAGTTTAAAATTTTCACGATTATCTTTAGGTTTTTAGTATGAATATTCTTCTAATTTCTATTTTTGTCTATGATTTCTGATTTAATTGCTCAAGTTCGTTTGTCCTGTACTTCTTGTAGGTGTGTATATATGGGACCTTTGGGCTAATATCTTTTGTTTATGTATAATATAGAATTGTGAGTCTTGTATTCAATCTTGCTTGGATGTGAAATTGTTACAAAATGTAGTATAAAATTGTATGTTGTGTCACTTGTGCATATTATTCATTTTAGTATGATCGTAACTAGCACCCTACATCATAGTCAAGGAACTAATACTAGTGTCCATTGAGATTTTAGTTTCTCTCTACTCTCATTTGTCAATTTGTTGCCTACATAGTTAAGGAACTACTTGTTGTGTGTGAATTTATGTAGAGGGAAAATTTGGATCATCATCTTTGTAGAAGTATAACTTTGAGGAGAAAATTGAGAAAATAAAATCACTTGTGCATGGATTATATGTAAATGAGATTTTTTGTTAGTTTTTAATCTTTTCCATGTATACATTTTATGCTATCACGTGATTTATAAGGTGGTCGTGGATTGAGATAAGGCGACCCCATTTCTCCATATCTTTTCATTATAGTGGAGGAAAATTTTTCCTGTTTGTTAAAGAAGGCGTTTCAAGATGGCAACATTGACCCTTTCTTTTATCCTAGAGGTACTCCCCTTATTTCTCATCTTTTTTATACTGATGATATTGTTATTTTTTCCAAAGGGAAAGAGATCTATGCAGGGTATTACTAAAGTTCTTGAAACTTATGGGGCCTGGTCGGGTCAAAGTGTGAGCAAAGATAAGTCTTCCATTATTTTCTCTAAAAATATCACTCCCTATCAAAGACATGGCATTCTTCATATAACTGGTTTTAGTGAAGGAAATGTGCCTTTTAAATATCTTGGGGCCCCTATTATCTCTGGTCGTTTGAAAGTTATACATTTAGAAGATTTGGTGGATCGAATAAGGAAGCGCATGGGGGGTTGGCAAAATCATTTTCTGTCTAATGGGGCTTGATTGCTATTGATTATACATGTTCTGGCTAGTGTGCCGATCCATTTGTTATCTATTATCCAAGTCCCTATTTCAGTGATCAAGTCCATCCACAAATGCATGAACAGGTTTTCCCCATGGTAAGCCAAAAAAATAGTGGTGTGCTTGGGCAAATATGAGCATTCCATGTCACGAGGGGGGTCTTGGTTTGCTGAATCTTCATTGTGTGCAAAAATCTCTCCATATAAAATTTACATGGAAATTGATAAACTGTACTTCTCTTTGGTCCAATTTTTTCGTGCTAAATATGTAAAAAATAATCATATCTCTCTTATTAAGCCAGGAAGTGGAAGTCGCTTTTGGAAGATGATCCTCTCTTATATGTTGGACATTCTTAAAAATTCCAAGTGGAGAATCAAGAATGGTGACATTTCTTTTTGGAGGGACCCGTGGTTAGAAAATGGTCCTTTATGTGATAGCTATCAAGTTTCAGATTGTCTCACTCTAAAAGTAAAGGATTGTAAATTGGATGATGGATGGGATATAGACCTTATTCAAAGGTTATTGGGGATTGAAAAATTAAAAAAGGTTTTATGTACTCTTGGGAGAGCCAAAATAGGTGATGATATTTTGGTTTGGAAAGGTAATTCGGATGGTTCATTTTCCATTAAGAGTGTTTGAGATATTCCTTGTATTCGAGCACCTAAGATGCAATGGGTTGATTAGGTATGACATCCTTGTCTTCCAAAAAATATTTCGGTGATGATTTGGAAAGTTTTCCATAATGCTCTTAGTGTTATGATAGATTAAAAAGAGTGGGTATCCCCATTGTCTCTAAATGTGATTGTTGTGAGTATGGAGGATATGGAGACCAAAATCATGTTTTGGCCTTGGGAGAGTTTGCTACTGAAATTTAGAAAAGAGCTGCCCTACAAGTGGGATTGAATTTTTTTCCTGGACATAGTTGGAGAAAAATTAAGAATGTGTGGTTTCAAAAGGAAAAAAAAAAAAAAAAAAAAGAAGTAAGAATCACAAATTGGTAAATTGTTTGCTTTAATTCCTTTGATTATCTCTTGGCGGTTGTGGCTTCAAAGATGTAAAAGTCGCATGGAGGATATCAGGGAATCAGTTGATTCGATGTAGTAGTCCATCAAATATTGGATTGGTCGGGTTGGTGAGAAGATTAAAAAGCTAGATCTTCTTTGTTATGCAGTGATGAAATTATTCTACGTAGCCTTAACATTCTCATTAATCCAAGAAAAAGAAAAAAGTGTGCAGGTAGTGCATTGACATAAACCTTTGGAGGGGAGACTAAAATTGCGTGTTAATGGTAGTACATTGAATAACCCAGGCAAATCTGGTGCAGGAGGAGTGATTCCGGATGTACATGGTGATCTTATTACTAATTTTACGATTGATCTGGGGCATGGTTCTAATAACCTGGCTAAAGGAATGAGTCTTCTACATGGCTTACGCATTATTGCAAACTTAGGACTTATGCACGTTGACTTGGAGCTAGACTCAATGATTGTGGTTCAATGGATTACGGACTTACGTTGTGGTGTTTGGTATTTAAAGATTTTTTGGAGGAAATCCTTTTTATTTTGGCAGGTTTAGATTTTACAATTTCACACGTTTATAGGCAAGGTAATGCTCTAGTAGAATTTTTTGCACACATGGGTGCTAATGGTTGTAGTTGCATTTGAAATAATTTTTCAGATCTTCATTTTCTTTTAAAAGGATTACTTAAAACGGATAATTAGTTCTTCCTTATTTGAGATTTCGATTTTAAAGTACTTATTGTTTTTGTTTATAGTGGTGATGTTATTTCACTTTAATGCTCTAGTATCTACAATTTTCCTACGTCATAAGTGAGGGCGCTCAATAAAATCTGGTGGTTCTGCCCTCCTTTTATAAAAAAAAGAAAAAAAAGAAAAAAAAAATTGTTTTATGCTTCTTGAGTTTAGATGAACATTTCATGTACATACTTCTTGCCTTCCCCCTTTCATTTCTTCTGACATCTTTAGAATTTTTATTTTATAGTGATTTGAGGGTAACATTGAATATTTTTGCAGGAACTCAATACAAAGATTTCTACTAGTATGTTATACTTGATAATACATACTTATAGGTTTTGTACTTTGACGTGTCATAAGAAGTCTGAAATTGCACACTTAGAATATATTGTAATTGCTTTATGGATTGTAATATAATGTAATTGTTTAGAATATAAAAGTACTTTGTGTAATTGCTTTATGAATTGTAATATAATGTAAGATGTGTACTATTTTTATGTATTTTTTTTTAAACTAATTTTTGTATTTTGTAACATACTATTTCTCGCGATCTATGTTCATTGGAAGTTTTTTTTAACAAATATTTATTTACATCAATCTTAATCGACGCAAATAAGTATTTGTGACCAAAATAAATTTGTGCGACGACATTTTTACAACGAAAAAAAAAAGTCAGAAAAACTTTTACCGGCAATAATTAACTATGGTTGGTGCATTTTTGCACAACATTGGAGACTATTTGTGGCAATATAGTTCGTCATAAATAGTATTTTTTTACCGTTAAGAAATTCTTTTGCGCTGCTCTTGGGCTTTATTAGAGGTGACCAATTTTGCTTCCAATGTACACGTTTTTCGACATATTTAATTTCGACGCTAAAATCTTTTTGAGACTTAGTATTATTGACCATCTTACATCGATTCATAAACGATGCTAAAATGTACTTGCGACTTTGATCATGCTTTTTGCAATGATTTTAGGTGACTCAAAAAGTTGTTTTTCTTGTAGTGGATCATTTTTACAAAGATCTTCAAATTCTAATGTTTATGGAGTCAAAACAGTTGCACAAAAAGCTGCTCAACACTTCCTCCACAATTTGATCAAGCGAAAATTCAGTCATTCACTTTTTCATTAGGGTTTGGACTCTCTAAGTGGTCTACTCAAACCCTAAGTATATGTAGAATAATATGCACGATTTCCAAGTCGTGGAGAGAGGTCGGAGCTACCATATTCATTGTAATCTTGAGAGAAAACCCTAAGGAGACTTGTTGCACATTGAAGATTGATTCTCTCTTGATAAAGAGACCTCTATCAAATTATGCTCGTGTTTGAGTACTACTGAGTTAATTGGTGTGGATATGTTCATTGGTCGGAAGGACTTCTGAAAATGCTTAGGTGCAGAGATAGAGTTGGTGCTCGTGGTGAAACTATACAAAGGTCGGTGGTCCAGAGCTCCCATCGTGTAGAGATTAAGTGGGATACTCGTGGTGTTGCAAGGCAGATTTAGTTATCTCAAGGCTCTTGTAAGTGTTTCTAAATTGGTTGCAACAAACTTAATTTCTATAATAAATTTTAGGTAGTGACCCACACTGGAAGTGGTTTGAGATTTTAAAGATATTCTTCAAATGAGTTTTCATTTCGTTACCAAAATTGATATGCTGATTATTTACTGTGATTTGATTGATTAATTGTAAATTAAATAGTCCAGTAAATTTAGAAAACACCTATTCACCCCCTTTAGGTGTATTTGAGATTTGAACCTTTGTCACTACTTATCATTATTGTGACAAGATTGGCGATATCCCGCCTAATTGTTTCAGGTTGAAACCCCGCGAGCACATGAAATACAATTTATTTTTAACGAATGAATTGTTGGGGCTGAGCAAGAATACGAGTGTTTTGTTTAATAGATTTCACGATTTATAAAAACTTAGTTTTAAAACTCAAAAGCGTGCACCTAAACTTGAGAGAATTTGTGTTCCAAAGGTTGAAACCATTCACCCATTGAGAGGGAGTGGTAATGGTCTTACCTGGTATTAGGGAGACAACATATATCTAGGATTACTCTTAATGCTTGATCATATATCCTAGTGCATGCATTGTAGTTTTCAGGTTATTTTGCATTTTTTCTTGTTTTGTGTTTGCATTTCATATTTTGGTTTTATTTTTGGATTCATAATTTCTTTCAATTGTCTTTTTATGAGAAATGAGAAAAAAATGAACACTGCCAAAAATATTTTTATTGTAAGTGAATGACATCAATTTTCTTAGTGGAATTAATTTGATATACTCATTGGATGTACATGCATTATGAAAAGGGTATCTTGTTTTAAATATTTCAAATTCTTATATGATTTATGTCTTGCATGTAATTTGTTTTTTGCACTTTAGAATGCACACCCAACCTACTTGATTGACGTTTTACCACTTATGTGAGATTTTGGAGAGACAATCAGAGGTGTAGGGAAGCATAACTTATGGATAGAACTGACCATGAGCTAGATGACCTTTATTATTTTATACCCATATGTGCTTAACTAAAAAGTGCTCAATACAAAATATTATCTAGCACTTCTTCAAAAAAAAAAAAAAAAAAAAGTGTAAATTATAGCACTTATGCATGAAAAAGCCAAAGTTCAAAAGTAAATAATAATAAAAAAATATATATGAGCAACAAGAAAAGAGCAAAAAAAAAAAAAAAAAAAAGGTCATGTTTGACAATGATATTCAAATTTCAACGTTTAAGGGGTCAATACAGCTAGACATAAAGTTTTTCTAGAATCTCTAAGTGGTCTACTTAGGTCTTAAGTATATATAGAATAATATACACGACTTCTAGATCGTGGATAGAGGAAAGAGTTGACATATTCATTGTATTTTTTGATAAAAATTCTAAGGAGATTCATTGTCCATTGAAGATTGATTCTCTCTTAATAAACAAACTTTCATCATCTCGTGATTGTGTCGAGTACTGATGAGTCTATTGGTGTGGACATGTTCATTTGCTGAAAAGACTTTCGAAGTTGCCTGAGTGCAAGGATCGAGTTGGAGCTCATGGTGAAGTTGTAAAAAGGCTGGTGGTTCGGAGTTGTCAGGGTGCAGAAATCAAGTGAGATACTCATGATGTTACAAGCTAGATTTAGTTAGTTCAAAGGTCTTGTAAGTATTTCTAAATTGATTGAAATAAATTTAATTTTTATAGTGAATTTTTAGTAGTGACTTACATCTGGAGTGATTTTAATTTTTAAAAACGTTCTTCAAATGAATTTCTATTTGAAGGAAATATTTTAGGATATTATTGTTTAATAGTACTTACTGTCAAGTGTAATTATTAATTTTTGATCGTCTTAAAATCTTAAAGAAAGATGTCTTCCGCGTTTCGTAATTATAATAGTGAAATTGGAAGGTCGGAAAGCCAATATCAATGCTAGTGCAAGTGGTGCAGAAAATGACGCTTTTTAGCCTCCCATGAGTTACCAAGTTGTTAGCTAAATTCATAGCAATCCCTCCAGTTGACGAAATATCTGGATGGTGGGTACGTGGTCCAACCTCCCTTGTTTTTTATATCCTTTTGGAATGAAAAAAGACATTATACCCCTCAAACATTCTCTTCCCTTGAAGAAGTTGAATGCAAAGGCAGCGATCCGAATTAGCTAACATTATTTTTTGGAATGAATTTTAAGTTTAATCTTAAGCTTATTGGGCTTGACTTAGATTAAAAAAGAAATGAAAAAATCACACACAAAGGATATATATATATAAGAAGAATAAATATAGATAAACGTCGATTTTGTACATATAATGTGACATTATTTAAATCACACATCGCTCTAAATGAGTATTAAAAATAATTAATTAAAAATAACTATATAATAAATACAAAATATATACTGCTACAATGACTTCTCACTATCATTACTCATATAAAAAAGAAGAATCTACAGCCAGAGTACCGTAATTAAACACTTACATCCACTTTCTCTTCAACCCTGCTCAGCATATCATAAAGGCCCCACCCACGTCGACCCCTTTATGATCAGTACCGTGCATTTTCAGACCCACCGGAGGTGGAGGGTTGGTGAAAAGATTTTGTAAACTTTTTGGGTCTGATTTTCACCAAAAATTTGTCTAATTCACCACTTCCATTATAATACAAAATGGGCAGTACTTTCACATTCAAAACAGATTCAAATTCCATAACTCAAAATGCTGGCTGCTGATACTACTACTACTACTGCTGCTACTACTGGATATCTTAAAAGAGTAGGTGAAATAACTACAAAATAATGCGAAAGAAGAACCTCGTAGCATTTGCAATATCTCCACCTAAAAAAACTTCATCAGCATATGCACCATGGTGTCGCACAATTTCGACATGATTGCCACCATTAATACACCTAACTTGCCTCGTTAACCACTATGACAACGCTACCTTGCCGACCGGCCCCATTTCCTGATGGCTCTGCCGGTGAAACTGGTGGATTAGTACCTGAACCTGTTGCTGGGTGCTCCCGCAGTGAATGCCGACAATTTGGGCACGATGAATGCGACAAAAGCCACGTGTCTATGCAGCTCACATGGAATCCGTGATTGCATTTTGGCAGCACCCGAACATTCTCACCGTCCTCGAATTCCCCGAGGCAGATTGCGCACTCCGTGGCCTTGATATTCACACCGGACCCATAAATCGCCACCGGAATCTGACGCAAATCTCGCTTCTTGAGGCCCGTGGCAGCTAGCCGTGCAGCCGTTTGGTCCGGGGTCTCCAACGCAAACCTTCGACTGCAGCGGAAGGCGCAGCGCACGATTGAGTTCAGCCCAAGCGCGCATATCAGTGCGCATAACAAGGCTGCCAATATGATCACCATGTTGGTGTCAAAGTTGGTCTCGCTGAGGTACGAGTCACGCGTCTTGTTCCCATTTTCCGGTGGCAAACTCAGCTCTGTCTCGACCAGGCGGCGATGCATATCCGCTATTGCAGAAAAAAAGAAAAAGATGGGATTTTTTTTTTTTAATTTTTTTGAAGGGTCTTGCAGAAGGGTTCACGAAGCTTAAAAGTCTAAAAGAGAGGCAAGCAAGGCGGTTCTATTTTTCCTTTCTTGTGTACACATAAGAATTTCTTTTTTGGCTAGAACAGAAAAAGGGTGGTGGTTCTTTCCGGGTTACAGTAATGTTGTCAAGATTCCAGCTAGAAAGGGACATAGAAGAGGCATCTCCTTTCTCTCTAGGATAAGGCAAGAGACTCGGTTAAATTGTCTGTGTGGATGACTGTTATCCGAATTTGGGACCGTTTCACTGCACGATTATTCCAGCTTCTTAATCAGAACTGGTCCTGTGTAATCTAGATATTGCAAAAGATGATTGAGAGTGGAATACCAATTACTTTCCATCTTACCTGAACCTTACTTTCCATCGCTGCCGGCGACCCAAATCGATCAGAATCCTCAATCCTTTCTTCTGATAGTTATCCACGCATTTGGAGGGTGCTCACCCTTTGTGGCGCAGGATGCGAATGGAAGACTAATTTATACACCAAGTGCTTCTAGTCTTTGAAGTGGGTAGTGGGTCGAGGGGGAGGGGGAGGGGGAGGGGGACAGGAGATACACTGCTGGATGCATAGGAAAAGCTAAGATAGACAACAAAGAAAGTAAGATATTGTTGGAGTAGCTTTGCCTACCTATTACAGTTCCAAGATAAAAAAATAAAATAACTTTTATTTAATTTTATTTAAGCTAATATTTAGTATAGAATCTAGGTTAAAACTTTATCCCAATGCCACAACCATATAGTTCTTTGACATGTATGCCACATGCAAATTGCAGCACAGTGGAAGTTTTGCTGCCTTTATCTGATTTGATAATAATAATTAATTTAGTTTTGATATCAGATTAGACAGATATATGTCGTAGTTAAGAAAAAGAGAGAATATCATCGTTATCGCCCACAAAATATCTCCCTAACCTTTTTCCCCTTTTAACTTTTTTTTTTTTTTTTTTTTGAAAGCGTTTCCCGTTTAACTGGTTACCCTCAAAGTGAGATATTAATGTTATCCTTACTGTAGGTAATCATTCTATAAAGACCACTTGAATGACCCAAAGACCACCTTAGTTGGATTCAAACAAGGAAACAGCCTTTTCTTCCCTACCCATTACATTAGTGGATGGTCGATACGATGAATTTATTGATGTGTACGTGCGTGTGTTAAGGTTAAGATTATTAAAACAATAAACTTATCTTGAGTTGGCTACAGTGAATTGTCAAGATTATAGGTATGATTTCAAAGAAAAGAAGAAAAAATAAGACTCAATTAAGCACTAAAAAATTATCTTTAGATTTTATTAGAAGACCTAAGATGGAATCTGGTTTCAAGCACTCCGTGACAAGCGGGGACACGTACGCTAGCTGATCATGGGTGTAGTTAGCCCGAGGGACAAGGTATTTTAGGCTTTAGCTAGTAACAATCAGTTAATGTCTCTAGCAGAGGACCATCTAATGGGATTGCGTGCTCCAATAAAAATCATAGACGTGTGGAGATTCTTTTCTTTCTTTCTTTTCCTGTCTCAGACAAAACAAAGAAACTCCTGTTGACACTTGACAACCAAGTCACTAAACTGTTGCATCTTGATCTTTCAAATCTCAACAAAAACTGAATACAACCTTCAAAGAAATACTTCTGCCGATTCCTTTACATATCAATATAATTTTAAGGCAAGTTTTCTGTCACGAACAGTACTGTTTCTGATTCCCAGTAGAAATTGCATGCAGAAAGCTAGATACGCTCAAAGCCTCTGCAGGATTTCTCCTTGCATAAAACCGCAGGATTCCCAACAGATTCTTGCTATTTTGCATTTTCAGCTGTTAAAGGTACGCCATCAGTTTCAAATGATAGACAAATACAAATCCTCGTCTGCAGCATTGATACATTAGGCATGTTTATTGTGATCCCTTCTTAGAAGAACATGCTGCCGTGGAATATTAGAGATCCGAGATGAACTTTAATTATGTTTATTGCTTGTTGTACTCGTCGAATAGAAAAAGTGCTTGTTGTACACATTTCACCATCCAACTCACAAGGTTGTTGGCCAATGATCTCCCTTTATCTAAATTTATGTCATGAGATGAACTTATGACCGGTCGGTCTGTTCTCCTCCAAAATAACAGCCCTTCAATATATAAATGACACGTAGGCCTCCCATTTCAGTTCCATTGTAACCGCACTAAAGGCTATAACTCACCAGAACAAAAATCTACCCTCTAGTGACCCTTCCTCTCTCTTGAAACCCAGAACCAGACCAAGCGCCCCCTCTCAAAATATAGAATCATGCAGACCCTCCAATAGAAATAAAAAGATCAGATTAAACAAAAATGAAAACAATAGATCGGTTCATTTTTTTCAGCAAGCAAGAACCAGCCATCGCCGTTGCCCACACCCATGACTCTCCCTCTCTTTAACCTCGATTTTTCCTCTCTCTCTCTCTCTCTCTCACTTTATGAGAAATTAAGTCAGAAGAAATAAGATTCATCGAGATCGACTTCGATTTGTTGTGGGCGATTGCTTGGGCTTTATTATTGGGTGGCAGGGGTTTTGTGTTTTGATTTGTGAAGAGAGTGAACAATAATATTATATTGGCAGAAACGACATGCCCTCCTCCGGATGATATGGGTTTATTCAAAACAATTGTCTAGGTGATTTGGGTTTGTCTCAGTTTCTCTTGAGCAAGCAAAAATGACGATGAAAACAAAATCATGAAATTGAGTTACGAAAATCTTGAGAAAGAGCAATACAAATAAACCGACTGAAATCAAAGCTAAAGAAAATGGAAATGGAAAAGATAATGGTGATGGTTGTTTCGAATCCAACAGAACTTGGTGGCTGTATGAATGGTGTGGTGTCGTGCGGTGACGGAAGTTGGTGTGGCAACACTGTTGTCCGGTAGTGGCGACGATAGAACCTGATGTCATGCGGCAGTTTGGAGAGTTTCGCTATGGGCTCACGACTGTTCAAGATTTTTTTTCTTTCTTTCACATCTGGATTTTAACGCATGTGATGAGTCTCATTAACTTATCTTATGAAATGCTGATGTGGTGCTTTTTTATTGGAGGTTGTTAAACTTCCAAGAACGGAATGTCCATTTCGAAGAGGGACTCTCTTGTGTCACCATTGCACCAATACCTTGTCTTCGTTGGTGACTAAGAGCATCCCCATTAGATTCTTCATAAGAGATATATTCCTATAATTTGGAGATAAATTTAGAGTTTTGGTGAAAAACACCTCCCAATTTTATGGTTTAAATTTACAGGTTCTACAGTCGTTCCCCATATATGGGGAACGACTGTAGATCCCCATCGCATTCATCTTCTATTCCGTCCTACATCTTCTTCTCTCTTGGCGTTGACCCCTTTCGCGAAACACCAACGATCGCAGCCCCTCTCCATCGGCAGATTTTGTAAGTTTTGATTTCAATTTCTGGAAAATTTTGTGACTTTGATTTCGCAACACCAAATCAAAGCAGCCCCTCTCTCTGATTTTTGAAAAACATTTCTCACTTCATACCTCTCTCCTTCTCTGTTTCTCTCTTCTCATTTTCCTTCCTCCCGAAGCCATGATTAAGGTCAGTATGCGATGGAGATAAAGCAATTTGGTACTCTGCATCGGCAATCTCTTCGTTGTTTGGCTTTCGAGAATATTTCTTTGCTTTCAGATTTAAAATTTGATGAATTTTTTGTCACTCTCCTTTAGTCATTCTCATTTTGGGCTTTGTATTGATGAAAATCGGTTCTCATTTTTTTCTTGTGTTGCCATTGATTTGTCTGTATTTTGGTTAGCTGTGCTGAGTGTTTGGCTGCCGAGAAAATTTTGATTTTGGTTGATTTTTTTTTTTAAAATTACTCTGTATAGATGTTTTTTCTTTAACTTTCTATGAGATGTGACTTTCGGACTTATGTGGTTGTGAATTTGTTTTGTGTGTTACAGTCGAAGCTGATATTTCTAATTTTGGTCTCATTTTTCTCTCCGTTGTTTGGTTGCTGGGAAAATCTAGTTTGATTTGTCTCTCATTTTCTTTCATGGATTTTAGTGCTCGTGATCTTTTTATGAGTAGAACTTTCTTATTACACTATGTGCTTCAGAAGTCTTTAAGGGAGAATTGAGAAAAAAAAAAGTATATTTACATTGTTTTCTTGAGAAACTTGGATGTGGATAGTTATTTACATTCTTATTACACTCATTGTCTTCTGAAGTCTTGATAGGGAATGAATGTTTGAGTTTGGATGTGGATAGTTATGTTTCATTTTGTATTGGTAATGTGGATAGTCTTAATGTTATGCTGTTTAATAAGTTCTTGGAGTCGAAAATGGATAAGATTGATTTTTCAGGAAATGGGATATCTGTAAGGGGGATGAGAGCTGTTGAAGTATATATTAGAACTAGAAGATTGGACTATTTCAGTGTTGAGATTGTTTTGGAGTCGCTTTCTTTTGCAAATAGGTTCAGTGCATACATTTTACTATAAATTGAAAAAAGGAAATGATGGGCAAATTTCATGAGTTGCTTAAACCAATTTTGTAAATTTCATGATTTCTTAAAAAATGTAATTTTATGTTCCTTAAACCAATTATGTATCATTGCTCTTTCCATGGGTAATTTGTTCTATGCTGTGTTGTTGGGTTTCTTTGCAGTGTATTCGTATCTCTTTGGGAAGGGGGCTGTTATTAGGCTGTGATGATGGTGTTATAGTGCGGGTTAATTCACAAGTGTGAACCTTGGGCCCCATCGGATATGGCGGGGTAATCCTCACCCAGATTGCCATATTGTAGTTTCTGGTACTTTCTAGAAAAGATAATGGACGTTGGGGTGATGGTTTTGCAGTTATTCGATATGAATGGCTCATTGCTTACGCATGCTGTCAATATTTCCACCATTCTGAACCCAATTTATTTCTTTATTCTGAGAATTTTATAGGGAATCCAATGAGAATACTCTTATTTAATATTATTGTGATTACCATGCTGTTTGGTTGTTGTGGAGTGTGAATATGTATGACATTGTGGCAATCGCCAATTTCGTAGATGTCACCATTCGGTTCTTGAGCCAAAGATGGAAAAACCCCAAACTTCATAGTTACGTGTCTAACATTTCAATGCACTTTTAGATATGGATTCGCTAGACCCTGGCCATATGTACTTTACCAACCTCATAAGTCAAGATCCTCAACTAGATTCCACTTGCAGTGGGCAAAGTGGAAACTCTGTTATGACTGTTGATGACTCTCCACCCTTACCCCATAATGATCCTATCGGAGTTACGAAATCAGTCAGGGATGTGAACTTCACCCCTGAAGAAGACAAGTTACTTGTCTCCGCATGATTTAATTGTAGCCTTGATGCCGTCCAGGAAATAGACCAAAAACACTCCCAACTTTGATTTTTTTTTTTTTGAATCCTTAGAGCAATTTAAAGAAACCACAAATGATTGGACAATAAAGTCTTTAATACATCGATGGTCAATTATTTAAAAGGCGATAAACAAATTTTGTGTCAAACTAGCCTAGGTTGAAGGGTTGAATCAAAGTGGCATGACCAAGCAAGATAGGGTAAATATCCATACTCAATCTTGAGTTATGAATAATTAGTTTTTTTTCACTTTGTATTAACATGTCGTTATTTTGTTTACATGTTAGTATGACAAGGCGAAGGTTATGTACCAATCGCTAGAGAAATGTTCATTCCAGTTCGAGCATAGTTGGCACCTGTTGAAGGACCAACCTAAATGGATTTGATGTTCCACAAAGGAGGATCTAAAGTGAAGGAAGACGATGTCCCCATCCCCTACCCCGACTCAATGTTCGGGCGCTATGGTGGATTCAGTTTTTGATCTAGAGGCGGATAATGTGGTAGATAACCACGTGATCGAATTGGACCGACCAATGGGAAGGAAAGCTGCGAAAGGAAAACGAAAGGCCCAAGCCACGTCAACACAGGAGATTGTTGGGCTCAACAAGCTGAAATATACTCTTTTGGAGGAGTCACATGCTCAGGAGAAAGAGTATTTTCGTCTCAAGGTCGAAAATATGGAGTATGACAAGGAAAAAGAGCTAAATTACATCCGTCTCGAGGATGAAAGACTGAGGTTGGACGTCGAGAAGATGGAAAATGAGAATGAAAAAGAGTTAAATAAAATCCGTCAATAGGATGAAAGACTGAGGTTGGAGGCGGAGAAAGTAGAGCTCACCAAGAAGAAAGCGGAACAACGCATTATGATGATGGACATGAGTGCCATGCCAGGACTGCAATTGTTATATTTCGAGCAACAGCAGAGGGACATCATGGCGAGACGCAATGATGCAGAACATTTGAATTGATTTTTTTATGTAAAAAAGTTTATTTCTTTATTTATTTTATGTTTCAGATAATGATGGATGACAATATTATTGATACTAAGATAGTTTAATTTTTAATTTAGATTGTGTAAATTGATATTTTGAAACAATGAAATTGCCTATTACAATTTCAGAAACTATTACAGATTACCTCAAAATAATCACTACTAACATGAATGAAATACGAATGAAAATTTAATTAAAAAAACATATTTTATACTAACATAAAGGAAATACAAATTGAAATTTGATTAACTCAAATATAGTCATTATAACATGAACGAAATACCAATCAATTATGCGACATGTCTACTATTGGGAATATAATAGCCACTGATGTTCAATTAGATATGCTTGGAGCTGATGATGTGCCGAGTTGTCTCTAATATTATGATGACGTTGAATAAAGTCCGTAAGCTCAGTTGTATGATTGCGCGACAGTTCGGGGACTTCATCATCAAGTTGATCATACTCAATGTTCGTGCCCTCACTATCATCACGCTCGTCTTCAATGATCATATTATGTAGAATAACACATGCCTTCATTATATTTGTTAGTTCATTGACTTTGAAAATTCGGGAAGGTCCACGAATGATTTCAAATTGTTGTTGAAGTACCCCAAATGCCCGCTCAACATCTTTTCTTGCTGATTCTTGTGCTTTTACAAATTTTTTTTTCTTATTCCCTTGTGGTGATGGAATTGTCTTGACAAAAGTTCGTCACTTGGGATAAATACCATCCGCAAGGTAATATCCCATCTCGTACTGGTTGCCATTGATTGTGTAATTGACTGGAGGAGCACGCCATTGGGCAAGTTCATTGAAAATAGAAGATCTCTCTAACACAATAATGTTGTTATGTGACTGAGCATACAAAAAAATGCATGCCATATCCAGAGATCATATGAAGCAACTGCTTCTAAAATAATAGTTGGTTTACGAATGTGGTTGAAGTACATACATTTCTAAGCTGCGGGGACAATTTTTCCACTTCCAATGCATGCAGTCAATGCTTCCTAGCATTCCTAGGAATTTCTGTTGTTCACTAACCACAAGCAATCGAGCAATATCATTGATATTTGGAGACCGCAAATATTCATCTAAAAAAGCACTTACTATTGTCTCAGATAATTTTTTAAGGCTCTCCATTGCGGTGCTTTTACCAATACGTATGTATTCATCCATAAAATCTCCAGTAACCCTATACGCCAGTATTATAAGTGATGCGGTTATCTTTTACATAGAAGATAAATTGAGTCTTCTAGCACTATCCCTTTTTTGGACAAAGTACGGCTTGTACGACTCTACCTCATTTAGAATACAAAGAAATAGGGGACGGCTCAGCCGAAATCTCTTTCGAAATAGATTTGAGGGATATACTGGGTTTTCAAAAAAATAATCGCGAAATAGACGCTCGTGCCCTTGAATATGATCACGCGGAATAAACTTACGGCGTTGGCAATTGGCATGATGCCTCGATGACTGTCCATCGGCCTCGTTATTAAGAACAACATCCAACTCATCTTCAGAGGATAAGTATGTGAGCAATTTACGAAAGAAGGTACGAGTCATTTGATGAAGGGAATGAGATATCAAGGGAGACTATTGAATCTTAGTTCTTTAGATAAAATGAGACTTGAGTTTGTGAGAATGTGAATGCAAGCAGAATGCGTATTAATACAAGAAAAAGTTATCGTTACATATAAGACAAAAAATGTTACCGTTTGAGAGAAGACAAAAAACGTTACTGTTAGAGAAAAGACTAAAAATATTACTGTTGGAGGCAAGAGTTGAAGATATTACCGTTGGAGGTAGGAGTTCAAAATGTTACCGTTAGGAGATGCACATATTAAAAAAAATTACTATTTTTATAATACGGATTTCAGTTTGAAAAATAATACTATATTCGGTAGTCAAAATCGTATAAGTATTTAATAGAATGTGATATTTGAAAATAAGATAATAAGACAAAAGAAGTAGTAGTTAAGATTGTAAATGGAAGTGAGAAAAAAATAATAAAGAAAGAATAGAGAAATATTATTTAATAGAATAGAGATAGAGATGAGGAATGAGATGTAGAATGTTTTTTAAAGATGAATAAAATTTAGGGAAAAAGTTTAGGGAATTTACTTTTTAGTTAAATTATAGGAAAAATTATGGGAAATCCAATGGGGATGCTCTAAAGAGTAGTACTTTGATTGCAGTTTTTCAATATTGTGCATTGATTTTTTTTTTCTTGTAAAACATTGAAATAGGTTCGTGTACTATTACTGGCCATGATCACATCGCATAACTCATAACTTAATATTATTGTTAACTAATTCATTTGAATGACTCGTAAAGCATAGAAATAGGTTCATGTAACAGTATATGTGATTTCCTTTATTCTTTATGATCTTCTTCTAAGAATATCTTCATTGTTATATATCTTTGTAAATTCGAGTTATCAGCAGGATGATGATGCAAACCCAAGCTGATATAGGATATCCGAATCCAGATTCTAAGTTGATAGCTCTGAACTATTTTAAGAAAGTAGATTTGCACAAATATGTTAATAAACACTAAATCTTCATTGGATTGGGATAATATTTGATATTTTTTTTCCCACAAATCATCTATTTATGTTCATTTTGTCATCTTAAGAATGATTTCATTTCAAGTTTTGGAAATGATTCTAATTTCGATTTTGGCCAAATTTTTAGTAAAATTATTTTTTTAATTACTTATTTAATTTTTAGGCAATAATATAGATTTTTCCTTTTCGGAAAACCTCTCATATTTTCAAATTTTAAAGCTATTTAAGCACGACTTGTAAGGTTCATTAAATAATTCTGAATTTTATTGTTAATTACTAATTTTTAGAGTTTTCTCTCTATGTTGCATCTTTTCTCAATCTCAAGTTTCTATTGATTAACTAGCTGTCAGGATAATTTTTATTTTTCCTAGTGTTAGTTGGCATAAGAGTTTTAATATTTTCCTGGGCTGATTTATCATCAGTTTTCATGATGGTGGTAGAGGTCATGGTTGGCCTGGGTAGGTTTCGAATGAAGAAACCTCTCACCGTGATTGTAACTTATAAGACGTGATGATTGTAAATTTACAAGGCAAATAGCGGAATTAACCATTGTCTAGATGCGTAAAACCTGGAGGATCATATGGATGACCATGATTCTGACTCTAGTTTTGAAACTCTGTATCATAATTGTGCTATATTTTAGGAGCAATGTGCTTGGGAGGAACAACATGAAGACCTAGGCTTCAAAGTTGATTTATTTGAATTTTCTAGTACTCTGTAGGCTAAAGGTTTCGCTGATTTGTTGCTTGAAGTTGAATAGATTTACTACCATGGGGAAGAAGACTTTAAGGAGGAATGTTTTTCCATTGAGTGGAACTCTACACCAGTCCACGATACCTATCCTGATGAAAATAATATAGTGAAGGAGGTAACTATTTTTATTGAAATTATAGAAAATTTTGAAAATGAAAATGGTGGTGAGGGTTTTCTTTTCTCCCCCAAATTTCTCCTATGCAAAATATTAGTTTTGCATTTCAGATGTGTGAAGCTAGAAACTTGATTTTGGAATATAAGATGCTCAATGTTATTTTATTTTGAATTGGTTAAATCATTTCATTTTTGTCATAATCATTGGAATGAAACTAAAAAAGAAAAAAAAAAGATGAGTTTAATTGGACATCCAAAAAATTGAGCCAAGAAAGTTGAATTCGAGGAGGAATTCTCTTTGATATGGTGTGATCAATGATGCAAATCTAAATTGATATAGAGTATCTGGGTCTAGATTTTACATTAATAGTGCTAAACAACTTTAAGAAAGTAGATTTGCATAAATATGGTAAGAAACATTGAATTTTCATTGGATTGAGACAATATGTGTTATTTTTTTCCCCCTCAAATCATCATTTATGTTCGTTTTTATCATTTTAGGAAATATTTCTTTTCAAGTTTTGAATGTGATTCTGATTTTAATTTTGGCCAAATTTTTAGCAAGATTATTGTTTAATTATGCATTTAGTTTTTAGACAATAATTTAGATTTTTCCATTCTGGGAAAATTCGAATTTCAAATTTTTGAAAGTTATTTAAGCCCAGCTTGTGGGCTTCATTAAATAATTTTGAATTTTATCATTAATCAATCTTTTTCAGAGTTTTCTCTCGTGTTCATCTTTTCTCAATCTCATTCCCTAGTTTTTATTGATTAGCTAGCAGTTAGGATAATTCTTATTCTGTATTTTGAAGCTATTTAAGCTTGGCTTGTGGGATTAATTAAATAATTTCAAATTTTATCATTAATCAATATTTTTCAAAATTTTCTCCTTGTATTGCATCTTTTCTTAATTTCAATTCCTAGTTTCTCTGGATTAACTAATTGTTAGAATAATTTTTATTTTGTCCAAAGTCAGATGATTATTAATTCTACAAGTAAAATGGGTTATGGGAAGGATATTCGGGCCGAGCGAATTCCTATCCTCAAAGGCTCGGGGCTCGCCTAGGGACGTGCGACCCAACTATGCCTGCGTAATAAAGAGGACTCATGCCTAGTCCGCAGGGTACTTGTCTGGGGGAAAAGGACCGTTAGAATGCCCACACGTACCGATACCCACACACCTTGGAGGAGATCATGCAGCATTAAAAGTATAAAGATAGCAACAAGCAACACTAATGACTGGAGCTACACCTTTGTCTAGGAATTTTGGTAGTGGGCGCACCATCCCCACCTGTTGTAGGGAATAGATGCAAAGAGGGGCATGCCAACATTTAATGTGGTGGCATGGTCTCTGAGGTAGCAGATAGTTGCCCTACCATGAGCATGGTGTCCAGTACGGCACATGAACAACTCGATGGTTGTAAAGTGGGGACCACCACAAAGTAGAAAGTGAAGACAATGCATAAGATTTTGTGAAATCTCTTCACCTTGAAATGTGAGAGTCAACGTATGATATTATTTATAGAGTTATGAAATACATTCATACATGAGAATCCCATAATCAATGGGATTTGTTAAGATACAAAATAATGTCATACAAGGCATGAATATTAACACTAATGAGTATCTAAATGTTTATGGAATACATAACATCATATGATAACTAAGGATTTGCAGTATCATTTGATTTTGATTTGGAATGGATGCAGGAGTCTTCCTGATTAGTTGCTATAATGTAGGAGTCTTCTTTGTTAGCTGTTGTAATAGGCCCCCTCAAACTTAGCCGAGGTACAAGGGTAAGTTTGCCACGTAGATACTAATGTGCAGATTTGAAAAAAATGCTCAGTGAAAATATCAGCAATCTGAGACGAAGAAGAAACATGGTGAGTTTCAAGAAGACCCAAGGTAACACGTTCACGAACATAATGGTAGTCAAGCTCAATGTTCTTGCTTCAAGCATGAAAGACAGGGTTAATTGTCATATGAAGTGCACTCAAATTATCACAGAACAAAGCAAGAGGACTTGCAAAATTAATATGCAAATCACGAAGAAGAAAAGACAACCACGTTAATTTAGCTACAGTATGTGCCATGGCACGGTATTCTGCCTTGGTACTTGATCGAGAGACTGTGGGTTGTTTCTTGGCAGACCAAGAAATGAGATTGGTCCCAATAAATGTACAATAACCTGTCATGAAGCGACAAGTGGAGGAACACCCAGCTCAATCATCATCTGAGAAGGCATAGAGAGTCATAGAGCTTGTTGAGTGAAGTTGAGTCCTAAGATGAATGGTGCCATGAACATAACGAAGGATGCACTTGAGTATTTGGTAATGATCCTTGGTAGGAGACTGCATGAATTGAGAGAAAAGGTAAGGTCTGGGCGAGTAATAGTAAGGTACTACAGGGCACTCACTAGGCTACGAAAATGAAAGGAGTTATGGTATAGTTTACTCGAGTTGAGGGGCTGGATTTTGGTGGTAAGAGGGGTACAACTGGGTTTGCAATCTGTCATATTGGCACGGTCGAGTATTTCAAAGGCATATTTGGACAGAGAAAGAACAAGTCCTCCAGAGGTGGGTGTGACTTCAATAGTCAAAAAATAATGCAATGTTCCTAGGTCCTTCATGGAAAACTCAGAGTGCAGCAGTGTAACAAATTGAGTGAGGAGATCATTACTAGAGCCAGTGAGGATAATGCCATCGACATAGAGAAGAAGGATCAAACCATCGTGAGGATGATGATAGGTGAATAAAGAAGAATATGCAAGACTACATGTGAAGTCAAAAGAGAGAAGAAATGAATTGAACTGATCAAACCACGCTCGTGGTGTCTATTTAAGGCCGTAAAGAGCCTTTTTCAATTTGCATACATACTTAGAAAAGGTGGCATGGGTGAAGCCAAGTGGTTGCTTAATAGTCCAGTGTTGAATAAGGGTAAGAGAGAGCACTAAGCGAATAGTGGCAGGCTTAATGACAGGCAAAAATGTCTCTGAAAAATCAACCCCGTCAAGTTGGTGGTAGCCCTTGGCTACAAGTCTAGCCTTCAATCTCCCCACAATACCATCATCTTTAAATTGGTCTTGAAAACCCACTTTGATCCAACAACATTCATATCAAATGTGCGTGGGACTAAGTCCTAAGTGTTCTTTTGTTGCAGAGCCTGGAGTTCTTCCAGCATAACATTGGTCCCTCCTTCATGTTTGAGAGCAGCACGAATTGTCTTGGGTTTGAAAAGAGGAGTGAGAGAGTGATGCAGGAAGGCATAGCAAGGATTAGGTTTGCCCAGCTCGTGCTCTAGTGACCATGGGATGAGAGGAACCATGAGACATACAAGATCCTTAAGAGCAACAAATAGAGGTTGAAGATCAGAGTCCATGAGGGAAGAGGATGACTCGAGGTGTATATCAAGTTCTGCTTCATCAAGAATGGAGGGAGCAAGAAGGATTGGTGTGGGAGGATCACCTGATGGATGGTCAGGTAGAGGGTCAGCTAAAGGAGTTGCTAGCAGGGAGGAGGGCAGGGGTAGTGTTTATTCTGGAAGAGGAACTTGCAAAATTGGAGGAGGTAATGAGTGTAAAGTATCATCACAAGAAGAAAAAGATGAGGAGGATGGTGTAGTCAACTACTCATTGAAGACTGATATGCCACCAGAGTTGTCGGAAGGAATGTAGAGATTGGCAGGATCTTTGATAGGAAAGGTTGCTTCATCAAACACTACATGACATGAAATAAAGACCTTGTGAGTGGATGGATAAAGGCATCTATACCCTTTGTGCTGTGGACTATAACCCAGGAAAACACATGAGAGAAACTTTGGGTTAAACTTATTATGCTTCACATCCCAAAGATAAGGAAAGCATTTGAAACAAAAACTCTCAAAAAAGAATAGTCAGGTTGTCGCTTATTTAGTGTGGAAAATGGAGAAGTATTATTGAGAGAAGAAGAGGGTAATCTGTTGATCAAGAAAACTGTTGTAGCAAAATCATCCACCCAATATTTTTTGGGAACACCACTGTGAAATAGCATGGTGAGTCCTAACTCACAAATTATCTGATGCCTATGCTCAACAACCCCATTTTGTTGTGGGGTGTGAGGACACGTGATTTGGTGAATAATTTCATTTTGTTGAAGATGGTGTTTGAACTAATTGCTAACAAATTCACTTCTATCATCTGACTGAAACACATTGATTTACTTTCCAAATTGACGAGCAACATATTTTTCAAAGCAAATGAACACTGAATAAAAATCTAATTTGTTTCTAAGGGGAATAGGCCACATAAAATGACTACAATTATCAACATAGGATGCATAAAATTTGTCTTTTTCAGTCAAAACAATAGGTGCAGAGCCCCAAAGGTCACAATGAGCTATATCAAACACATCAATTAATTTATTTTAAGAATTAGAGAAAGGTTGTCTGCTTAATTTGCCAAGTTGGAAACTATCATAAAGAGGATGATTTTTATTCTTGGAAAGGACTTGGATAAGTCCCTGAGCTTGTAGTTGAGATACATTTTCTGCTTGAAGATTATCTAAGTCTTTGATGCCAAATATCAAAGGAGACAACTTTAAAACGAGTAGAGAAAAGAGCCTCTAGTGGTGCTGGGAGAAGGTAGAGATTGACCATTTTGCTCCCTTGCATTAGGATCAGCTTTGTCTTCCTGTCTAGAACATTAAAACCAATATTATCAGATTCACAGTTAACGGAATGAGAGGATGTGAGATGCCCAACAAATAAGACATTGCACTTTAAATCAAGAACAAGAAGCACGTTATGTAAATGTAAAGTGGTATTTGCAAACTGTATGGTTGCATCCTCAGTATGAGTAATTGTCAAGGTATCTCCATTGCCAACTAAGACTTGATCCTCACTATTATAAGAACATAATTTATTAAGGATACCTACATCAGAGGTCATGTGTGCACTGGCACCAGTATCAATGGTCCATTCCACATCTGAGACAGTGTTCTCCAAGGTTATAGCAGCGAGAGCCTTTGGGAGATCGTTGGCTTCATATGAGTGGTTGAATCGATTCTAACAGTGAAGTGCATCATGACCACATTTGTCACATATTTGACAAAAGAGAGATTTGTTAGTCTTTGAAGGTATTCTGATATGAGGATTGGTCAAAAAAGGGTGAGGTTTATAGTGGTCTATTTGATTGATCAAAGCCTTTGCCTTTATAGGTAAAATGACCCTGCTAAGATCAACCATTTTTTGAGTGATAGGAGGACTATCGTTTTGACTGGTTTTGGCCAAAGAATGCCACAAGATTGTTGTTATCTTGAACGTGTAATGTGATACGGGTTTCATAACTCTAGAGTAGAGGAATGATTTCATCATATGCGGGCATTAACATATGATGCCTTTGACACCAAGGCTATTGAGTAGGGATAAGACTTTGGTCTTGTCACTAACAGGCTTGCCAATAGCAGCAAGACTATCACACACGCCTTTGAACTTCTTAAGATTGTCATTTAGTGTAGTAGATGAATCCTTCCTCATGTAAGCTGGCTGTTATGTGAGTTGGAACTCACGTTCCTAAAAGGCCGGGGCAAAGCCTCCTTGAGAATAGACCAGACTTGAGCTGATATTTCCAAGCTAATTACTAATCCAAGTGCTTCTTCGGATAGAGTTCCAATAACTCATCCACGAAGAAGTCTATCAACTTTCTTCATTATTAAAATGTTGGATTGATTTCCTATTTACCATCACTAGAACCTTCAAGAATAGAAATTAGCATAGAGGGTGGTGAAAGATCACTAGTAAGATATACAACCATGTCTTGACTCTCAGTCAAGCCAACTACTTGCTCTCACCATTAAGGGTAGTTATCGAATTTAAGTTTAAGGATAACAAAGTTACCAATACTTAAGGAAACAGAGGCTATGAAAGAAAGAAAAATAGCTCACTCTCACGGTAACTCTGATACCAAGTAGAAAGTGAAGACAATGCATAGGATTTTATGAAATCTCTTCACTTTGAAATGTGAGAATGGGCGTATGGTATTATTTATAGACTTATGAAATACATTCATACATGATAATCCCATAATCAGTGGGATTTGATAAGATACAAAATAATGCTATACAAGGCATGAATATTAACACTAACAAGTATCTAGATGTTTATGGAATACACAACATCATATGGTAACTAAGGATCTGCAATATAATTTTATCTTGATTTGGAATGGATGCAAGAGTTTTCTTGATTAGCTGTTGTAATAGAGGAGTCTTCCTGATTTGCTGTTGTAATACACAATTGGGTATATAAATCCACCTACAGGCTTAAGTAAAGGATTTTCTTCTTCATCTTTTTCTCTTTCTTCAATTTTGGGATTGTAAAAAAGCTCTCTGAGTCTCCTCCTTTCAATACTATACTATTGTATTGTGCGCTAACTTTGGCATCAGATGTGTCACACACACACCCTAAGCCCTCATCGGCTATTGCCTTGCAGGTTTGTTACAAAGTAGGAGAAGATAGCCGGGATATGAAACACATCTGAAGCAGTGGCGTCATTTGTGGGATCGTGTGAATAACGTGTCATTCATATGCCGACCACAACACGTTCACAAACCATCTGAAGACAAGAAGAATCATCAAGGAACATGGAGGCAAGGTTCGTTGAAATGGAAGGTGTCCTCTCATGTTCACAAACCACCCGTTCACAAACTGACGACATAAGGCTTACTTTTTAGTGTGCCATGAGATAGGGTCGTCGCCCAGTGTAACAAAATAATTAGTGGTAGAGCAACAGGTGAGAGGACAGCTGGCCCAATTAGAGTCAGAATAGATATAACTTTGAAGATCACATTTGGCAGGTAGAAAAAATACCAACACCTGGAGAGGACTTAATATAATGAAGGATTCGAACATCACAACATCATAGCGTGGTTGGTGTGCCTGATTCATGAATTGACTTAGGATGTTGACAGAGTATACGATGTTGGGCCTCGTGATGGTAAGATAGACTAACCGGCCTACAAGAAGACGATAACAACTTATATCAATAAAGAGGGTGCCATCAGTGTCAATGAGCTTGAGATTTTGTTAATTCCATGGAAATGTAGTATGCTATGCTCCAAGATAGCCACTGTTAGTGAGCATATCCAAGGCATATTTTTGTTGGTTGAGAAAGATGTCATTAGGTGATCATGCAATCTCAATGCTAAAAAATATTTTAAGGGGCCAAGGTCTATGGTAAGCAAGATAATCTTTGAGCTTGCAGATGGAGGTGGCATCATTACTTGCTAGGACAATGTCATCAACATAAACAAGAATTATAGGTAATGAGGAACCAATGGAAAGTGTAACTAAAGAGTGATTAGCCTGGGATTGGTGAAATTCAGCTTGGAGAATAACTGAAGAAAATTTGGAAAAACAATTCCGTGAAGCCTATTTGAGTCCATAGAACGATTTATTCAACCAACAAACACGCGTCTTCACCAATTTAGGATACCCAGGAGGAAGTTGCATGTAGACCATCAAGATACTCAAGGAAAAAAGCATTGTGAACATCAGGTAGATGTAATGACCAATGGCGAGTAGCTATAACAGCAAGGTCACAAAGTACAATAACAATTAGGGGCGAAAGTATCATGATAGTCAAGCCCTTCAATCGGAGTATGTCCTTTAGCAACTAAGCGAGTCTTATGCCTTTCGATGTAACCATCAGACATGAGCTAGCTTTTGAAGATCCATTTGTAACCAATAAGTTTTGTCTAGTGGAAAGGGTTGAAGAGTCCAAGTATTATTGAATTCTAGGGCTAGATGTTCAGAGGTCATGGCTTCACACCAATGAGAGTGGCAGACAACTTGAGAATAAGTTATGGGATCATAGTGTTGAGATAAATCAAAGAGGAAAGACATATGTTTGGAAGAAAGATGATTTTAAGAAAGAAAATTAATGAGAGAATGAGCTGTACCTACCATGGAGGAGTCAGAAGGGGATGCAGCAAAGATGCACTTGGTTGTGTAGGACACACATAATTATTTTAAATAGGCTGGCTGAGTGACATGACAATGAGGCTGTGATGTGGGGGTTGGAGAAAGAGAACAAGTTGTGGGAGTGGCAACAACGGGGGTTGGGGGTGGAGAGGAAGGGAATAAAGTTTTTAAGGTTGATAAAAAGGTGGAAATTTCATTAGGAATGAAGGAGGGAAGAACAATGTTGAATGTCGAAGAAGATGTAAGATGTTGGAAGGCAAATTCTATTTCAATGAATGTAAAATCGCGAGAAACAAAGATTTTTTTAGTAGTGAGATCATAGACTTTGTAGGCTTTGTAACGAGGAGAAAATTTGTCAGGATAGGAATGTAAGGTTTGGGTATAGTAAAGACAACCAAACACAGAGATGGTCGTAAGTGGGTGGTGAGTTGAAAAGGAGGTCATGTGGTGATTTGTTGTCAAGCTTGGGGTGGGAATCCGGTTGATAATATATGTGATTGTGAAAATATTCTCCCTAAAAAGGATACAATGAGGTGGGCTTGGAAATGTAAACATTAAGCAAGATTAAGAAGATGGAGATGTTTTCATTCCACAACTGGTGGGATATAAATTCATGACCATTGTCTGTACGGATATGATTAATGGAACATTAAAATTGATTTCAAACTAAAGACCAAAAATGTTGAAGACATGTGAAAGTTTCAGATTTAAAGATCATGAGATATACCCCAAGTGTTACGAGAATAATCATCAACAACGGTTATAAAATAATGGGCACAAGAGGTAGAGGGAGTTGGATATCCACCCCAAATGTCACAATAAATTCTATTAAAAATAGTAGAGATTTTATTGGAATTGATTTGAAAAGGTAGTCGAGGTTGTTTTGCTCAAATGCATACATTATAGCAAAAATTGAAACTAGAGATATTGAGAGTATTGTTTAAGCAAGATGTAGATGGATGGCCTAAACGGTGATGCCATAAAAAAGGATCACATGCACGATGGGAAGGAAGAGCTGCGTATAGGCAGTGACGAAAGGGTTTGCAGTAGAAAAGGCCATCATGAACCTCACCCATTCCAGTCAACCTCCTCATGGACAAGTTCTGATAAACACAAAAGGAAGAGAAAAAGAGAGCGACACAATTCAAAGCATGAGTTAGTTTACTAATGGAGAGGAGATTAAATTGAAAATCAAGAACATAAAGGACATCATGTAGTGTCAGTCTGTGGGATAAATGGACAGTGCCAATACGAGTGATGGGAACAACTTCACATGTCAGGAGTTTGATACGGCATGCTTGAGTCACAGGTTAGGATTCAACAGTTGTTGAAGAATGGCTGAAGACGTGTGGTCGAATGCATCGATGTCAATGATCCACTCAAATGATGGGGAAGAATGAATAGAGGTACAAGAAATATTACTGACAAAATTGGTTAATGGTAGCGTCTCAAAAGAAATAAGTTCCATCAATTGGCGATACTGCTCAACCGAGAGGCTAGGGATAGAACTCTTAGGCTCGGTTTGGATACAAAAGTCCCTAAACTCATCTTAACTCATCTCATCTAATTATTACAATTTTCTCAAATTCTCACACAAAATATAACAAACAATTCAGTTTTTTCAAATCTCAAAACAATAATAATATTAAAAAATCATATTCTAATAATATTTTATTCAATTTTCAACTTTCACCTCAACTCATCTCATTTCAACTTACTATTCAAACTTTTCCCAAGAAGCGGACAGTGTGTTGTTGGAGGAACTAGTGTAGCTGCTGGTTGCATGGTGAGCAGTGGATTGAGTTGATTTGCCATTGCCGTGACGATTGCTGCGAGAGTGATCCCAATTAGGTGGATATCCAACCAGTTTGTAACAGGTCTCTTTCCAATGGCCAAGTGTTCCTCAATGATCACACTTGGGTCATCCACGACCATGTCCTTTGGATTCAGATGAGCGAGAGTTGGAGTTGGACCGATTTACTATCATAACAATATTTTTCAGCAGTACTGGCTGATGGAATAAGCAACATCCGTTGCTTTTCTTGTTGATGAATGATGGAATAAATCTCGGCAACATGGGAAGAGGGTCCATAGCAAGAATTTGGCTCCGTATAGATGCATAAGAATCATTTTGACCCATTAAGAACTGAAAAATCTGTTCTGTGTCTTAAAGATGTTGGAGCTCCTTCAGTGCACACCACAGGAACAAATAGGAAGTTTGGCCAAAGCATTTAGTTCATCCCAATATGATTTCATTGGTAATATAATAGACAGAAAAATGAAATAATTTCTTGAGCTAAGGTGCACATATCACGCTTCAATTTAAAAATACAGGGATTGTTGCTTTGAGAAAACCGAGCTTCAAGGCCAAGCCATACCTCTCGAGGATCATTGCAGTAGATGATATTGTTGACAATAGAGCTGTCAATGGAGGTTAGAAGCCAAGAGAGAATCATATCATTGCAACGACGTTCCCACCATTTGATTTCTTCTGCCTTGGAAGGTTTGCTAAGGGTGCCATCAACAAAGCCAAATTTATTTTTGGCGTTTAGTGCCATCTTCATGGATCTTTTTCATGTAGGATAGTTTTCTCCATTGAGAGGAGTAGAGACTAAGACCGCACTTGGATGATCTGTCGAGTGCAAGAAATATAGAGAGGAAATATCATTTGTAGGATTGGATTGTCCCGAAGCAAAGTTGCTGGTAGACATAATGGAAGGGGAAAAAATTACAGGATTGGTGTGACTCTCTGATACCATGTCAAAAGTAAAGAACATGGGACAAAGTTGTGAGTATAATGCTCTGTTATTTCTGCCGAATGCGTACAAGATTTACATACAATTGTGCCAACAGGTGGATCACATAAATCATGGGTTAACATACAAGAAAAATATCTTTAGCAATAATCCTATACAGCTGCCTACAATATACAAGAAGAAAGACAAAAAATTTAAATATCAAATCATAATAATGCGGGTGGCTTTGGCAAGTCATCAGTGGCGGATCTACATAGCCAAATTTTTTTGAAAATTCAAAATAGCCCCTAAATTTTATACACCATGTATATAGAAATTGCTCCCCGAGCGCCCCCTAAAAAAATTATAATTTCTAGATGCTCTCTAAAATCTTTTACAATTTCAATATAATATAGAAATATTTGTCCAATTTTTTTCCTATAGCTCCGGAATTTTGTATAATTTCTATATATTATCTAATTTCAAGGATGTAACCCCACAAAACTTAAATTAAAACTAAGTTTAAGAGAGATAATAAACTATTAACATGATCCCAAACTAAGTTTAAGTTTTTTAATATGGAATTCAAAGTGAAAACACAAGAAAAATTATTTAAAATTGATAATCTATATGAAAAATAGCTGAGAGGTTTTATCCTCTAGACTTCATTGAGCAAGGAAAAATTTATGTGATCTCACTACGGTAGTGACCATGCTTCTTTGATGTGGCCAACGTACTATCTGGTATCTCTGGTTCAGGTCAATTATGTGAAGAAGACATAGATCTCGATCTATATGTCTTCTTCACAGGATTTTGACCCGGACAAGTGTGCTGCAGACTAGCCACTCCAACAACCATGCGATTCATTTGCAATATTAATCACACTTGTTGCCTTTCAGAGAAATCGTGGTGAGCTTTTCTTCCCCCATGCAAGTTGGTTTTCCTTCTCCCAATTCTTTGATTCACTGTAGTCACATTTTCTGCTTGAATTATGAGTTGGTATATATTGAATATCTTTTACTCCCAGTCTCCAATTTCTCTTATTTTGGGGCGCATAAGATCTTTGTTATGGCTGGAGAACATGGGATATTTCTATAGTACTCGTCACTTCAGAGAGTACCATGCATGGACCAAGGTGATCTAGACGTAGAGAGTAATGGTACTTTGTCTCGTCATGGGTACGTAGTGGTTTGAAATAACGTACTTAATGGAATAATTTTTCTTCCTCCCTCCTTCTGACCTATTTCTTACAGGCTGAAAGAGAAATTTATAGATTTAGTTATTGTGCTGAGAAGATCATAAATGCTGACTATATATGTAAGTGTGATTTGATCTTCCATGGATAAATTTTGAGAAGCAGGCATATATGATGATTAGTTTGTATTCTTTTAGGAGGTGTTTGCTTTTAGGAGCACAATTAATTTAATCACAATTTGAAGTCAATCCATCTTTCAATCGCCTATATATATATATATGAATATTTATGCTATGTTCACATTATTCTATCGTTATCATTGTACTCATGTGTTGATGTGGTACTGCTCGTCAACCATTAAATCAAGTACTCATTTTAATTTAAAATAACAAACTCAATATAAAGTTTATCATACGGTAATATCGGAGTGATATCGCAAGATAAATATATACTATTTTCCACATGTTAACACACCACTCGTCATGTGTTCGTCCAATACAGTAAGCGCAGCTTGAAATGTAAGATCCATTTAATTTGTTGGTTGTTTGCTTTCAGAGAGGTTGGATCAGAAACGTGCTCTGGCCTATACCATGAATATTATATAATATCCTCTATAAGCAAAGTGCGTACATAGTTGCAGCTCAACTCAAGAAGACCGACGACTTAGCACACATATATATAAATAAACAAGACCCATTTCTAGTCGATGAAATTACGAGTACATAGAAACATGAAAATTAAGCAAGTCAGCTTGTAAATCCCCAGGTGAACAAAAGGCACCGATATTTATTCTCACGCTGACCCAACTTGATTTCTACGATGCCTCTATCAATCTGCAGATCACTTCACGCTGCATCGAGGTTATAATAAAGCAAGGGCAATAGAAAGAATGTTAGCAACATTCCATGAAATAAGATATATCTCATAGTAATACAGTAGTAGTAATAGGCATATGGACATGATGAATTTGAGATCTAGAGAGGGGAGAGATCGATCGAGAGAGTCGCACCTGTTGCAATCTACAGAGGGGCTGATCTTGTAAGGAATATTGACGCCACATTTCTTGGGAAGTCCAGCTGCGAGATTAAGATTGTAAGGAGTGTATGAAACTCCGTTGACAGCTTGCTTTAGACAATTGCAAACGCCCTGACGGTCAACTGTGGTGCGAGCCAGGCCGAAGAGGGACTTGATCCCATTGCAGCACGTAGCCGGCACACTCCCACCATTTGCTACATAAGAAACGCATGGGGTCAGGTAATTCACCACCTGCCCACATGATATCGCTGCTTCTGCGCCCTTTGGTGCACCTACCACCATGCACACCAGCGCCAGCAAGCAACCCAACTTAAAGATATTAACAAAGCTAGCCATCATGAAAAATATTGACTAATGCGCGCAGCAAAGAATTACAATCCCAAGCTAGCTTTAAGATGGATGTTGGCTACCGACTCAGAGTGTTGTAAGAAGCGCTACTAGGTTGGTGTTTATATAATGCATATGCAGGGTGGTGTTTTGTCGAAGTGTAATGCGTTTCAGGCTTGGTAGTTGGGAATAATTACTGTGTTTTGGTGGATGCGGTTGGGTGCGATAAATGCTGATCTCTAGTACTAAATGTGGATTAAAGCGATCGATAGAAATATCTAGTAGAGAACCTGAAAAAAGCACGTTTAATTCCCAAGTAGAAATTACTGCTCGCATGTGAGATCCATACCAATATGTAGTCACCATTACACTGCATGTTTCAGAAAGGATGAGCTTCTCGGGAAATGTTTTGTCAGTGCAGGTACTACAGACATGTGTATTAAAGCTTGCTTTTCAGAAAGTAGTGTTCCTCTGTTTGAAAAAGTGTATTATTTTTCGGGTATCTGCAGGATGCTATGATTGAATACTAAACAAAGAAGAAACGAGAAAGAGGAAAGAAAAAAAAATGCAATGATTGAATACTAAACAAAGAAAAAGAAAGAGAAAACTATTTTCAACAATATACTAAAACGTTTTGTTTTTCAGTTTAGGGATATTATATATATTTGAAGGAAAGTGATTGAGGCACGTGAATACAGTGAAAAAATCGACCTTTTTTCGTTTTTTCTTTGGTGTATTTGTCCGATGCAAACAGTAAAAAATGGCTTTTTTCGTTCTATCTTTGAGTGTATTTATCCTGTGCAGTTAGCATTACTGGTATTTGAAACTATTATATATATACATATATATGAAATCGCAGAAGGTTTTGATTTGATCTGATCCTCCCTCCCTTCTCCCCCCTAATTAATTAATAGATGTTATTTTTAATTGTTTTTCTCCTCGATTTCTTCAACTTTAAAAACCGCCTAAGTGGACGAGGATGGAGCCACACAGAAATGGCCCCTTCCCATCCTGGCATGTCACGAACAGTATTACAGTATGGCTGAGATTTAAGTTATATTTGGATAGTATAGAAGATACGATGATTTTAAATAAAAATTTCAATTTAAATAAAATATTATTATTATTTTAAAATTTAAAAAATTAAATTATTTATTATAATATTATATTTTTAATAAAAATATTTTTATTTTTTTTCATATTTTACAATTACATTAATCATATGTTAATTAATAATTTAATTTGATTCTTACATTATTATTATTATAAGACAGTTGGAGATTAAACATAAATAAAAAAGACTTTTAGAGATTAAAAGTGAATAAAAAATAAATTTGATGAGTGAATAGTAACCCTTCAAATTTGAAGAAACCTATTCATTTACTGTAGTTCAAAATTTCACATTTATATCTTTGACTAATCTAATACAGTCTTATTTTAATGAAATTCATCAAATTTTACATTTGACTAGACTTTTGATGAAACTAATACTAATGCTCTAAGCCATCCACAATGCAGTTGTTTGCTCGGCCCATTCAAACAAAAGGGAAAGGACAATATTTTTATATCGTTGGTGTAAATTTTTATGCTTGGTGAGTGTTGTAGGCATTATTTTTATTACATTAAAATAATAATTATTACATAGTCTAAAGACACAGATACATTATCATTATATATATAATTTTAATGACATAATGATTTATAATAAGATCGGAGACTATGTGATCCATACTTCAAAAACATCTATTTTCCATACCAAAATACATCCAAATTATAAGGAAATAATTGAAAGGGCAGATTACAAAGTCCAAGGATCATTATGTGCTCGACATGGTTAATTAATTGACAACCAAAACATATAGGCAGCTGCATTGAGATCCTCTCGAGTTTTTTAGCGACGGTTTAGAGTAAGAGAGAAATATACATATAAAATTAATTTTTATTAAACATTTAATGCTGTTTACGAAATTTCCTCTGATAATTATAAATATTATCAAATCTTTTTTATGTTATCTGCATCTCTTTTACTCTAGATTTAGGATTAATAACAATTTTTTTTTCCCCACCTTTCAAAAAGTATGGATAGTGATGGAGTCCGCAATGGCAGGTCATCTTTCGACACGTAACAAATATGACGGTGACACAGCATGATCATGCATGTCCCAATAATTACTAGTCCGGCCACTGATGGATGTGACGAGCTGGTAGTAACTGCATGGCATTAGACATTTGTGGGTGGCAATAAATCGTATGAGTTCACCACGGCCATTTGTATTCTTTTTCTGCTGAAATTAGGACATTGATAGTATTAACACTAAAGTCATTTTTGTGTGCAGTAAATTACAATGATGGACCATTTAAAGAAGAAGGTCGTTCATCAAGTTAGTGAGGCTCAAAAGAAACATTGGTTGATCGGATATTAAGAGAAGAATACAATCATCAAATATTTTATATTTCATATTCAATAATTAACACTATCCATTTTATAAGAGAATTTGCTAAGTTTTTATAAAAGAAGATTGCATGTTCCAATCATGAATTACAAAGCTGATCAACAAATTAAGGAAGGAGTTTTTCACCATTAAGTTTTAAGGTATGGTTTGATACCCGTTGTCCACATAAGTGCAATTATTATTGATTCTAATAAACCATTCGAACCGCAAGTTTTGGATGATAACGATACGGTTTCTTATCTAGTTAGCTGCACTATCAACTCATCAATCCGAACAAGCTAGAATTCTCAAGACTTTGTGAAAATGATGTAAACCAGATCAATTGACTATTCTGAACTACTTTAAGAAGGTAAATTTACACAAATATGAAAAAGAAAAGCTTAATATCTTGCTTAGACTAGAGCAATATCAGTTGTTTATTCCCCAAATAATCTATTTACGTTGATTTTTATTACTTAGAAAATATTTCATTCCAAGTTTTGGAAGCAATTATGATTTAAATTTTGGTCAATTTTTTGACAAGATTCTTGTTTACTTATGTATTTAATTTTTATGCAATAATTTAGACTTTCCCTCATTGTGAGAATTCTCATAATTTTAAATTTTGAACCTATTTAAGATCGAGTAATGGGCTTCACGAAATAATTGCAAATCTTATATTTTAGTCGATCTTTATCAGATTATTCTCTATGTTTTCCATCTTTTCTCAGTCCTAATCCCTAATTTATGTTGATTAACTAACCGTCAGAATAATCCTAACTACATTTGGTATTAGTTGCTATGAGAACTTTACCATTTTCCTAGAGCGATTTAACATCAATTTTCATGGCTGGTGGTAAAGTTCATGATCGGTATGAGTAGGCCCTGAATGAGGAAGCCCATCACCATAATCGTAACTTATAGGATGTGATTACAAATTTGTAGAGACAAATAACAGAATTAACCCAGCGTCTAGAGGTGCAGAACTTGGAGGATCCTATGGATGACCATGATTGAGACTCTAGTTTCGAGACCCTGTATCACAATCGTGTTGTATTTCGAGAGCACCATGTTCGGGAGGAACAACATGAAGACCTAGGCTTCAATATTGATTTACCAAAATTTCCTAGTACTCTACAGCCTTAAGGTTTCATTAATTCGTTGGGTGAGATTAAGGGAATGTTTGGAAACAATTTCTATCTCATTCCATCTCATCCCATTTCATCTAATCTCATCTCATTTCTTTTCCAAATATCATTCAAACACAAACACTTTTAAACTAATCATTACAATTTTTCTAAACTTTCAAACCAAAAATAAAAATCAATTCAATTTTTTCAAATACTATAATAAAAATTATATTAAAAAATTATATTCTAATAATATTTTAACTTTATAATATTCTTTATTCAACTTTTTTCTCTTCTTTCCTAAAATCTAATAAATACTTAACTCAAACTATCTCACTACTATTCACAAACTATCTTAATATCATTCACAAAATCCTCATCTCATCTCATTCCATAAGCATCCCTTCAGTCGATTTACAACTTTCATGAATGAATTATCGTAACAAAATATTTACAAGGATTTCAAAAACTACAACAAAAAAGACTTAGAAAACTGCTCGAGAGAGCTTCTAAGTTCCTATCTAGAAAACATGTGGGGCAAGAGATGAAATGAGAAAGGGAATGCTCTGCACTTTCTTAGAAAAAACTGAAGGGTGGAGCGAGGCCATGAGTGGCACTTGAGTGATGGAATTCTTGGCCAAAAATAGGGACAAGTTGCCCATGGTATGGGCTACCTTAAGGTGCCATGTAGGTGCTTGTGGTGAGGTGGCCTTTGCTTTTCCATCAAGGACTATTTGAGGGTTGTCTTGAGCAGTGGGTGGTCAGTAGTGGGTGGGTGGAAACTTCCTCAAGAAGCTTTGCCAAGGTGGCCAAAATTCGTAGGCCTAATGAGCATTAACCGAATGGGCTTCATTTTAGGGTTTACAGAGGGTTTGGTTAGGGTTTTAGATGCTATCAAACCGAAATATAAATTTTCTTGGCCCAATCAAACTCTCAAGGTTTAAAGGATCGAACAATGATATCACAACATGAATTTGAGAAATTAATAGCATGTGAAAGTGATTTAATTAAATGATTGAACATAATGTTAAAAATTGGATCCATTAGAGTTTGGAAATCAAGTTTGTGGTTTGGGGAAACCGTTTAGGGTTTGGTTTCCTCCAAGATTTTGTGGTTTCATTTGGATTGTAAATATTTATGGCTTACTAGGGTTGAATCCTATTTGGTTTGGCACAAAATAATTAGTTGGATGGAATAGTATTTTACATAGGTGATATGATCTCATACCTTGATTTCCTTCATATTTCTATCTCATGGTTCCTCTTGGTGCCAAGTATCTAATATTATTAACAAGTGTGGCTAAGATCTTTCCAACTGTTTAAATAAAACTTCTCGAACTTATTTTGGACATTCCACACAGTGATTTTGAAAACACTACATTTGGTGCTACTATCGAGGTTACTATTCACTCTGAAAAAAATGAAAATAAACTTTACACTGTAAAATCTTAAATAATCATACTAACCTAATAGTGCACGTTTTTTTTATCAAATTTTGGCTCTCGAAATAATCAAAACGTATTTTCCAACAAGTGCTTTGTCTGAAAACTAAAAATAGGTTTATTGCGCCATAAAATCCTAAATATTTCTTTGAGTCTAATGGTGTAAACCATATCTCATTCTGACTCTTCCAACTATCTCAAATAAATAAAATCACACTTCTGACAACATGGTGAATGGTAACACTGATTATGCTGACAGACTAAAATCTACGCGATTGATTGATTCATGAAAACTTACGGAGTTTTCACGAGATTTCTAAAGCCTATAGAAATTCATCTCCTGAATTTCTGGCAAACTGTTATAAGTTTCAACAAATAATCGAAGCAAGGAAGACAAAAGATTCGACCAAAACAGAGATAAAACAACTCTATTTTCGATAGAAAATTTTCAAAACTTCAAAAATAGTCCAACAAACCCACAAGTTGAGCTGAAATAGCTTAAAATCTGAAAATATCATAATCTTACCAAAAATAGCAAAATTTCAATAAACACGCCAACAATAAATACATAATTAAAGAATTAATCTGTTGAAAATCTGGCCAAATCGGGACAATCACTTCCTAACCGAGAAATGAAATATTACTATAAAAGGCAAAAAGAAATCTAAAATTATGGATTTCAAGGGAAAACAGCTAATTTTGGGGGCAAAAATGATGCGCACTAAGCACAACTAGGTAACTATCGCATGCACGCAAATATGATACCTACAGCCATAATTATGGCAAAAATATCAACACGTGCTCAAAATTTCTCCATCACAATTAACCTCAAACTGCTTCTCAAAATCTTGAAAAGCAAGAATTGGTGATTCTGTTATCTTCTGCTTGACCAATTGAAAACCGGCCTCTGCCTCCTCATATAACAGGAATGCACTTCCCTTGAGGCACTCTGTGATAGGGGTAATCGAAGTGCTGAAATTCCTGATGACCCGACAATAGAAGGATACCAATTAATGGAAACTCCAAACATCGAGCAAGGTTTTAGGTTTGGGCCACTCCAAAATTGCATTTGTCTTTGACTGATCTGCATGAACACTATCAGTAGACACAACAAAACCAAGGAAAATGACAGAAGCAGTAAAGAAAGAACACTTCCTTTAATTGACAAACAAACACTTATTCCTCAACATCTCAAAAATAGCTCAGAGGTGATCTAGGTGTGACACCCATGTCGAACTATACATGAGGATATCGTCGAAGTAAACAATAATGAATTTTCCATAAAAGGCCGTAAAACCTAATGCATGAATCTCATGAATGTATTGGGCGCATTGAATAGTCCGTAAGGCATCACCATCTACTCATACAAACCATGTTGTGTCTTGAACGTTGTCTTCCACTCATCTCCAGGCCTTATTTTGACCAAGTGGTATGCACTTTTAAGGTCAATTTTTTAGAAGATCTTAAAACCGGACATCTGATCCAACATGTCATCCAAGCGGGGAATCAGAAATCTATACTTGATTGTGGTCCTATTGATCTCTCAGCTGTCTACGCATATATGCCAAGACCCATCTTTCTTCGGTACCAAAAGGACAGGAACTACAAATGGGCTCATGCTCTCACAGATGTAGCCTCTCTCCAATAACTCCATAACCTAACACTGTAACTCTTCAGATTCCTTAGGACTAAGGCGATGCGCAAGCCTATTGGGCAAGCTCAATCCCAGAACAAATTCAGCCTAGTGTTGAATATCCCTAATAGGTGACAGTCCAAGAAGAAGATCTTCCCACAAGACAGCAAAGCGTAAATCATATCTTCACACTTAATCTTCTTTAGAAACCTAGACATGGAAAGTAGGTTACTACAATTGGCTCTTGGGGTATGAGTGGTTCCCTCCCGGCGAGGTGCCACCACAATCTTCTTTGATGATAAGGGAATACATATTTTTCCACCCATCATGAATAACATTGTGATCATACTTCCAAGGCTTGCCCAATAACCCATGACAAGCATCCATAGAGACTACATCGCACCAAGCATTATCAAAATATTTTCTGCCAATCGAAAGAAATACTAACCATCTTCTATTTATTATTACCTCGTTGCCCTTATTTAGCCATGACAGTTTCTACGGCTTTGGATGACGATCTATCTTCAATTGTAATTTCTAAACAACCTCTTCAAACACCAGGCTCTCACAACTGCATGGTCAATTATCATCTTGCAAACTTTATCAGCAACTATATAGGTAGTGTGAAAATATTGGTTCTCAATCAATCGTCTACTAAATCACACTTGGGAACGAGTAGACTCTTGCGAACAACTAAGGTCTCATGGCCATCACCACACAACACATCTCTCTCCTCCTCCTCCTTGCCATACATAGGTTCTCCAATTTCTTCAGTCTATTCAACCAAATCTTCCTTGATTAGGAGGTTTTTGCCCTTCTGATTAGTGGGTTTTCTACATTCAATTGCTCAATGTCTTCGTTCACCACATCTAAAACATCTTGATTTTGGAATTAGAACCTTCTCCCTGCAGTGGCAAAGGTGTAGGATGGGATTCCAAAAGATGAACCACTCAACTGTTTTGATAGCTTCTGGTTATCGGGCTCCTACCTTGTTGTTTCTCCACAACGAGTGCACACTATTATGCTTCAAAAATTGTCCATAGAGAGTGAAGACGAAGGACATCCTACTAGGGATTCCGCAAGCCAACCAAATACCAGGCCACCATCGGCTCCTTTGTTTTAGACAAATCATTCTGGGCCATCAATGGATAGAACTCTTCAGTGTAATCATCAACTGATCTTATGCCTTGCCTCAACGTGTGAAGAAGCTGAAACAAGGTTTGAATGTAGCCGAAATGAGGGAAGTGACATTTCATCTTTTTCTTCATCTTCTTCTAATCAGTAATCTTGGCCTTGCTATGCCTGTCTCAAGATCACTTCAACTAGTCCCACTAAGCAAATGCTCTACCCTTTAGTTTGATGACCACTTTCACCTTCACATGATCTAAGACTTCCTTATAAGAAAAAAAAAAAAAATCCGCTCAACTTCATGCAACCAAATACCAATCAATGAAACCTCTAGCCTGTAACGTACTAGAAAACTCAGGCAGATCCATTCTGAACCTGAGGTCGCCATTACACTCCCCTACCACGGTACTCTCGAAATAGAGCACAATTGTGATACAGGTTCTAGAAACTAGAATCGGAATCGTGGTCTTTCATCTCATGATTACCAATATCCTGCGCTGCTAGACGTCGGGTTAACTCTGCAATCTGTCTCTGTAAATATTCAATCATCAAATCCTGAATACTACGATCACGGTGAGGGAGTTTCTTGTTCGGAACCTGTCCACGACAACCATGACCACCAGCCATGGAAACTAATGAGATATTACCCCAGGAAAGATGTTAAAGCTTTGATGCCAATTGATGCCGGACAGAATTTAGATTAATTCTGGCGGCTAGTTTCAACAGGTAATTGAAACAGGGAAAACAAAGGGAAGACAAGAGGTTCGCCGGAAATATCTCTATTTTCAATAAAAAGTTATCAAAACTTCAAAAATCGTCCCACAACCCACAAACTCGACTGAAATAGTTGTAAATTCGAAAATATCATAATGTTACCAAAAATTGTAAAATCATAATAAACACACCAAAAATAAATACATAATTAAAGAAGAAATATGCCAAAATTGGGTTCAAAATCACTTCCAAATAAGAAACAAAACATTATCATAAAGTGCAAAAAAATATCTAAAATTAGGGATTTGAAGGAGAAAATTGCTGATTTTAGGCCTAAAAACGATGCACATCAAGCATAACTAGGTGACCACAGCGTGCACACTGAAAAAAAGCTTTCTAAATTGGGGTCAGATGCACAAATCCAATATTTATAACCAAAGTTATGACCAAAATACCGACACATGCTCAAAATTGCCCCAAATCAAGAAAAAATCATTGTTTCTTGCTTGACTTGCGCTGACCTACGGTCTTGAGTTAGTTCAAAGCCGTCAACAAGCAATCTAACAACTCAACATCATCTGACTCGGGCCCCCTGCATCACTATTCTAGTATTTAACACATATTTATTAATTGAACATAAAAAGGGGAAAATCCAAATATCATCCCTAGACCCTTGGGCTTAGATGAGAGTGTTAATTTACTCTGTGCATAAATGACTAATATACATGATTGCAATACTACTAATATTGCATGGTTTAATTTAGAAGAAATACTCTTGTCTTAACAAATACAATTATCATGCATCGAGCATAAACAAGTGAATCATCATTAATAACAATGAAAGAATATGACTCTACTTTCCTTGGTGTTTTCAAATATTAACCCATTTCATCCAATGCAAGTCTCCACACTACAACAAATAGTGCTTTTAGGGACAGAATTTTTTACCGCAAATGCTATTTGGTAACAATAATTACTTTTTGTGACCAAAATCAGGTCATCATAAAATTCTCGCCGCAAATAATTATTTTGGATCATTTTATTTGTCATGAGTTACAATCTGTGAAAATTAAAAACTTTTTTCTACAAAATTAAGCTCATTAGAAAAAATTTGTAGATAATATTTTTTTACGGTAACCTATTCATTCATTAGTGATGGACTTGGTTGGTTACAAAAAAATTACAGTTCCAGCGAATACTATTTGATAGCAAATAATAATGTTTTGTCACCAAATTCATGTCGTCGGAAAATTCTCACTGCAAATAATTATATTAGACCAAATTTTATTTGTCACGAGTTTTAATTTGTGATAATTAAAGACTTTTACCCACAAAATTAAATTCATCAGAAAAAGTTCGCACATAATATTTTTTTACAGTGATAGAAATTTTGTTGCGAAAGGTCAATTTTTAAATTTTCATTCTTTTGTTTTTGACCAACAAGAAACCGTCGGTAATTCTTATTTGCTAGTAAATAATTACTTTTTGTGTCAAATTATTTTGTAGAGAAAATACTTTGTCGCAAAAAATAAATTTTTACCTCTTTAATGCTAACCTATTGCGGCGAACATTACATCGCCGCAAATAGTTTCATAAAGCAAAACTATGGATATTTGATTATTTGCGGCAGCTATTTTATTATTTGCGGGGATATTGAAACTCTGCAAAACTTGTCATATTTTTTCCCTCTCAAAACATGCATTTTTAAACTTCTGAAACCTATTCAGACATTCCATTTCTTCATCCCATCTGAATTCCCGCATCTTTCTCTCGATGTCGTCCATTTTCAAAACCTACCATCCAGCCATCAGCCCTCCTCTGCTCTGGTTCTCGTGTCGTCATCGCACATCAACTCAGCACCTCGCGTTTCCATCACCCATCCTTTGCCCAGCACCCCGCGTCACCGTCACCACTCCCTCTGCGCCCAACATAAGTTGATTTTCTTCTCATGTGCCCAACGTAAAAGCTGCTTAACAAAAATCACAGCAACTCCAACCAGCTTTAAGATTTATCAATATCGCATTGCAACACCACTCACCTGCAGAACCCATAGCATTTGAGTGTTTTGGTATTAGAAATATTGATAGAGATGTTTGGTTTTTTTTGTAGATAGCATCATTTTTTCCATGGCTTGAAAACTGATAAGGTTTAAGATACGGGGTTATCAGTTAAGATCCGAGAAAAAATAATTTTTAGGGGCAAATTTCTATTTATACTGGGTTTTTATGATGGAAGGGCAGCTTGTGGGCACTGAGATTCATGGCTTCCATACATTGCAAGGTACAGGCATAAATATATCTTATCTAGTAATTTTTAGAATGCATTTATTGAGCAGACCACTCTCACCTCCAGCTCAAAGATGACTCATCCATCAAATTCCATCTCAGCAGCCAAGCTTCCAGAAGGTTCAGGAGTCACATAGAGTACTAGGTTGGCTATGTGCTGATTCTGTTATGATGAAAATGTTGTGTAGTGCTCTGGCTTGGCGTCCGTTGTAACAAACTCTGCAAATATTTTCTGTACAGTAGCGTGCATATCAGCCGCTTGCTATTTTGCCTACAACGATTCTGTACAGCCGTGTATTTAAATACCACTTTCATTATTCTTGAAAATTAATGAGAATCAAACATTCATCTTCTCAAAACTTTATCATAGTACCAGAGCTGAAAAACAACTAACGTCCTCCATGGGTACCTCTGAAAAAAATTCTTCCCCCATCCTCGATCATCCCAGCAATTTCTCTCATCTTGTTTTCGTTAGGTTAAGCTCAGACAATTACCTCCTTTTGAAAGCCCAAATCATCCCCTATCTCCATGGCCAAGAACTCTACAACTTCGTTGATGGCTCCTCTCCATCTCCACCTCCAGTACTTCCAACCTCTTCTCCCTCATCGTCACTCACTTCTCCACCCTTAACAAACCTAGCTTACCTCCAATGGCGTCGCACAAATCAGATGCTCCTCAGTGCCCTACTTTCATCTCTCACCGAACCTATTCTTGCTCAAACCATTGCTTCTCGCACATCCCGTGAACTTTGGATCAATCTTGAAACCGTGTTCACCTCTCAATCTCAAGCCAAAATTTTTCAAATACGCCATCAACTAACCAACCTAAAAAAAGGCTCTCTCTCAGTTACTGATTACTATCAAAAAGTGTGTCTCCTTCCCGATACCATGACTTCTGCCGGTGAACCACTAAGAGATTCTGAAGTGGTTTCCTACATCCTCAATGGTCTAAATTCTGAGTTTGAAGCCTTTGTCATTGTTGTTTCTACCCATCCAACCCCTATCACATCTGCTGAGCTCTTCAATCTTCTCCTTACATTTGAAAGTCGTGTTTCTCTTACTTCTATCCAGTAAGGTCTTCTTCCTCAGCCCTCTGCAAACATCACCATTGTTTCTTCCTCACGTGGTGGTCAAAGTAACTCTCGAGGTGGTCATCAAGGTCATCGAGGAGGAAGAACTCGAGGGGTCGTTTGTTTAATCCCTTTCAACAGTCTCTTCAATCTCCTAACAAACCCACTTGTCAGGTGTGCAACAAAGTTGGGCATGTTGCACTACAATGCTACCACAGGTTCGATCAAGCATACCAGTTTGAACCTCCAAAATCCTTCTCTGCCCACTATACCAGTGCTCAGTCCTTCACTGATAAACAATGGTATCATGATTCCGCTGCTACAAACCATCTCACCTCCGACATGCAAAATCTCAACATCTCAGCAGAGCCCTACTTAGGTGATGAACACATTAAAGTTGGCAATGGCAATGCTCTTTCTGTGACCCATTTTGGTGATTCTCAGTTCTTAACTTTTAACTCCAAATTTCTTCTTCAAAATCTGCTTCATGTTCCTCAAATTACAAAAAATCTTATCTCTGCGAATCAATTTCGCTGTGACAACTCTGTATTTTTTGAGTTTCATGACTTTTTTTTCTTGTGAAGGACAAGCGGACGGGAACTCCTCTACTCCAAGGCCCAACACATAATGGGAACTCCTCTACTTCACTCTCACCTCCAGCTCAAAGATGACTCATCCATCAAATCCCATCTCAGCAGCCAAGCTTCCAGAAGGTTCAGGAGTCACATAAAGTACTAGGTTGATTGTGTGTTGATTCTGTTATGATGAAAATGTTGTGTAGTGCCCTGGCAAAGTGTCATTGTTGTGTAGTGCTCTGGCTTGGCGTCCTTTGTACCAAACTCTGCAAATATTCTCTGTACAACAGCGTGCCTACCAGCCGCTTGCTATTTTGCCTACAACGATTCTGTACAGCTGTGTATTTAAACACCACTTGTATTATTCTTGAAAATTAATGAGAATCAAACATTCATCTTCTCAAAACTATATCAGCATTTGATGAAGTGTTTCTCCTATTTCTTAGCAGTAAAATCGCTTTGAAAAGTATTTTTTAGTTAGTTCTAAGACCTAATTTTGTGCTTATAATTGAAGGTAGGAGAGCACTTTCATGCATTTTCCCAGTGTTTTTTTAGCAGCAGGGTAAGTTGCTTAGAACTTTACTTTTATAAGCCACGAAAGTAATTCTTCAGTTGTTTGTGCTTGGTTGATTTGTCATTGGGAAATTCATCCATTTTCCTAGTTGCTCTGGTTCTCGTGTCATCATCGCCATTGAAGAATGAAGCCTTGACGCAAACAACTTCTATGCAACAACTGCTTCACCTGAAATTTGTTTGGCTTTGAGAAAACATGTCATGTGCTTTGTATTGTTTCCTTTTTTTTTCTTTTGGTAGCCCTAGATTTGTATAGCTCTATCTATTTCCCTCCCTTTTATGGGCTATTAGATTTATTTGATTATTTGATATTGGAATGATGCACATGGGCAGTATACATGATTAGTAGGTTTTATAATTTAGGTCAGTGTAAAGTGGAGTGTTGTGAATGGTTGCTAAGTGTGGATTGAAATAGAGTTGTAAGTGAAGCATGGAGATTCTGAAGTATGGGGTTGTGTTGGTTTGTTTTATGTGGAGTTTAAATGGACTACAGATTAGTATGTGTATTTCATGTTGGGTGTTGCATATACTTCCGAAGTAAATTCCTGGGATTGTTTGGATTTAATTAAATATATACTTTTGCATAGACCTGTGAAATCCTTGTAGACAAACAAGAAGCTGTTGAGCAGTGTTTTCTGGAATTGTTTTACACAGAGTATCAGAATCTATTGTGAGTAATCCATAGCCTTTAAGTTTCTTCATTATGTAAATTTTAAGTTGTACATAAAACCAAAGTTGGATTTTAAGTTTTAAACTATCCTAGTAAGTTAAGAACTCAGTTTTTCTATATATGATAGTCTCTATAACAGATTCATTTCTCCCAAATATCTCTTGCCATCACTATATAATTGAAGTCTGTAAAGGTGACATGCAGATAGGTTCAAAAATTAATTTTTTATGGATGATACTATAGGGTGCAAGGTCACTGATTGTTTTGTTTCTTGAACAATTAGTGACTTTAGTGACACTGATTGTGTGTTTCTTCATTGTGAGTTTGAGATATTGTTATACTAGTTTTTTTTTTCATAAAAGACTATTTCCGGCAATCATAAATCTCCGGAAATATTTTTTTGGTTGCAAATGCGTATTTTCCACATTTTTCACCGCGGTAGAGAAGTATTTCCAACCCTAATTAATTATGGTTGGCACACTTTTTGCGAAGAAAAAAATCGTCAAAAATAAGAATATTTCTGATATATATTTCACTTGTAACTTTAAGTACTATAAGTTGCCACGTATTTCTGAGGAGTCAACTAACACTTGAAATGGTGGAAAAAAGTTATTTTGAAAAAAAAATATGGATTAATTGCAACAAAATCACTCGTGAAAAATGGCCATTTTCAGTTACCATCCACCTCCAGTATCCCTAGCCATTATGCCATTGTAACATAGACGTTTATGTTTCTTCAGTTTATTTCCCATTAGACAAAGGCTTCACTCGACCTTTTCTGAAAGCTATTGTCAATGGAGGTAGTTGATATCCCTCCTCATAAACAGCATGCATGCTTTGGTCCTTCCATTCATGAGGCGCATGTTGTTGGGAGAGATAAAAGTATCCATCGCGTTGGAGGCGCCGACAGACGATAATATTGACTACAGCTACACAAGAAATGAGTACTCTTTTTGTAAATTAAGATGGCGAAGTCTTGTATATATAGATGCCGTTTCTTACATCTTGATGATGCGTTCGAAGATCATGTGCACGTACGTACATTTTCTGGATCTTTTCAGAGCTAATTAACAAAAAAATTGTAAGATCAGAAGGTCTTGTTATCAAAATTAAAAACGAAGTCGCGACACCAATATCAAAACCCAAGGGTGCGTCCTGTGATTTGTATTTTAACCAAAATATCATTAGTTAATTACAGATCGAGCTTAATTAAACTTAGTTCTTTTAAATTAAGGTGGAGAGTACGTGTATGTGTATGTGTATATATATATACACACAGGGAGAGAAGATTGTACGTATCTTCTTTCACAAGTACTGAAATTTAATTCGCAAACGTGGGATTGCTGAAAACTTTGTAAGTTGTCTGTCGATTTGTGCAGGTACAATAATAATACATAAAGGTTGCTATATATGATAAGGTACAGTGTCCTTTGGAGGCCAAATAGTGCATTTAATCAAATTGTGCAGCTCCATTATTAATTTGTTCATTAATGCGCCATAAATAGTACCGACTAAAGATGTCTCGCATATGTATACCACTGGCCTATAGTACGTACGTACACAAACAAAACTATAATATATGTACTGATGATCGAATATTACTAATATTGTAACTGATCAAAGATGTAAAACTATATATATATATATATATAGTACTCATGGTATATCACGACCATTGTTTTACCTGGAATATACCCGGAATACAAAATTATATATAGTGAATTAACTGGAAAAAAAGAGAGAATGAGATAGAAGATCACAAGAAATTGAATGTTACAGTACTTGTTTAACCAAAATTTTCAAGATTTATTGCAGATTTTTTCTTCAACTTGAATCTAGTTAATTTATGATCATGATTTTCAATCCAAAAAAAAAAAAACACACATTTATACTAATTTTCATATTCTCTTATATATTGTTTTATTACGTCTATCTTGTACTGATAAACAAATCAAATAAAAAAAAAAATCTATTTATACGGAAAAGTCAGCATATTAAAATAATCCATGTCTGATAAATTTTATCTTGTTAATTTTGACAGATAGCTACAAATTAATAGGAAAGCGGCGACGAAATTTATAAGAATACTAATTATAGATGCAAAATTAATGACATTTTATGACTGCGTACGTGGGTACGTGAATATTGTAAATTTTAAAAAGAGTGAAAAAAATTTGTGGTAATTACCTGCATATATATCTTTCAATTTTTAAAGGAAGAAAAGAATTAAAACTCCTTTTTACCATCTACTCATGAGATAGATCACCAGCATGCAGCAACAATATCGGTGAAACCGATAACAACTTCCAAAAATATTGATGTCAGAGGACATCATTGATATTAATGCATGCAGACCTTAGCTGGAAAACGATATTAATGCTGACTTTTTACTTCTCCTATGGGTGCGAGTTATATATATAGGAGTTCTAGGTTCCAGATCATGAAGAAGTTAATTAGGTTAAAAGTTTATTCTTTTGAATAATTTTCTTTTCATGATCTTTAGGTCCTTGAAATATATGCATGAAATAGTCTCAAAACATTAACTAATTCATTCATTCATGTAATTAATTGTATTAATTAATTTAGGGAAGAACCATTATATATACGTACGCATCACCGACAACAAAGTCCAGCACCGGAGGTAAAGCAAGTAGCTATACGGAGGCTCTTGTTTAGTACTTTCGATATATTTATTACACAAAATAACACAGCGCATATCGTAATCGATACAACAGCAACAGGACTCTTACATGAATACGAGGCTCCCTCGTGGGGAGCCCCCACTGCATGGACCAAACACCCATTTTTTTTATTTATTTCATATCAAGCTAGCTAGTATATAGCTACTTTAATTATATCCTGTGGCTGAAAATTTTCTTCTCCGTCGGCCTCATTTCACACTGCAACACAAAAAAAAAACAACCAAAGAAATTACAAAACTAAACATGATCAGTCAACTGTAGAAATATCTTTTCAGATACCAAGAAAATTATTTCTAAATATGTGTAAAAATTAGTAAAATAATCTGTGAATTACAATAAATAATAATAAAATAATTTGAAAATATTTAAAAAAAAAATGCTAGCATGTCGTTGAGTTTACTCTTTATTTTGACCTCTCATGTATTTTATTTTTTTATTTAAAGATTAAGAAAATAAATTTTAGTGTATTGAAATTTTTTTATTTTTTAAAGATTTTTAAAAAATATTTGAAATAAAATGTGAAAAAAATGAAAGTACAAATTTACACTAGCGGCACGATGAGCTATCCAGGCTGCATACTAGCACCGCACCACTAAAAAAACAATTGTAGAGGTGCATATTGTGGAGGTGCTATACGACCAAATATAATTAGGAGGCCAAGGGGCTTACGTTTTGCAGTTAGTGGAGGTGCTGATCTTGTAAGGAATACTAACACCACATTTGCCTGGGAGGCCAGCAGCAAGACCAGGCTTGAGTCCGGGGATGGAACCAGCGGTCTTTTTCAGGCACTCACAGGCGGCCTGGCGGTCAGGTGTGGTAGCGGCCGCTTTGTTGAGGCTCCTGACGCCATTGCAGCAGCTTGGAGGGACTGCAGCAACCGTACCCCTGAGGTAACCAAGGCAACTCCCCACGCTGCTAGCCACCTGCCCACATGTTATGGCCGCCTCTGCAACTGGTGCAGCCACCACCATACACAGCAGCACCATGCCTGAGAGCTTAAGGACCAAGGAGCCAGCCATGTCGACGATTAAATCACTCGAAGGAGAGGAATTTAGAGAGACGTGATGCAGCTTTAACCGATTTTGAATGCTTGAGTGACTTACTTTGGGCTACGCGCGTATGGTGTTTATATAGAATTGGTGGGATGTCTGAAGAGATGCCAAGTGTACATGTGATGGAGAGGGAAGGTATCAGTTGGTAGTTGGGACAATTCAATGCAGTCATTAGTGCTGATATATATATATATATATATATATATGGAATTTTGATGTATTGTTACCTATCAATTAACACAGTACCGATTTGATCAAAATATTCAAAATTAAAATATGGAGGCTAATCTATGTACCAAATTATGAAAACTATTTTAGAATTTATTTTAACAAGCAATGGGGAAAATACAAATATCATCCCTTGGACTAAATACTATTTTAGTATTTATTTTACAATCGACTATGTTGTTAAATCAAAATACTAAAATAGGCTAATCTAACCATTTTTCCATTGGAAGATTGTTTATGTTTCTTCCATTCATTTTCCGTTACACACTACACAATATTAAACTTTTTGTAAGGAAAAAAATCGTTACAAGTAGCCTATTTTTCGTTGTAAAAGACTACTTGCAACGATGAATGGTCGTTGGTCCATAGTCACAAATACCACATTGGCAAATGTCAATACAAAGAATGTTGTGTAATGTTGTGCAAAATACTCATAACCGATGACAAATAAAGTAAAATCAATCACAATCAAGCATACAACGCACAATATATGTGATTCGGCAAATTGTCTACATCCACAAAACTGGAGAAATATTATTAACCAGATGTGATTACACTCACTCAATTTCAACTTATACTCTCTACAACTTTTTACTCTCTCACACGATATGCACTCACTTAACAATTGTTCTCTCTCAAAATATGCTGAAAATCGTATAAAACAAGTCAAATATGACATATATATAGCAAACGACACTGAAAATCCTAATCTAGCAAAATCTATGTTATTCACTCGAGCGGAGTGTCGAATGTGTATCGAGCGAATTCACGGGTTGAGTTTCTCTCGAGCGTACATCAAGAAAATACTCTGTTTCTCGATTTTTAGCTTCAAAATCAGTCTCTACATACACCCAACAATGGAAATATTTTCTCATTGCAAGTTGCCACATTTTACAATGAAATGTTATCATAACAAATTGAATTTATGATCGTTGGTGCTATCTCCACGATAATTTGCACATTTGTTGCTATTATGTAATCTATTTTTAATGATAGATTATTGTTGCAACATATTATAGTTGTAACAGATATGTTTATTACCAAAGAGATGAAATGGCTAGAGAATTGACTAAGGTGACTATAATGAAAACTACAGATACAGTTGGTGAAGAATATTATATAGATTTCGTTTCTTACTAGTTGATGATCATATTTTCGAAGATCACTATATATATGCATGCTACACGTTTTGGGTCAAATATTATATTAACATAAGGGTTTATTATCACAACTAAAAGTGAAATGACTAAATAGACACCAACATAAAAATCCAAGGGTGCATGTGATTTGTATTTTAACCAAGAATATTATTAATTACAGCTTTTAATTTATAAACTTACTACTTTTGAATGGTACTAATGTAATGAAAGATGTAAAACAATGGTGAAAAACTGGAATGAAAGCTATAATGAGTCAAACTGGTAAAAAAGAGAGAATGAGAGAGAAGACTTGTAACACTCCATCCTTTAGGGTTAAGAATAAAATCATTTTTAAAAATCTAGGGGAACAAGAGTGCTATTAACCTTACCTTTAAATTTGTTATTCATAATAAAGTACAAGGTTTTAAAGATTCTGTTTTTTTTTTTTTTTTGTTTTTTCAACTTTAATCAAATCTTCTCTCTTTTCTCTCAAGGAAAAGGGGTGAAGTGGGGTGGGGTAGTGGAACGAGCAGTTAGTTATAACAGAACTGGGTTTTGGTGGGAGTCCAGGGTGTGGGAGTTTTTTTCCCGGTGGAGCGTCAGTAAGTGGGCGCGGCTTTTGGAAGGTTACGGTGGTGCGAGGTGGTTGTCTCTTGCTGGAAATGAGCGATGATGGAATCTCTAGAGGAGAAATGGAAGGGTTTCAGACTTTTAGAAGAGGAGAGAGTGAGTATTGAGCTCGAAGAAGATTTTTCGACCGATTTAATCTACAAAGAACAAAGATCTGTGCTGGGGAAAATATGTGCAACGAGATCAATTAGCAAGGAGGTGGTGGAGAAGACAATGGCAAAAGTGTGGAGAATCAGCAAGGCTGCGAAATTCACAGAGGTAAGTCCAAATGTTTTTACGATTGTTTTTGAGAATGTGGCTGATAAAGAAAGAGTATGGGAAGGGAGACCCTGGTTGTTTGACAATCAGGTTCTAGTGCTGAAGGAATTTGAGGGATACAAACCTCTTCATAGAGTAAATTTCGATACTGAATGCTTTTGGGTAAGAATCCATAACCTGCCTATTTCTTGCATGACCAAAACTAAGGGTGAACAAATTGGGGGTACGGTGGGTAAGGTAGAGAGGGTAGATGTTCAAGAAGATGGGAGTGGATGGGGAAATTTTTTGAGGGTTCAAGTTCTCTTGGACCTGACTAAACCTATTGCAAGAGGGAGAACCCTAACAGTGAGAGGGAGTAGTTTATGGGTACCTTTCAGTTATGAGAAGTTGCCAAAAATTTGCTTCTCATGTGGATGTATGGTTCATGGAGTGAATGGGTGTGGTGGAGTTCAAGGGAACAATGAGGGGAACTTTGAGCAATACGGCTCTTGGTTAAGAGCAAAACAGATCACTAGATCAAAAAGTAACAATGGTTTTAATTGGTGGAAGGAGAAGGGCAGTAACTGGAGAAGTGAAGGTGAAAATATGGAAAATTATGAGAGCAATGAAGGATTAAAAAAAGGAAAGAAGGTCTTTGAGAGTGATAGGGAGGAGGGTCAAAAAGGGGAGAGGGAGAAAGGAAGGGAAGGATATGGGGGAGGGCAAGAATCAGAGGGTGACAGTGGGGTAAGAGAAGGGTTGGGGGTAAAAAAAGGGATGGACAGGAGTATGGATGAAGGGGTGAAACAAAGGGGAGAAGAGAGAAGGGAGTTTAGACCTATTGAAGCAGTAAGGGTTCTCGGGGATTTGATGGATAAGGCTTTAGAGGAAGTTTCTGAAAATTTTCTAGAAGTGGCCTCAGAAAATAGAGTGGAAGTTTCAGTAGAAGGTGGAGTGAGTTTGGGGAGAAAGGAAAGTTCGAGAAAAAAAGGGGAATGGAAGCGGAGAGCAAGAGCTAAAGGGAAGCAAATGACTGCTGACTGTGTTAATGCCAAAATAAGGAAAAGAGGATGTGAAGAACAAGAAGAAGGTGAGATAGGTAATGTGAATAAGAGAGGGAAGGGGAACAATGAGGTTTTTGGGGATTTTGGTACTGAATTAGTGGCGGAGGCTGAATCCCAGCCCCGCCAAACATTATGAAAATCCTCAGTTGGAACTGCCGAGGGTTGGGGAACTCTCGGACAGTTCAAGATCTCTACAATATGGTAGAGAAGAATAAACCCAGCTTAGTTTTCGTGATGGAAACTAAGATCTTAAACAGAAATTTCGATAGTCTGAAAAGAAGGTTACATTGTGAAGGCTGTTTTGTAGTGGAAGCAGTTGGGAAAGGAGGAGGTTTAGTTCTGTTTTGGAATTCAAGTGTGAGGGCTGAAATTGTTAATTTTTCTCAACGCCATGTTAATGTGTGGATAGAAGATGAAGGGAAGAAAAGATGGCTGCTTACTTGTTTCTATGGGCAACCAGATACTAATAGAAGAAAGGAATCATGGTCTTTGTTGAAATCCTTGAAACCTGAAGCTGGTATTGGCTGGTGCACAGTGGGGGATTTCAATGAAATCCTAACAAATGATGAAAAATGGGGAGGAAAAGTAAGACCTGAATGGCAAATGAATTTATTCAGGGAGGTTATGAATGAGAGCAACCTTTATGACCTTGGATGGAAGGGTGATAAATTTACTTGGAGTAATTCACATGGGGATGAATCTTTTACTAAAGAATGATTAGATAGGGCTGTGGCAACTCCTGAGTGGATGAATACTTATAGAGATACATGGGTGGAAGTATTGGTGACTAGTACTTCAGACCACAAACCCATAATGGTGCATGTACTGAAGGAAAAGAGAAAAAACTGGGGCAGGCAGAGAGTATTTAAATATGAGGCTAGTTGGGCACTTGAAGAGGAGTGTGAAAAGGTTTTAAAGGAGGCTTGGAAGGTAAAAGAGAATGTTGGAAGTCAAGTTAGTGCTCTATTGCAAAAGAGTGGGTTTGCGTTGCAAAGATGGAGTAAGAAGAGAAGATTGGGGGGTTTTAAAGAGATAGAAGTAATGACTAAAAAATTACAAAGACTACAAGCAGTAGAGAGCAGCAACAATATTGGAGAGATAAGGTTGCTAAAAGGAGAACTGAACTTGCTTCTAGAAATGGAAAATCTTAAATGGAAACAAAGAGCAAAATGCAATTGGTATAAGGGGGGAGATAGGAACTCAAAATATTTCCATGCCTGTGCTAATCAAAGAAGAAGGAATAACTACATTAGAGAGGTTGAAGATGAAAATGGTAGAAGGGCTGAGGGACAAAAGGCAATTGAAGATACTTTTTCAGATTATTTTAAGAAACTTTTCCAGTCTTCAAATCCTGAAAGTGAAGATTTTGAGCAGTGTTTGGTGGGTATGGACAGAAAGGTCACTCCTGAGATGAATGAAGCTATGAGCAGAGTTTTTACTAAGATGGAGGTGGAGGAGGCTTTGAAACAAATGGCTCCTCTTAAAGCCCCGGGACCAGATGGCTTTGGGCCTTGTTTTTTCCAAAATCATTGGGAGGTTGTTGCAGATGAGGTGTGTAAAGCTGCTCTCTCGGTGCTAAATGGTGACCCGTTGGAACCTTCCCTAAACTACACTTACATAGCCCTGATTCCTAAGTGTAAAGAGCCTAAGAAAGTTTGTGAATATAGGCCCATAAGCCTATGCAATGTTATGTACAAAATAGTGTCAAAAACCATCTCAAATAGATTGAAAAAAGTCCTTGCTAGAATTATTTCGCCAACTCAAAGTGCATTTTTGCCTGGTAGGCTGATCAATGACAATATAATGGTGGCTTTTGAGTTACTTCATTCTATGAAAACTAGGGAAAGGGGAAAGGTGGGAAGTATGGCCATAAAACTAGACATCTCTAAAGCTTACGATCGGGTAGAGTGGGATTTCTTAGAAGTTGTGATGAAAAGACTTGGTTTCAATGAGAAATGGGTGTTGCTGATCATGAAATGTGTCAAGACTGTTTCTTACTCAGTTTTGGTAAATGGGATACCAGGGAATATTTTCTGGCCCAAAAGAGGATTGAGACAAGGTGACCCCCTATCACCCTATCTATTCATCATCTGTGCTGAAGGTTTAAGTACTTTATTGAATTTCTATGAACGTCAAAAATTTATAAGAGGAGTGCAAGTGGCCAAGAGGGGTACTAGTATTAATCATCTGCTTTTTGCAGATGATTGTATTCTTTTTGGAAAGGCAAAGTTGGAAGAATGGAATACGATTCAGGAGGTGCTAAAAACTTATGAGAAGGCTTCGGGGCAGGTTTTAAATAAGAACAAGACATCAGTTTTTTTCAGCAGCAATACAAAGGAAGGAGAAAAGAAGATGATTATGGAAGTCAGCAACTCAATAGCTTGTAGTAGCTATGAGAGGTACCTAGGTCTTCCTGCTTTTGTTGGAAGATCAAAGTTCAACACCTTTAGAAGCTTGAAGGAGAAAATATGGCAGAAAATCACAAGTTGGAAAAACATCTTCTTATCACAAGCTGGTAAAGAAATTCTGATTAAAGCGGTGTTACAAGCTATACCCACCTTTACTATGTCTGTTTTTAAGCTCCCTAAGAAGCTGTGCCAAGAGATTAATGGACTTTTGTCGAAATTTTGGTGGGGTAAACAGCAGGAAGGAAAGGGCATCTGCTGGAAAAGATGGGAAAATTTGGGCATACAAAAAGGGAAGGGTGGTTTAGGTTTCAGGGATCTGGAAAGCTTCAATTTGGCTCTCCTAGCAAAGCAAGGATGGAATCTACTTAAGAATCATGAGTCTTTGGCTGCCACAATTTTCAAAGAGAAGTACAATAGACATTCCAGTTATTTGGATGCATGTTTAAGCTCACGGCCATCACTAATGTGGAGAAGTCTTTGGTCAGCTAGAGACCTGGTAAAGGATGGTTTAAGATGGAGAGTGGGAGATGGAAGTAAGATAAAAATCTGGGGTTCAAAATGGTTGTCAACTCCATCCTCTTTTTCTATACAATCACCTGTCTCTTTACTGCACAAAGATGCTAAAGTGGAAGAACTCATCGACAAGCAAAAGGGGGAATGGAATGAGGTTAGGATTCATGAAGTATTTTCAGAGATGGAGGCGGCCCAGATTCTTAGCATACCTCTAAGTAGAGGCCATGCTCAAGATAAGATGATTTGGGGTCCTTCCAAGAAGGGGCTATTTTCAGTAAGGAGTGCTTATTTTCTACAATTGGACAGATTCAAGAACATTAGAGGAGAATGCTCAGTGGGGTCTGGAAGGGATGAGAGATGGGAAAATATTTGGAACCTTGAAGTTCCAAGTGTTACAAAGTTGTTTTTGTGGAAAGTGGGAAACAATCTACTGCCAACAAAGGAGAATCTTTTTAAAAGAAAAATTATTGAAGACAAAAGGTGCCCAGTTTGCAATGCAGAAACAGAATCTGTTATGCATGCTTTGTGGGAATGCCCGGCAGCTAATGATATATGGTTTGAAGTTGGAGGTTGTGTGCAGAAATGGGGTAGAACAGAAGATGATTTCATGCTGCTGTGGGGTAAGTTCATGGGACGGATGAGCATAAAGCAACTAGAAGAGACGGCTGTTCTATTCAGGAAAGTGTGGTTGCGCAGGAATGAATTTGTTTTTGAGAAGAAGCTAGGATGCCCCAAGAGACTAGTGAAGACAGCAATTGAAGGTTTGCTTGAATACAAGACAGCTCAGACCCTTACAAAGCAAGCAGGTCAAGGGCAAAATAGCACTGTAAGAGTGTTCTGAAATGGGAAAAACCAGAGTGTGGATGGGTGAAGGTGAATTGGGATGCTTCTATAAACTTGAAAGAAAGAAGAATGGGGGCTGGGATCATTATCAGGGATGAGGAGGGAGAAGCTCTAGTTGCTGTTTGTGATCAGAAGACAAATGTTGACAGTCCAATGGTGGCAGAAAGCTTGGCTTTAAGGATGGCTGTAGAGCTATGCAGCGATCTTAATATACACAAGGCTGTTTTTGAAGGAGATGCAAAAGTTGTCATAGAGGCAGTGAAGAGTTGTGAAGAAGAAAACTCAGTTTATGGTTCTTTAGTTGATGATGTAAAGTTCTTTTTTAAACATAGACCAGATTGGTATATTCAGTTTGCATACAGAGAAAAAAATATAGTGGCTCATACTTTAGCTAAGTCAGCTTTAGGCTTGTTAGAAAAAACTGTTTGGATAGAGGACATACCAGATTCTATTGTAAGAAGTCTGGATAGTGACAAAGGTGTTTCACATGACAATTAGTAATGAAATATAGAGGTATTTTTCAAAAAAAAAAAGGTTTTAAAGATTCTATATCATAAATAGAATCATGTTTTATTTAAATACTATGAATATAAAAGAGAATATGCGGAATCACTTATTATAATTTCTCAAACTTTGTACTATAAAAATCATAACTTAAAAGCTTTATTTGTATATGATTTAAGCGTCTGCCTCGTTTTCCTAGGCCAAGTTTTGTCCTTAAACTCCATCCTTATAAAGACTCTTACCTCGAGTGTATAAAAATATACAAAACAATGAGTTGAATTATTAATAACTAGTACATCATATACTACATATAATCAACATAGAGCTTTCTTGAAAGCGTGCATACTTGGTATTTATACTGACATAAAGATGCAACATGTACAATGCATAAACCCTATGTGTTGGGTTGTGCACCGGTTCCACTGTCTATGTACATAAGGAGAACTGCTTTACTTATCATAACATACTAAGATATACCACGCTTAGATTTGTGGCTTGCACATCTACTAAGAATTGCATTGTTACCATGCATCTCTTATGGCCATTCTTAAAACTTCTTTCCCAATTTGTTTTTATCTTTCTTACCAAGTTACATAATGACAAAACTTATCGTAAGTATAGATGAAAACATATCATGATGCATGTAAAACATAAACATCACATTGGAACTCACTTTCATCATATCATAACTTGGTATGTAAAAAGGGGCACCCGTTTCAATGAAAGTTATATATACCTAATATTTTTTTAAAAGAACATGTCATTTATCGTATATATGTGGAAGGGTGTTATCATGCAATTTATCCTGTAGCATTAATCTAATATGTTTGGGCCAAAGCTGATTACGTATAAAACAAGCATGTAACTTAGGTCATTTTGTAATCAAACACATACTTTATAATTAAAACTTGAAATACTAAAATAATCTATATGTCCTAAAAACCTAAAATCCTCATATTTTCACAGTCCCAATGGTCCATCCTAGCTTTATTAAACCCTAAAATAACGTCAACTCTATAATTTACATCAACCCACAAAGATGTCCTATAACTCAAATTTGACGTGTAACTTGCATGACCCACACATGTCCAAATCCCTACTTGGTCCATTAAGCACTTCAACCCTAGTTGCATGACTCATGCATATCCACTAATCAGTCAGCTTATATATAAAAATAGCAAATTACAGTATACTGACCTTGTGAACCAGAAAAGTGTGACCACCCTTAACATGCACGTGTGCATGAGGGAGAGGTGCGTAAAGAGGGAGAGGTACATAGAGAGAGAGAAAGAGAGTATTACCGCATGGAGAATGAGACAAAGTGCTTCATCAAAAGAGGGAGGGCGAGCGTCCTTTGGAGGAGAGCTTGGTCGGGCAGCTACGGTGTTGAAGGCTGGCTTGTGAACTATAGACGAAGAGAGCTGCTGTGGGGGTGGGGGTGGGGGTGGTGTAGTGGATATACGTGGCTAGGATGGCTTCGGTGCAATTGACAATGCGCAATGCCTCAAGAGGCATATTGGCTTGGAAGGTTTGTTGCATCGATTAGGGGAAGGCAGGACACAACAGAAGGAGACTTTAGGTGACGTAAGACTGCATGGGCATATGTGGGAAGCAGAGGCGTAGCCGGTGCAATTGCGGAGTTCCTATAATGTCGTGCTTTGGTTTCCTAAAGCAAAGCATGTTGCTTCACTTAAAGCTGCCTTATGCAAAGGGATGGAGGACTGGTCAGAGGTGGGAGGAGCTTGGGGCTCACCTAATGGCAAAGCGAATCTTCATGACAATTGGGTACAACTGAAATCGCACATGAGTACTCTTGCACACAACGGTTTGGCCCTTCTTTGCATAGGTCACGTGATTGGGGACGTGCTTGGTACGATGGCCTCTTGGGTAGCTAGTTGGCCCAATTATATTCAATAGGAGAGAAATTAGTAGCGGGCGACCAAAGGCCATGCTCATACGAGGCTCACGTGACAGTAGGTGACTAAAAGCATTCTCAATGCATCCTTTATAATACATTTTTTTTTTTAAATATAAAGAAATGCTCACAAAAGTGCCTTATATTGAATCTTCTATTTTAAAGATATTTTTACATTCTGTTACAGTAAACCTCTAGATGTAGAGAATATTATTCATTATTATAAACATTTTTAATTAATTTCTCTTCCTTCCTCTTGCTAAGTTTCACATTTCTTCAACTCTATTTATTCATATTATATAATTATTGAGAATGAATATTCTCATAATATATATTGAGAATATTTTCATTATATAATCTCTTCTTTTTATATTATTTTCATTATTGACTATTATTTGTACAAAGACTGATGCACCGAACTAGGAATCAAAGTTAAATACTCATTTCCCAGCCATTCCTAGGCTAACGATCAAGTGGAGGTAACGAACAAGACCGTATTCAGCATGGTGAAAAAAAGACTAGTAAACTAAAAAGGAGCCTGAGTGGGCTTACAGAACCACCGTAATGACACCAGCTAGGGAAATACCATTTGCAATGACCTATGGAAGTGAAGCAATGATACCAATAGAAATTGGTGTGCCAAGTCATGAGGTCTAGCTTTACTACAAATAAATAAGCACCATAAGCTTAAAGAGAAACTTGACTTGCTGGAAGAAAGGAGGGAAGAGGCAGAACTAAGGTCGTAGCCTATAAGAAAAGAATCATGCTGTACTTCAACTAAAACGTCAAGCCTTAGCCATTCCACCTTGGGGACCTGGTGTAGGAACGACGACCAAGAAATAAAAGGAGAAAAGATCTGACCCAAATGGGAAAGACCACATGTGGTGGTAGCAAGAAACAGACCAGGCTCGTACTGTTTGGTGGATATTAACAAGAAGAGACTTCACCCCCCATTGAACACAGAACATTTAAAAAGATATTTTGTTAAGAAGATTCCATGTAATACGAACATGCAATAAAGTAACGTCCCCTATGAGTTTGCAATCTTTTGTACAGATACTTACTATGTGCCACTTTCTAAGACAACAAGGACATCCCTCGGACCATTAAGTTGAGTGTTAGTAAGGCACATGCGATCGAGACTAATACTTTCACTCGGAGATCTAAGGTTAACAGCGTGGATGCAATCAGGGTTAGCCTTTGCATAAGCAGCGATCAAGCACATCTCCCGCCACTCACCAAACAGAGGATTGTAAGGTGCATGCGATCGGAACTAATACTCACAACTAGCAATCAAAGGCTAATAGTGTCCATGCGGTTTGGGTTAGCTTTCGCATAAGCAGTGGTCGAGCACATCTCCCAACACTCACCAAGCCAAGCATTAGCAACGTGCATGCGATCGGGACTAACACTCGCACCCGGTGATCAAAGGCTAATAGTGCATATGCGACCAGGGTTAAGTAGCGGTTGAGCACATCTCTTACCACTCACCAAGCCAAGTGTTAGCAACGCTCATGCAATTGAGGCTAACACTCGCAACTACGGTCAAAGGCACACAACATGCAAATGATCGGCGTTAGCCTTCTCCCAAGCTGTGGTCGAGCATATCTCATGCCAATCACACAGTTGAGCGTTAACAACATGCATGCGATTGAGACTAACACTCGCATCCAACAATCACAAGCTAAAAACGTTCATGCGATTGGGTTTAGCCTTGCCTAAGTAACGGTCGAGCTGATCTCCCTCCACTCACTAAGTCGAGTGATAGCAACACATATGTGATTAGTGCTAACACTCACACTCGACGATTAAAGGCTTACAACACGCATGCTATCGGGGTTAACCTTTGCTCAAGCAGCAGTCGAGTAAATCTCTCACCCCTCACCAAGCCAAGTGTTAGCAACGCGCATGCGATTGGGGCTAAGACTTGCAGTGGGTGATCAAAAACCAACAACTAACACACAATGTGGGTTAGCCTTCACCCAAACAACAATCAAGCACATCTCATGCCATTCACCAAGCCCTCTCACCTCTCGACTCCTATAAATCAACCTCCAATTTATCACCACGATCACGTTCGGCGTCTAACCCATGCTCCAAAAGCATGGATGCATGGTTGGCCTCCTGCTCACACTCTTGCACCTAGGCCAATTCACTCAACTCCCCCTCCAAGGAGGATCTCTCTAGCTCCAAAGCACGCTGGAGGCCAGAAACCTCAGCACTCAGGATGACAATCTCAACCTCATGGACACACAAGTGAAAACCCAGTCGGGAGTATGCATCCTCCCATTGTTCCTTCACCTCCATCACCTCTGAAACAACTTGGTGAGCTCCCTCCCTGAAGGAGTGTGAGAACCACACTTGCTCCTCTAAGTTAGGTTGGCAATGAGCAATCCAATGGGCCAAAAAGCTAATCCCTATGATACATGGACACAGATTAGATAACAACACAAAGAAAGAAATGGCACAAATCGGTGATGAGGTTACATACTGGCGAAAGAAAGTGCTCGAGTTCTTGAACAATCTAGCCAGTTGAAGGATCTAAACAATTTCCCGTGGGCCAGCTAGATGTAGAAGGTCAAACGGGGGAAAGAGAGGCGATTATGGGCAAAGACTAGATTCCCTTGTGGTTGTGCCAAGTAAACTACGGCTCGCCTATTCTACAGGAGCTGTCGAAGAAGTAATTGGAGAAGGCGGAATAGGGAGTTTCCCCAAGATCGGCACAGAAGTCACGAGTTTATTCTCCCAATGTTCGTCATTAGCTTGCATTTCCACGTCAAGAGTAAGGTTGGGCAAGGAAACCCCCTTGGGAAAGGGAGCCAATGGAGTTTCCTAACCAAGAGGCATATCGGGCAAGGAAACACGGATGGGCAAAGATGCTACAAAAAATTCCACCCTATGGGAAACGACGAGAGGGAATCCACCCCTGGGAAATTTGTAGGAGTCAGTCTTCTTTGAAGATCGAGGAAGAAATCGGACAATTATGCCATTCGGAAGAAGTCTTCTACAGAGGGAAAGCCTGTTACGAGTAAGTGGAGAGGAAAGATCTCCAGAGATTCTTATCTCATTCCATTCCAGTGGCTCGACCAGTAACCAATGGCGAAAACTAAAAAATCCATGGTTTCCCGGTAGAACCCCATTTCGCCCAAGTTGTTGCGAAACCGGAAAAAAGAAGCGGTTTTTCGCACAGCTTGCTCGTACTCCTTTGGAAACTGTAGCTTGTGCTGATTAAGGCAAATCAACAGCACCTCAACATCCTTAACCACAATCTCGTTGAAAGTTAGGAGATGCTCTTCCCCACCAACTTCCAATACTTCCATAGAGTCACTCATCGCCAAGGAATATGATGACAATTCAAACCTTTCAAACAAGGCCTCGAGGGAAGAGCCCTGGAAAACGTATGGAATTGTGTTGAAAAATGAAGGGTCTAACACCAAGTCCGTGTCTTCCACCCCTCGGTCAAGGATCTCGATAAGGCAGTCAAGGAGTGCTAGCACGGGGGGGAGGGGGGAGCTTTGAGTTTCTCTATGAGCACGGGACAAAGGGACATTGGGCAATCAGGGACATCCAAAACCCCTCTTTGGACTAGGGGGATCGCAGCAGGTATATGACCCATCGCGAGCCCCAACCCTCACTATAGGGCTCCTTCCCTTTAGGGATTGTCGGAGAATGGGGTAGACCTTTTCGCCCATGAGAAGGTTTTGGTCCCTTCGATCCAAGGGCCTAACAGCCAACGGCTCGCGACCAGTCCTATGGCACCAAGAAATGGTCTATGTTCTCTCAGGCGATGATTGCATCGGACCACAAGGCATTCAGGTTATCTTCGACCCACGAATAAATAACATTCAAACGTTCTTTCTCCCTTCTAGAGAGAGTGACATTGGAGTTAAAGCCGTCCGAAATACCGTGCCACGAGGCCCTAACTGGAAGCTCACAACGACCAGCCTCACTCACAAGTTACTCTCATCCAATGCTAGAGGCAAAGAAATACTTCTTTTTCCAATTTTTAACATGCAAATAACAAGGCTCCAAACGCACAACCCTTTCTCCCGTTCGGAGACAAAAGCTGCATTGATTCTCATCATGCTGTGGACGAAAAGAATTCACAAACGGTAAGGTTTGGGCTTTCCTCTTCTACGGCCTCTAAGGTTTGTCATCAAATCACAGGTTTGTCATCAAATCACACAGACAACATAGTCCTCGAAGTGTTGGGGAAGGGAGTAGTTAGGACAGGGCCATGTCCAAGAAATGCAAGATGTCTTAGATTGGGCAACTGAAAGGGAACCTTAACCCCATCAAAACATTGCAATATCCAAACCAACATGCTCCACGATTCCCTAGAGTTGACAATGCCATCGCAATCGAGAGCCAGGCAAGATCATGACTTCTGAATTAGGGATCCCATATCATCTATTCCAACTCCACTTGAGTAGTAGTGGTAGACCAATGGCTCCCTTCGAAAGTAGCCGGCTGTGAGGATTTCTCGTCATGTCCCGTGTGGGAAATTGAAGGTTAAACAAATTTCCGAAAATTTTTGAAGTATTTTTTTCGACTTAATCTATTCATCTTTCGACTTAAAAGCACTTTTCAATTCAACTTTTCATATTCTCTCTCTTAGTCTTACGTCTTTCTTGTCTTCAATAAATCAAATAAAAAGTTGAGATTCTATTTATATGGAAAAGTCGGTATTAATATCCATTTCATGGATCTGATAAGTTTTATCTTGTTTTGACAGCCACAAATAGAAAAGCGGAGAGGAAATTTGTAATTAAGAATAGTAATAGTTATAGGAAATTTGTAAGAATATGAAATTGGTGAGAATGTTACATCCACAAAAAATTTAACATGATACATTAGATTTATTTTACGCGAATAAAAATAATTTTACAATTTAACGTATCAAATCAAACTATATCAATATTTTGTGAGTTTCCTTTTTTAAGATCTATTTTTGGTTAAAATATTTATCCTAATTATATACATATATAATTCTTTTTATAACTATGTTTTAAAAGAAAGTAATATTTATAATAAAATGATGTTATTTTTATAATTAGTTTTTTAGTTATTTTATTAAAATGCCATTCATAATTTAAAATGTGATTGTAAAATGAGTCGGTGAAAAAGGTTGGTGCCATGATGCCATCTTTCAATTTGGAAGGAAGGATGGAAGGTTTAGGTCCTTGAAATATATCTCCTATATCCTATATCTTAAAAGCGTCTGTCAACGTATGAACAATAAGATAAATAGTAATAAATAATATTTTCTTTAGACACTTTTTATTCCAAACAATAATAAATAGTGTTTACTTTGGATACTTTTTATTTCACAAATACCCTTGTATATCTTACTATTATTACAATTGTATTATTTTAGGTCTTCAGTTTTCCAAAAAAGTACATAAATAGCTTAGTATAATTATAAAAATTATCATTAAAAATCATTTGTCGTGTAATATCTTCTGAGAGTAATTCTACATACAATCGTAAAGTATGTAAACATCACGTAATCGCTTTGAAAAAGAGTGGAGTTCATTATTAAAAAATTAATTTTTTTCATGTATATGTTTTATTCACTTTTTCAAAACGATTACGCAACAGTTGCACAATTTACGGTTACAAATATATTTTCTCATCTTCTAAAAGTTTTGAACTCTTTTAGTATAATGATAAAAAATGATACTGACTTTTTTAGATGGGTTGTAGTGCGTGCAATATGACATAGTCACATAAATTCATACGTATATATATACTTGGCAGGCATAATTATTTTTGGAAAATGTTAGTTTTCCTGCTGCTTCCCTCCGGAATTTTTTTTATATTTATTTTTATTTGGTAATTAAAGAAATATTTTTTAATGATGTTGTCTATTTTTTTAAAAACAAATATTGAAAAATGTTAAAAAAAATACATGTGAAAAAATGCAAAAAAAAAAAATACACATGAAATACATTAGCGGGAGCCCTCAACAAAGTTGGCTGTAGAGCTACTTTTTTTTTTTTCTTTTGAAAATGGCAGCCTGTGAAAAAGCAAAAAAAAAAACAAAAAACACATGAAATACATTAGCGGGAGCCCTCAACAAAGCAACGGTGGCTGTAGAGCCACTCCTTTCTTTTTTTTTTTTGAAAATTGCTGTCAGTGAATTGTATATCTTGTTATGAATAATGCTAAATATGTTATCATGTATATATTTATGGAGAAGAGTCCAAATTAAATTAAAAAAAGCTAGCTAGCATATAATTATGTATATCATGTAGTGACGATCAAATCATGTAGCTAGCTGGCATGCACGTAATTGGTGAGTGAAATCAAATTATTTATTTCATATTCCATTATTACTTAATCTCTATCTTATTTACGTTTTTATCCTTTCTACCTTGCCTTGTAGATTGTCATTTGCAATGTCGATCAGTTTATAAATCTAACCTATACTACACGATTCACTAATCTTATTTTTATCTGATTCTTTTATTGAACAAACAAATTTGGATTCATTGAGTTTTAGTTACTACATACTGTACGACATTATACATGTTGGCATGCAAATATTAGACAATTATATTTGATTGTAACTTCTACATGCATTATTATTATTATTATTATTATTATTATTATAAACTTGATAATATTTATGTAAAAAATTGTGTTTATAAATTTGGTAATTTTAAATATGCAACTCTCGAACTTATCAATTGAATAGTAATTTTATATATTGACCCATGATATTTTTAATTAGGTATTGTTCATAATCTGTTTTTAAAAAATTTTTATTTAATTAATGAATTGTTATTATTATATGTTTTTATAAAAAAAAATTTATTTTTATAGAAATTCTTTTTCTCTCCAACAGGAAGCTACGTACAAGGGCATACGTGCCTTACACGTAACCTCCTCACGAGTATATATATAAATAGCTAGCTGTGGGGAAGCTCGCTGTAACACATGATGTACGTCATTACCGACAAAGTCTAGCAAGTACAGTAATCACCACTACTCACATACTGCCAGTGGGTACAAAAATGCGTGGAGAAGATCGCATTGCCCTTTTCACTTTATAAGTACCCTTTTTTACTTTAGGAAATGGTGTAAATATCGTACATCTTAAAAAAATATATTATTATTAAAAAATTAATATTTTTATATAATCTAATATTTATTTTTTTTTTCAATTTACAATAGGATACTTAAATATTCACAATTACATTTATCATTTATCTTTCTACTTGAGATAGTGGAAGAGGGATTTAGGCCGGAAAGGTGATCAACAAAATAACTCATAGTTATTTTGATCGAGCGATGACAAATAAAAAGAAATAAAACAGAGAGAAATAAGAAAGCAAGATGTAGACACAGGATCTTGTTTAATACATAGATATATATTTATTTATTACAGAAAATGAAGTAGCACGTAGCGTCCGTAATCGATACAAACAGCAACAGGACTCGTACATATATAAATACGAGGCTCCCTCATGAGGAGCCTCACATGGTCCAAACACCCTTTCTTTTATTTATCCCAAGCTAGTTAGCTAGCTACTTTAGTTATATCCTGTGGCTGAAAAATTTCTTCTCCATCGGCCTCATTTCACACTGCAACACAAAAACAAACAACCAAAGAAACAAAACTAAACATCAGTAAACTGTAGACATGATGTTCTTGTGGATCAGTCCTCTGTCTTTCAATTTCTAAGTGGGAGGTAATTAAAAACAGTTAGTACTGCACTGCGACAGCATACACTGTCATAGCGAAAGATTAAAAAGGCCCATTATTAGGGATACCGATCGGATTAACAATTTAGTTAAACAAAATGTTAGATTCACAACATTTGCAAGGCGGCTTACGTTTTGCAGTTCGTGGAGGTGCTGATCTTGTAAGGGATGCTGACACCACATTTGCCAGGGAGGCCAGCAGTAAGACCAGGGTTGAGTCCGGGGATGGAACTAGCGGTCTTTTTCAGGCACTCACAGGCGGCCTGGCGGTCAGGTGTGGTAGCGGCCGCTTTGTTGAGGCTCCTGACCCCATTGCAGCAGCTTGGAGGGACTGTACCAACCTTACCCGTGAGGTACCCAAGGCAACTCGACACGCTGCTAGCCACCTGCCCACATGTTATGACCGCCTCTGCAACGGGTGCAGCCACCACCATGCACAGAAGCACCATGCCTGAGAGCTTAAGGACCAAGGAGCCAGCCATATTGTCGACGGTTAAGTCACTCAAAGGAGGGGAATTTTAGAGAGAGGTGATGAAGCTCGTAGAGATTTTGAATGCTCGAGTGAGTGAGTTTTGGTTACACAGGTGTGTTGTTTATATAGACTCTAGAGGAGTAATGCTACCAGGTGCAAATGGGGGTGGTTTTAATTTCGATTTGAATTTACGATCTATCTCATCTTATTTTATTATTATTTATTAATTTTAATCATTAAATTTTATTATTATTTATAATTTATTTTATTATTATTTATAATTCATCTCAATTCTAATTTTTTTTTTTAATTTTATTGCTATCTGTTTTACAAGCGTGCTTAGCAGCTTGCTCAGCTCTATAATTTTGCCCGTACAATTATATATATATTTTATATATATTTCTAAATATTTTTATAAAAAATCTATAAATAATCTTTTTCTTAACTATTAAAAAAATAAAAAAAATATACCAGCAATAAAAATGAGAAGGAGGCAACTTGACATTTTTCTTCTTATAAGTGATTTTCTGTACTAAATCGTATATCAATATTAAATTTAAGTTATTTATTTAATAAAATAATAGAAATTAAAAATATAAATAATTTTTATAAGATAGAGGATTTTATTCTTCTTTTAAATATTTTTTTATTATTTTATAATAAAAAAATTATATAAATGTTGTATTAAATCGTTTATATTTAGCAAGCTTCATTGTATTTGAAATTTTAATTATTTTAAATATTTTTTTAACAGTCTTAATTATTAAAAAATTAAAAATATATATAATTTATTAATAATTATTTTCTTAACCATTAAATAAAAAATTAAAAAAATAATATATGAGTGATAAGAATTAATAAGTCTATCATTATTGATAAATTTTGTGAAGAGAAGTCAAGACTTCATTTAAATATTCAGATCAATTGAAATGATT